>NW_006159525.1:1199263-1202555 GCF_000334495.1 Tupaia belangeri chinensis
TGTGTATGTATGGGTGGGATGGACAGATGGATGGTGGATCCATGTGTGTATGTATGGTGGGATGGACAGATAGATGGTGGATCCATGTGTGTATGTATGGGAGGGTGGATGGATAGATGGATGCATGGATGTATGTATGGGTGGGATAGACAGATAGATGGTGGATCCATGTGTGTATGTATGGGAGGGTGGATGGATAGATGGATGCATGGATGTATGTATGGGTGGGATAGACAGATAGATGGTGGATCCATGTGTGTATGTATGGGAGGGTGGATGGATAGATGGATGCATGGATGTATGTATGGGTGGGATAGACAGATAGATGGTGGATCCATGTGTGTATGTATGGGAGGGTGGATGGATAGATGGATGCATGGATGTATGTATGGGTGGGATAGACAGATAGATGGTGGATCCATGTGTGTATGTATGGGAGGGTGGATGGATAGATGGATGCATGGATGTATGTATGGGTGGGATAGACAGATAGATGGTGGATCCATGTGTGTATGTATGGGAGGGTGGATGGATAGATGGATGCATGGATGTATGTATGGGTGGGATAGACAGATAGATGGTGGATCCATGTGTGTATGTATGGGAGGGTGGATGGATAGATGGATGCATGGATGTATGTATGGGTGGGATAGACAGATAGATGGTGGATCCATGTGTGTATGTATGGGAGGGTGGATGGATAGATGGATGCATGGATGTATGTATGGGTGGGATAGACAGATAGATGGTGGATCCATGTGTATGTATGGATGGGATGGGCAGATGGATGGTGGATCCATGTGTGTATGTATGGGAGGGTGGATGGATAGATGGATGGGTAAATCTATGAATGTAGGGATGGATAGGTGGATCCATGTATGTATGTATGGGTGGGCGGGTAGATGGATCCCTATATATATGGATGGGTAGGTAGATTCATGTATGCATGTATGGGTGGGTAGATCCATGTATGTGTGGATGGGTGGGTGGATGAATGGATGGATGGATGGATGGATAAATGGATGATTGGTTGAGTGGACAGACAGCTAGTTGAATAAGAAGTTGAATGCATAACTGGGTGGATGAACAGTTGGTTTCTCACCATCATTTTTTAAAATCTGCTCTTGATGACAACAGTGGGAACAGGGTAATGATGTCAGATTAGTATCCCAAGCTGACTTGTGCAAAATCCCCAGCTCATAACATGTCCCTCCAAATAAATGCTCAGGCGTAAGTATGTTTGAGGAGCACAACACACTGAGCCCTTCCACGTGGCCAGGGTCGCAGGGCCTGCAGCGAGGAGTGCTTATTCGATGTCTTTGGCATCACGTTGGCTCAGAGTCTGTATGACGGACCACTCAGAGTATCCTTCTCAAGATCAGTTAAACTGGTTAATGTTCCGAGAAGGTGAGACCGCAGGTGCAAGGACAGGGGCTAGGCAGCCCTACGTCTGCTAGCCGGAGGACGTGCCTGGCATGAGAGAGGCACTGGCTCCTGCCAGTCTTCCTGCCCTGCACGTAGGCACCGGGGGGTCCTCCCTAGCCGAAGCTTTCACGACCCAAGACTGAGTCATCCCTCTCCATCTCCTTGTCAGGCTGGCACGTGTCCAGGCGGTTTTAGCTGCGGCTCTGGTACAAAGGCTGCAGTGAAAAGCACTGCCTGTCCTCGGAACGAGGGGCCGCGGGCACTAGGACCACTTGGACATGGACACGTGCCTTCCCGAAGAAGGCATCGTCATTTGGAGCTACAGACTCTCCGACCTCTTCAGTGGCTACAGAGCACAAAAATTTAAAGAAGCAAAGACTTAACAAAAGAGGGAGGAATCTGTCTGCCCCTCCCCACACCCACACAGTAAAGGCCAAGGGGCCGGCTGCGTGGACCCCCTGGAGCAGAGGCTGGGACTGGGACTCCTAAGGGGACCCATGCAGGGGGGCAGAATGAAGCTGGTCTCCTCACCCTCCCGCCTCCCTCTGCAGACTCCCACTCCCGTTTCCAGCCACAGGGACCTAGTGATGATTTCTTTTTTATTTACTTTTCCCATGGTTGGGGGAGGAAGAGATGGGCACCCCAACAGAGCCTCCATGCCACAATTCTCCCTGAGCCTCAGCCAGGATCACAGCTGCGTGTGCCCAGCATGTGCAAGGTCCCCAGGACATGACGCCACCACCTCCCACATGGCCTCAGCATGGAGAGCATTGCCTTTCTGCGGGGCCATGGCAGCTGCCTTCTGCCAGTTCCCTAGTGCCCCAGCAGCCTTTGCCACCCCACCCGGGTCTAGGCCACCTTCCCGGCTCTGCAGAGTGGCCTCTGAGCAGACCAGTGTCTGTCGGCTGGCCTCTGCAGCACCAGCGTCCTGGCCATGCTGCTCCGCTTCCTTGCTTCCTTCTTGCATGGAGTGTGTTCCAGTCTGGAGTTACGCATTGCCCGGCTCCCTCCGCAGACCACCCCACGATGGCGGGCCGTGTGTGCCACCCTTGCCTGTCCCAGGCACGTGGTGGGCACGCAACACAGCTGTTGAGCTCACAACTCCCCAAAGCGTTTTCAGGCATATTTCTGAGGTGGTGCCACCCGCTACTTCTCAAGTGGCACGTGTACCATCAGACCCTTCCTGGGGTCAGATGAGGCTGTTGGGGTACGGGGTGTCTTCCCTCTTTCCTACCTCCGACAGCCAGAGATGCTGGAACTGAGCATCTATTTCAGATAGAATCTCACTTTTCTGCTGAAAGAGGAAACGCCCTGTGGAGACCAGAGTGGTGGTGACCCGAGCTGGCAGGCGGAAGCAGGGCACTCCCCATGTCCTCCTCCAGGGCTCTGCTGCCCCAGCATGTGGCACGGGTCTCCAGGGGGATCCTCCAGAACCCACTGTGACGCCCAGAAAGAGAGGCCTTCGGGGTGTAGCTGCAGAGATTTCTGTCCTGTGGTTTAGACCCCTACTGCGAGGGTCCCACAGCCCCGGGGTGATATCACACTCCGAGAGCCTGCCCTGTAACCAGACCGCTTGGGGCCACGCTGGCGCCCGCTCAGAGCTCTTTTTTGCTGCCTCAAACCCTTGAACAGCAGTTAGCGTAATAGCTATGTCGCTGGACTCCCATGTAGTGAACCATGGTTTGAGTCCCAGACCCCCAGTGGCTTAAACTCACGCTGGGCACGTGTGCGTGCGTGACCAAGATCTGTAGAGGAGAATGGAGGAGAAGGGATTGTGGCATGGCCATCCCCCCTCGGGGGGGATTTCTTGCTTTCTGTCTCTCTGTCTCTCTGCCTTTCTGGCGAGCACACATGCCCCATAGCAAAA
>NW_006159525.1:1202715-1205081 GCF_000334495.1 Tupaia belangeri chinensis
CTTGCTGGCGAGCACACAGCCCCCAAAGAAAAAAAAAAAAAAAAAGAAACCTCTCCCCCAACCCCTCCCTTCTTTAGATAACGGCAGAGGGAGGTGGTTACACAACTTCACAGCAGAAGTCTTTTCTGCTTATGGCTCTGTTCCACGAAGAGTCCATCCTTGGCTTCCAGGAGGGCAGGGAGTAAACACGGAGGACTTCGAAGCAGTGGTGGCTCCCCGAGCCTCAGCAGAGCTGGTCCCATCATGCTCCTTCCGGTTCTCCTTTCCCTGCTTGCCCCACATGCTAGCATTAGCCAGTCTGCAAGCCCACTGTGCCCTGGTTATATGACCCTCGGTTCCAGCCCTGAGCTTTTGCACTGCTTCCCTTTACTGAACTCCTATATATCCATCAAAACCCAGCCACAATAACCCCTCTTCCAAGAAGCCCTCCATGACTGACCCAGCAAATCCCGGTATCTTTCTCTGGGCTTTCACAGCCCGGGGTGCACAACCCGAATGGCTCCCAGCCCAGCAATGTGGTGAGACGCTCTTGGCACACTCACTGACGTGCCCACATTTTAGGGCTTCCAGGAGACCTGTTGCACACGGGCAGCAGTAGCCCTACTTCACTTGGGCTGTGCACGGCACTTGGTCTGAGGCCTGGGTTTGGCACAGATATCCCACCTAACTCCAGGCAAGTCAAGTTGCCAGCCCAGACTTGAACTGTGGTCAGCCATGTGGGAGTCCAACACCTTAACCACCATGCCACCTGCCGCCCTCCCCCTTTAATTTGCTATAAGGCATGTGTACTCAGCAGAGAGAAACAGAGGAAGTGAGGAAGCACCCCTCTCAGAGGGATGGCTACGCTGGAATTCCTTCTCCATTTTCCTCTTGGAATTTTGGGCACACATGTACCTATGCCCAGCATGTTTTTCAAGCCTCCAGGTCCAGGACTTGAACCAGTCAGCTATGTAGGATCCAGCTGCCTTAACCACCACGCCATCTGCTGTCCTCCTCTTATTATCAAAACAAAACAAATTGATGTCATCCCAAAATAGATGTCCCAGAGGAAGAAGGGAGGGCCCCTCCGTTCTGGTCGAGGGAATGCAGTGGCGTGTGGCCATGCGTGATTGGGGGGGTACAGATAAAAGCTGAAGAAGCAATGCTCCTCGGGGGAATTTTCCACAGTTCAGACCCCCACCAACGCCGAAGTCGTATTTCACTACGATGAGATCGTTAGCAGGGGATGAGTGCACACGCGACCTTTGGTGACAGATCTGCCCTGCTTGGCCGATGAAGGCGCTGGGGCTCTGCAAGGGCCGTCCGTAAAGGGGAATGAAGTGCTTACTGACGCCGACCACCGTGCAGCGGGACTCGGAAACGCCTGCGGGGTGAGAGAAGCAAGACACGAAGACTGCACGGAGGAGGCCCACCGCAGAGACAGCGGGTGGGGTGGGCTGGAGAGGAGGTGGGCGATGGCTCCAGGGCAACCAGGCCTCCTCCTGAGGCGATGACCACCTCCCTGTTGGAGTGCAGCGGCAGGGCTGGACTCTGAGCACACTGCAGACCGTGGTGTGCTCCACGTTAAAGGGGTGACTTGAACGGTATGTACCTCGATAAAGTCGTTAAAACCAAAGAAAGAGCAGGGGCATGAGTTCAAGGTCAAACCCCAAGGTCTGGGTGGCCAGCGGGGCTCTGCGCCATCCTCCAGGCGCACCTGTTCCTCCGGCCTCCCCTTCTGCAGCCTGTCTTCAGGGGCATCTCTCCGGTCTCAGCTCCTGAAGGACACGCACATACAGGGCAGAGCCCCCGTCTCACCCCCCTCCCCAAGTCTAAGCGTGTGAGTGGGAATCCGTACCCTGAGCACACGAACGGGCTGAAGCTGAGTTTCACGATGGCACTTTCCGGAAGCACCCGCCACAGCTCATCTGATCTGGCGCAGACAGCGATAAATCAATGGTTCCAGGCTGCGCTGTCTGGGGGAGCGTGCTCCGAGATCGCGAGAACTTGCTTTTAAGTAGCAGCTTTTCACAGATCGGTTGCTACGAGGCACTTTATTAAAAACCACCCATTTGCAACTAAAATCCTGCCCCAACCAAGCCCAAAGTCCGTATCAACTGCTTTTTCAGACATTATGGCCAGGGCGTCGTTTCCCCTTCTATGGGGAGAGCAGATCCCAGGACGGTTTTCCTGTGTTTGCTCTTAGGCTGGCAGACTGTGCATGGTGAGGTCGCTGTTCGCCAAGGCCCTGGGGACCGTCACAGAACCCTGGTCTTAGGCTCTGTCCACGCACACAGACAGCCCGGGCGATGGCAATGGGTGTGAGGGCTTACCCAAGCCAAAGTCAGGGCCTGAGCCCCGCACTGGGCCCACCCAAATCTTTCCCT
>NW_006159525.1:1206181-1214121 GCF_000334495.1 Tupaia belangeri chinensis
TTTCCCTACCGCTGCTCGCTTGCTGTGCTCAGGGGGCCCCAGGGTGGGTCGGGCGATGCAGACTCCTGAGCCCCCCACTGCTTCGGTGCCAGTGAAGGTGAAACCAGAGCTGCTCCAAGGACCGCCCGAGGGAGGAACACGGAAACAGGTGCCCAGCTCTCTGCACGGCCCAGATGCTTGACCCATAGCATCCACGTGGGTATGAGGATTGCGGATACGATCCCAGACAGCATATATATACATTGAATGTCTTTTCAATCCAGTGTGTACTCACTGAAGAGAGAGACAGAGAGGGAGAGAAAAAGGGAGAGTGAAGAATCACCCTCGGGGGGACGGCCATGCTGCATTCTCTTCCCCCCATCCCTGTCTAGGCAGGGTGAGCATGCACATGCACCTTGTGTGTGTTTTTTGTCTGTTTTTATTTTTATTTTTATTATCATCATAATCTTCTTTATATTACATTGGATTACATATAACTTTACAGTGTATTACACTGCTTTTTCAAAAGGGATTGCCATGCGTGTCAGTCAGTACAGACATTAATCTCCCCACTTCAACATTCCATATCTTTTCTATGTTTTCCCAATCATTATTATTATTATTCTAATTATTTTTTTTAAAACAGTCAATCACTATTTCTCATTTTGCTTGTAAAAAGACTTTGCCCATCATGAAATACTTCTCAGGCCAATCCAGTTGAGAATACTATACATGTCACCAACAGTTATTAAGCCATACCTGTCTCTCACTAACGTCCTGCCTCTCTATTGTTCACTTGCTATCTTTCTCTATCCTCTTCTCTTCACCTCCCCCATTCCACACTGTCCTATTCTCGTTAAGTACCTTCACTGCTTTTATGTCCTCCAATTTTTTGCTCTCTACCATAGAGTACGGGTAGTCGGTATATATTGAGTGGATACATACAGTATCTTTCTTTCATAGCCTGGCTTACTTCACTCAGCAATAGCTCCTCCATCTCTGACCACTTTCTATCAAATGCCAGGGTCTTGTTATTTTTTATGGCTGAGTAGTATTCCATAGAATATATACACCACACTTTTCCAATCCATTCATCAGTTTGTGGACACCTTGCGTGTTTTTTAAGCCACCAGGTCTGGGACTTGAGCCATACAGTCATGTGACCTGCCACCTCCATGCCACCTGCTGGCCTTGAACATTCTTTTTTCCAGTCACTAGTTGGTGTAAGAATTTGCAATTCACTTCTAAATTTGTGAAGAGCATAGATCTCATGTTAGATATTTTTATCACAATAAAAGTAAGAGAACTAAAAGAATTAAAAAGACAAAAAGCTGATGTGAATGGGAAGCTATTTCTGGGAAGCCTCCTGTTTTCCAGGGCTCCTTTGACCTCCTGCCCACCTCCTGGTTTGCATGCAGGCACCTCCACCCAGCAAATGTCCCCAGAGACCTGCTGTGCCTGGAGCCCTGCGGGAAGGGCAAGTTATCCGAGCAGGGTGCAGGCTGGGCCTTGGGGGCCATTGCTTCTCCCCGGGGAGTCAGACAGAGGTGAACCCAGCCAGTGAGCGCCTTGATCAAATAAATGGCGGGCCTGGAGGAAGGTGATCTGTCTATGGAGGAGCCAAGGTTTAAAACCCGGAGAAGAGTCATCCCTAAGGACCAGGGAGGGCACAGGGCCCTGCAGGAGGAATGTCCCACAGGAAGAAGTCCAGCCATGGGTCGGGAGCCCAGATAGAACCTGGGGCTGAGCTGTGTGGCCACTCGTCTGGACAGGGCAGGACAAGGTTGTCAGCCGTGGCGAGGGGGCGTGAGGAAGCGCTCTCGGCAGGAGCTGCAGTGTAAGAGGAGGGGGTGCAGGGAGGGCAGCGTCACAGCAGGGAGGAAGGGTGTCCTTGCAGAGTTCCCTGCACTCAGCCTGCGGGCTGGCCAAGGGTTCTCCATGCAGGCTCTGTCGCCAGGCGCCCACTCGTCACGCTGTCTCAAAGTGGCTTGTGCTAACCCTGGGGCTCTCCAGCACGGAGCTCGTACGGTCCCCAGCACCCCTGTTGCACCAAGCTGGGTCCCAGCCTTGGGCTGGTTGCAGGGCCTCCTCCTGAGCGGGGCTCCATTTGGAGAGTGGCCTCTGGACGTCAGTGTTCGGGGAAGGAGCTCGCTACGTAAAAAGTCAAAGCGCTGCGGCACTGGGCTGGAGACTCGGCCCTGCCAAGGGCTTCAAAGCAGAGATTAAAGCTGATCTTTAGACTTGCAGGCACCATGCCGATGGCCTTGGGTGGGAGCCTATTTCTGCCAAGTAATAGGCACAGCGATTCAGAAGCGGGTTATAAGAACAGCGCTCGCCAGACACACGCTGGCACTCAGGCCTCCAGATGACGGAGTGGATGGAAATAAGCTATTTCCCAAAGTCACTGACAGAGAGCGGTTAGCAGGGCAGGCCACGCGTCATGACGCCCGGCCGCCTGCGAATTACTTTCTGGACAGCACTGCCAGGGACTAATGCAGGTCTGCGCTGAAGGCGAGCAGCGGGGACTGTCGACGCCGCGTGGGCTGCTCGATCGCTGCACTCACATCGTCTCGCGGGGCGAGGGGCCAGCTGGAGTGTCCTCTGGGCTAATGGACGTTTTGGAAGATGTGGGAATGCAGCCCTGGCAGGGGAATGATGTGTAAGCCATCCGCATCAACCCCGAGGCCGAGACACTGCCCGCGTTAGAGACCGCTGGGGGCTGCTCGGAATCGCAGCAGCACCTACTTCTCATCAGTGGCGTCCAGGGTCGTGGGAAGGTCGCGGGCAGCTCTATTCCCTGGCTACCACCAACCCCCTCGCACGTCTCTCCTCCACGGGGAGGCTGGTGTCAGGGCAGAGTAATTCCACGGCTCCCCGCTACGTGACTTACTGCCAGCGGCATGAGAGAGCGCACAGCTGTGGCTTATCGTTTTGACATATTGGCCATACCTGAGGGTAACATATGCGCATCTATAAAAACAAACTCACTGCGGCTCTTGGGTGTCTTTTTTTTTTCTTTTTGGCTACATAGCACTGCCGGGACATGATCAATAAGACGTTTGTTCCATCAAAGTCCTGAGCAGTCTGGAAACCCAGCCAGGGCATTGGTGCCCAGATGTAAGAAAGCTTGAAATTAACAGTCAGCCGTAGAGCGTGTAAGATGGATTTCATTTTCTCCTCTTATCCAAGGCTCTCTACGTCTTCCCCATTCAGGGGAGATTAATTAACCCAGGAGCGATTTCGCTGTCGGCCGGTCCACATTGTGTTTGACTACTTAATAGAAACCGGAACTACAGCGAGGCCGGGAAAGAAGCTTGAGAAGGACGCGAAGTCATTTCTGAGCGGAGACGCAGATTTCAGGACTGCTTCAGAGCCGCCAGCTGGGGGAGGAACGCCAACGCCAGGAGGCATCCCTCCCTTGGCCCATTCATTGGTTCCACAGACATTCCTGACACCGCGGCAGCGCTTCCTTCTCCGCCTTCTCCTTGAGAAACCCTTTGGGCTGCACCCAACCCAGCTTTTACAGCGACTGGGAGCAGAGTGAAATTCAGGGTGATTCCGTAGCTGCAGCCACGTGCGCCCCACCATCCTGGCTGTGTGGGGACCATCCCAGGGTGAGATGCGGCGGCTGTCACCAAAGATTTCGCATCTCACTGTGGAGCTGAGAGACACACACCCAGGATGAGCCAGCTCTGGTCATCACACACACTTAAACGCCACACTTCTGTTTCCCCACAGGTCCCCCCCTGCTCACTCATTCAGGGCTGGGGCCTCGGCAGCTCAGGCTGGGGAGGCGGGGCAGAGATGAGGAGCCTCGTCCTGCTCTGCCGGCAGGAGCCTCGTCTGGTCACCCCACCATAAATGAGCTGCAGGACACCAGCCAGGGCGTGGGCTCCCGGCCTTGGTGTACTTCAGTAATCAGCTACACTGATTAAACGCACAGGGAGAGGGCAGGGGCGAGCTGGAAGGGCACCCCTAGGCTGCCTGGCTGCAGGAGAGGCCTCCTGTCTGGGAAGGCACAGATCCAGCCATCTTGCTTTGAGTCCTGCCCCAGTTGTCCCCCTGGGACCCTGCAGCAGCACCGCAGGAGGCCCCTTATCTGTGGGCCCCCCTTCCGCAAGAGCTCTATCTGGCCCAGAGGAAAAAGGCCACAGCCAGTCGACACAGGCCACCCTGGGGCAGCCCGGGGACCAGGTGGATGCACAATCGGTGCTGACCACGTGCAAACCACCTTGTCACTGCCAGAGCAAGCGTCTGTAGGGTGCCGTGTACCAGGCCAGACGGTGCCAGAGCCCAGCTGTCCCCAGATCCCTGTCTGGGGTGTACCCCGGGGCCCTCAGCCGGCAGCTGCAGATGAGCCTGTGAACAACAAGGCAGCCTTCTTGGACACACGTGCCCTCAGCTTCTCCTTCCACCTCTCACCCGAGTTAGAAGGACAGATGAAATCCTTCCTATGCAGGCGTCAACCACGCGGATCGACAGCAAGAAATGAAGTTTGGATTTTTCAGGAATCTTTGGAGCAGATGGCCCCAGGAGACCAACTGCAGGCTGAAATATGTCAAGAGTCCTAATTAAAGATAATTAAATAAGCATTAAAAGAGAGACTGATGCTCCACTCCCCACATTACACCACTATATGCCAGATTACAGAACAGAATATCATCTCTGGAAAAAGCCACAAAGCCCACCAGGCCTGAGCCCAGTGGTGGAGCTGGGGAACGCGAGAACAGGGCATCCCCAGCAAACTGCGTCCTGCCACTTCTCCTGTGGTCAGTGAAACGAGAGGCAGAGGCTGGGAAGAAGGGAGTTTATTTCTGCCAGCAGCTCCAGGGAGGCAGCAGTGAGCACCACCACACGGTCACTCAGGAGGCTGCGTGGGTTCTCGGTCCCAGCAGGTGCAGACCACTCCTCACCACCGTCATCCGCGGGCCAGGCTCTCCTTCGAGCAGCCACCCTGGAGGATCAGTTTCACTCAGTTTCCACTCCTGGGTCCTCAGCCGTCCAGTCCTCAGCCCTCCCCTGACCGGCACGTTGTCAGAAGCCTTTCTTAATTCCGAAATGGCTGCAGTCCTGCCAGGCCTCAAGCTGGCCTGTCTCAAGAGAGGCTCCAATTCATCCAGGGTCTCAGGATGGAAGGCCCAGAGCCAAAAGCTGCTCAGGAAGAGCAGGCCCAGCACAGTGTCCATTTGGTCCCGCTGCTATCATCTAAACGGCTCTGCTGCTTGCCTGCTGTGTGCCCTTGAGCAAGTAACTTTACCTCTCTGTGCCCCCTTTCTTCCTCCAGGCCAGGAACTTGTCATGGAAATACAACGAGAGCCACAACTCTCATTTTTTTTTTTTTTTTGAAAGAGAGATTTTTTGCTGTAGGGTGCGTGCACTTGCCAGAAAGACAGAGAGATGGAGACAGAAAGCGAGAAATCAGCCCCCAGGGGGGATGGCCATGCCACAATCCCTTCTCCTCCATTCTCCTCTAGGGATCTTGGGCATGCACGCACACGCACCCGGCATGAGTTCAAGCACTGGGTCTGGGACTCAAACCATGGTCGGCCACATGGGAGTCCAGTGACATAGCCATTATGCCAACTGCTGGTCCCATGATTTTTTAAAATTTTTGAGCAGCCACTAAGGCACTGGATCCCCAGTGGCATGGCCACACCCTGGGGGGGGATGATTTTTCACTTTCTCTCTGTCTCTCTCTCTCTCTCTCTCCAGTAAGTGCACATATCCTACAGAAAAAAAAATTAAAAGCTGAATACTAAAGTAAAAAGTGAAAAGAATAAAATTTTAATCATGTATTTGATATGACCCACTACGTCTACCATATAATCATTTAAGCATGTAATCAATGTTAAACATGGCTAATTGAGTCACTGAAATTAAAAAGAATTGGGGGCCCTAAAATCTGAAGTCTGGCGAGTGCTCATACTGACACCCCCTCCCCCCACATGCATACATCAGTGTGGTGGTCAGGGTCCCCTGATGGGCCAGTGCAGGTCCAGTACATGGGTCCAAGTAACGTTTCCAGATTTTAAAAAGACGCATGGGAGCCAGCGGGTGGCATGGTGGTCAGGGCGCTGGATTCCCACACGGCTGACCACAGTTTGGGTCCCAGACCTGGCGACTCTTTCTCTTTGTCTCTGGTCAAATTTTAAAAATAAATAAATAAATAATGACGGCAAATAAAATTTAATAAGTAAATAAATCTTTAAATAAAACAATAAAAAAGGAAATGCAGCGTGCGCTCACGGAGCCCGGCCTGGCGTCGGCACCTGGGCAGTGTCAGCCAGGATCGTCATCAGAGCCGGTGTCCGCCCCGCTGTCCGGGAAGAACGGCGACTCAATCTGTGGCCCCCGTGTGACTCCCTCTCCTGCTCAGGAGCTTGCTCCTGGGGGAGCAGTCGGGGTTCTTCAATCCCAGCAAAGCTGTCAAGAACAAATGGTGGCCTCTCGCGCTCACCCGAGAGCAGCTGGCGGATCCCAAGATTAAAAGTCAGCCACACTGAGTTCTGTTATAAACGCTCCACTCTGCCCGGGGTCTGGAGCGGGTGTATGTAATCCCCTCTCCTGGGCGCACGCTGATGAAAACGCCACCGCATTCCATCACCCAAGGCCTTTAATCAGCTGCTGCTCGCGGCCTGCCGTGAAAGTGACAACAGGATTTCACAGTCCTCTGAAGGGCTCTCTGCAGTTCGTGGCTGTGGCTTCCTAAGGCTTGTTCTTATCCAGCAATCCAAGTAAAAACAGCACTATTGATCATCAATAACGTCAGCCCAAAGCTACTCACACACATTTTTAATTGCCCTGTCCCTTTTTATATCTTCAAATATTACCGTAAGTATCTAGGAAACTCGTGCTCTCTGGGTAGGAGGAAGGAGACCACCCGCTCCTCTCGGTCCCGTGCCTTGGAAAGCAGAGGGGACCGTAACTCTTGCACCATGAACAACGCGAAGTCTGTTTTTGTAAAAAAGAAAATAAAACACCCGCTAATCCCATTGTGGGCTCGGTATTATAACTCGCCAGGAAATGCCACCCAATTATGCTTAATTTCTCATTGTTTTTCCAGCCCCTCGCATCCCAGCAACTAGGCTTCATTCGCTATAACAGAGAAAAGGAGAACGCGCAGCCGGGAGGCTGATCAGAGAGCCGACAGCCAATAAAGTAATCAAGAAATCAGGAATGAGCACCATGTTGGAGGTGGCTCTCCAGGTGTTTGGACTTCAGTTTTACTGCTGTAAAAGCAAAGACAGAGGAAACTGGGAGTGACTCCAACAGCCAGGCAAACCCTGTCCGGGACTGTCCGGGACTGGACGGCGCTGCAGCCTCTGAGATCTCCTCACCTAGTCGCCAGTGGAGGAGAGCGAGCCCCCCACTCCTCGCGGCAAGTGCAGGCCTCCTGGGTCCCACGCGAGTGTGTAACCTGGGGTGGGGGTGGGAGAGCTGGCGCTGAGCTCCCACAAGAAAGCCGAAGAATCGGAATGAGTAAGTGCAGACGCGAGAGTGCGACCTCCTCGCGGCTGGCCAGGGCAGTATCCGTGATGGAGCGGCGGTAAAACCTTCATTACGCTGGAGAGAGCCCTGCAAGGCTTCCTGAGGTCGCCCATTGGCTGTGGGGCAATCCCAGTACCTGAGACTTTGACAAATTATCCACACCAGACGATTTAGGAAGTAAAATCATTAAATTCCTTTCAAATATTTTTACTGCAAATCAGTTATAGCAAAAGTGTGGGTGTGTTTTCATTTGATATGACGGAAGCAAGGCCCCAAAGGAAAGGCTGCCAGGCGCTGATGAAAGACACGCCAAGTTGACGTCTGTGTCCTCCGCACGGTCCCCAGGGTGGGGGGCCCTGCACGCCCTCAGTGCAGCCTCGCCACCTGCCAGGACCTGGCAGCTGTGTCCCCATGAAGCAGCCTCACACGCCCCACCTGCAGAGCGGACGGAAGCCATCGTCTCGGCCTTCTTG
>NW_006159525.1:1215033-1234957 GCF_000334495.1 Tupaia belangeri chinensis
TCGGCATTCTTGTCACGCGTCAAAGGCCTGTGTAGCCTGCCCACCCCCTTCTTGGAACGAGCTCCCCATTTCTGTCCCCGGCCGGCCAGGCTGTGAGCTGGTATTCGCATGCTCGCTTAGGCTGTGACACTCGCGGGCAGCGCTGGGCCACCGGTAAGCCACCTGGTCGTGCGCCCAGGAGGCAGGTCACCATCACTTGGAGAAGCTGGCCCCGGCGGGCACCCAAGCCAGCACAGCTCCCTCTCCACCCTCCCAGGGTCTGCCTTGCTCCTGGGGGCCTCAAAGCCTCGAGCCTCCTCCATGGACAAGGCACTTGGAACGCCAGCTCGAAAGGCTCCCAGGAACGCACAGCACCATGAACTGCCACCAGCATGCCCACCCCAGGGACCTGGCAATGTGGGGAGACGTTTTTGGTTGTCATGACAGGAGGGGCTGCTAACAGCATCCGGCGGGTGGAGACCAGACACCAGGACGCCCCACCACAACGACGGCCAGCCCCAAACAGCAGCCGACCTCTGGGGAATACGACTGCCCTAGAGAGGTCCAGGACACAGCATTGTTTATAACCGCAGGTCACTCGGGACCTCGAGGAGCCCCACAATACCCAGGTCTCTAGGCTGGAGGAGAAAGTGCGCACAGCCTCCTGGAGGCAGCTGTTGGAACTCGGAGTTTTGGATAGAGTCAGACCTTGCACAGAGGTGGTGAAGACCCACTCCCAGGAAGAAAAACTCCACCCAGAGACGTGAACCAAGGACCAGCCTTCGGTAGCTGCACGCCCACAGCAGCTCACGGCCCCCAGCCTGGGAAGCACTGGCTCTTTCACACCGGATTCTCTCCGGAGGCTTGGTTCTGCCTGGAGCTGGGTCTAGATAATCCCCTTGAATAAAGTAACAGGGGAAGAGGTTGATCCCGGCCTGAAAAAGGAGGGCGTGAAGCCACCTCCCTGGTGGTCTCCTCCCATCCTTCATGTTCACTTGCCCAGCTGCAGGGGTGGGGCTTGGGGGGTCAAAGATGTTTTTCCAAGCAGCCTTCAGCCCTGAACCCCCACACTGCAGTCCTCAGCTTCTTGGGTTTACGATTCCAGTATATAATCTCGGGCATAACTTTATAAACATTGGTTGGGATGGGCCCCAGGCGGCATGGAGGTTACGGTGGCAGGATCCCACATAGCCAGTCCTGTGATTCCAGTCCCGGACCCAGGCGTGAAAATCACACTGGGCATGTGTGCATGTGTGCGCAAAATCCCAAGAGGAGAATGAAAAAGAAGGGACTGAGGCATGCCCATCCCCCATGGGGGGTGACTTCTCACTGCCCCCCAAAGCACATGCGCCATGTAGCAAAAACTTAAAAAACTACATTGACTGGGAGTCTCACAGTGGGGGGAGTGATGGCAAACACGGCCAGCTCAAGCGCCCTATCAGATGTAACGGGGCGGGGGGCTTTTGGGCTGGCAGAGGTCTGAGCGGGCACTCTGGGAATTGGCAGCCGTTCTGTGCTCCCGAGAGTGAGCTAGATAGCAACTCCATTTTCCAGGAGATGAACGAAGACCAGAAGGTGAGGTGAGACATATCCTCTGCACAGCGAACTGGTCCCGGGGTGGAAATTAGAGCCCTGATGTTATGGGCGCCAAACTGAGAGAAATCCTCACCCGCGTGACAAATTATGGTGAGAAAAAGCCCGCAGGGCTGCTCTGGCCTGAGAGCACACCACCACCTTGGAGTGAAAATAAGCATGACAAAGAGGGCAGAGAAGCTTCAGGGCAGATGCGGGAGTATTAGGCCTAGAGAGAGCTCAGCACCATGAACTGCCACCAGCATGCCCACCCCAGGGACCTGGCAATGTGGGGAGACGTTTTTGGTTGTCATGACAGGAGGGGCTGCTAACAGCATCCGGCGGGTGGAGACCAGACACCAGGACGCCCCACCACAACGACGGCCAGCCCCAAACAGCAGCCGACCTCTGGGGAATACGACTGCCCTAGAGAGGTCCAGGACACAGCATTGTTTATAACCGCAGGTCACTCGGGACCTCGAGGAGCCCCACAATACCCAGGTCTCTAGGCTGGAGGAGAAAGTGCGCACAGCCTCCTGGAGGCAGCTGTTGGAACTCGGAGTTTTGGATAGAGTCAGACCTTGCACAGAGGTGGTGAAGACCCACTCCCAGGAAGAAAAACTCCACCCAGAGACGTGAACCAAGGACCAGCCTTCGGTAGCTGCACGCCCACAGCAGCTCACGGCCCCCAGCCTGGGAAGCACTGGCTCTTTCACACCGGATTCTCTCCGGAGGCTTGGTTCTGCCTGGAGCTGGGTCTAGATAATCCCCTTGAATAAAGTAACAGGGGAAGAGGTTGATCCCGGCCTGAAAAAGGAGGGCGTGAAGCCACCTCCCTGGTGGTCTCCTCCCATCCTTCATGTTCACTTGCCCAGCTGCAGGGGTGGGGCTTGGGGGGTCAAAGATGTTTTTCCAAGCAGCCTTCAGCCCTGAACCCCCACACTGCAGTCCTCAGCTTCTTGGGTTTACGATTCCAGTATATAATCTCGGGCATAACTTTATAAACATTGGTTGGGATGGGCCCCAGGCGGCATGGAGGTTACGGTGGCAGGATCCCACATAGCCAGTCCTGTGATTCCAGTCCCGGACCCAGGCGTGAAAATCACACTGGGCATGTGTGCATGTGTGCGCAAAATCCCAAGAGGAGAATGAAAAAGAAGGGACTGAGGCATGCCCATCCCCCATGGGGGGTGACTTCTCACTGCCCCCCAAAGCACATGCGCCATGTAGCAAAAACTTAAAAAACTACATTGACTGGGAGTCTCACAGTGGGGGGAGTGATGGCAAACACGGCCAGCTCAAGCGCCCTATCAGATGTAACGGGGCGGGGGGCTGCCGGGGGCCTCGCTTTGGGCTGGCAGAGGTCTGAGCTGGCACTCTGGGAATTGGCAGCCGTTCTGTGCTCCCGAGAGTGAGCTAGATAGCAACTCCATTTTCCAGGAGATGAACGAAGACCAGAAGGTGAGGTGAGACATATCCTCTGCACAGCGAACTGGTCCCGGGGTGGAAATTAGAGCCCTGATGTTATGGGCGCCAAACTGAGATAAATCCTCACCCACGTGACAAATTATGGTGAGAAAAAGCCCGCAGGGCTGCTCTGGCCTGAGAGCACACCACCACCTTGGAGTGAAAATAAGCATGACAAAGAGGGCAGAGAAGCTTCAGGGCAGATGCGGGAGTATTAGGCCTAGAGAGAGCTCCCCTCCCTCTGCCCGCACTGCCCCTAGTTCCGAACACCCTCCTGTAAACAGGAGAATCCGAGAAGCATCTGCGGCAGCGAAGTGCAAGTTCCAGGGCTGGGCTCCGCGGGAGCACGGCGGCGTGACAGACGGCTACTAGTCCGGAGGGACGGAGGGACGCAGTTCTGAAAAACAGGCCCGGCCATCCTTTCCTAACTTTTCAGGAAACATAGCACAATGTCCCTTTCTCTTGTCTTGCTTAAAAACTGAACTGAATTTTTTTTTTTCAAATGGCAAGATTCTTGCCAAGAGAATGTGTGTGTTAAGCATATTAAGCATTCTAAGAGCAGAGATCGCTTCCTAAAACGTGTGAAGGAAAATGACCAGAAAAAGAAGGAAGCCAAAGAAAGGGACCTGGGTTCAACGAAAGCGCCAGCCTGCTCCACCCAGAGACGCACACTCTGTGAGAACCAATGGAAAGAGCCTCAGCTACTGGAACCTATTCCCTACGAATTCATGGTGTAATGGGTGTTAAAAATAAACTAATCTGTGGCAAAAAAATAAATAAAAATAAAATGTGAGACCCCGCCTGGAGGTCAGTCGGTGGGGTATGGACCCCAGCGCCGAAAGTCACATGCCCAGTGGGTGGGATCCAGCTGCGTGCCCAAGACACTGGTGAGCGGGAGAGCTGGGGAAGGGGCCAGTGCGCTCAGACCCTCGGGGGTGCTCTCCTGTGCTCTCTCATCCTCTCTCTCTCACAGACGCATGCACCTGCTCGCCATCGAGAATAAAAATAAATAAGGTACATGTTTGTTTCTTTTTACAAAAATCAAGTGTGAATCTCATCGGATTCTAGGTCTGAGAGCTAGCCATGGGTTTACAGGAAGCGCAGGGGACAGGACCACGTGAGAAGACAGTGGCCCATGCAACCAGCCAAGTCCAAAATATGGAAACCCTGCAGGACAGACGGCATGGTCTTCAACAGCAAAGAGCGGGAAAGTCTCAAGGGGAGGGAAGCTCATTAAAGATTCCCAGAGGGGCTGGATGGGGGCGCTACAGTATATTAGGGTGCTCTGCAGGGCAGTCCCATGGGGAAGGTCCCTGGTTCAGGCCTGAAGGCCTCCCTAGGCTGCTGAGCACACACTTACCCGTGAGCCAGGGCTGGCTGAGGGCAGGGGCAGATCACAGTGCCAGGACCCTGCTGGAGAGGACTGGCTTTCTCTCTCTCTCTCTCTCTCTCTCAGTCTCTCTGTCTTTCTCACTCAGAAGAAATAAGTCAATATTCTTTAAGAAAAAAATGTTTTGAAGACAAACCAACCAAATGCACCGCGTTGGCGTGTAGGCTTCCCCCTGGAGCGGAGCGCTGTAGAAGGGCGCGCGTGAGGCCGTCGGTGTCGCCGCAGCACTGACTGGGTCCCGTGTGACACTGAAGAATCGTTGTCCATGTCGGAGGTGACGATGGCACCCCCTCTGTTTATAAAGTCCTTGCCTCTTACAGCCTGTGGTGGACACCATGAATCACACGCTAAGCCGTGCTGACTTACATTAGAGTAACGGTGAAACGCTGGCATGCTGGTGGCCGTCCCAGCCGGGTGGTGCATGGGGCTCTCTGGCCTTTCATAGACCCAGCCATTTCTGCAAAGAGTCACCGAAGAAGTCTTCCAGTGGCGGCAGGTTAGAGGCCACCTTCGCCACTCAGTGACTGGCATAGATATGACCTTCTCAAGTGTCCCCAGGGGCAAATAGCAGACACTGGGGCAGCGCAGTGACAGCTCAGGGGGTCGCTGCCCGGTGGGACACACAGTCAGAGGGGGAAGATGGACAAGGATGGGATGTTTGCACAGACATGGAACCGCCCGGACGCGGGTCGGGCAGGCAGAGCAGAGGGTCGGAGCACAGGGTGGACGAGCGTGCAGTTCAGGGCAGGGAGGGTGTCAATGACGCCCGCTCTGAATATCCCAGTTGTGGCTGCTCCTGGACCCTGTTCCGTGGGCTTTCACAGTTCATTGGGGGTAACAAATCGCTTGGCCGCTGTGGGAATGGGGGGGACAGGCAGGCTGGAAGCAGGAACCATTTCAGGAGTTGTGACACTTGCTAGGGTGTGACAGAGGCAAGGGTGGCCTGGAGCACCTTGTGGTAGGAGGAGGCGGAGGCCAGACCTGCGGGGGGGTGGGATGTAGGAAGCCACAGTGCTCAACCCCCATGCCCCCATTCCTTTCCAGAGGCCCATTCCCTCCCTGGGCCGGCGCCTGCTCAGGGCCTCAGGGTGCTTGGCCAGCTTCTGGCTTCATCACTCAGAAGAGTCATTCCGGGTGATTTTCAAGCACACTGAGCCAATGTGCAACCTTGTGAGACAGCGAGGACTACAAAGCCGTCTGAACTGGTTTTAGGAGCAGCAGCAATATCAGTAACAACTGGTTTTGTTATTTTGAAATGGACAGGTGGTGCCAGCAAGCGCCACCTAATTATTTCAAAATAATTCTCATTATTTTCAGATGAAGAGAGGAAACAGCCATGCAAACATGTAATCAAAGCTGTTAAGGATCCATACTGAGGACTCAGTAAGCGGGTGCGGGCGAGAGTTCCCCTCAGCTGGGAACCTCAGCTCCACAGCTGCGTTCTCAGGAGGCCCCCCAAGCCCCCCGCTCGAGATGCTCCCTGTAAGTTCTTACTCTCTGCAGTCAGCATGTGCCATCAGCCATGTGTGTGTGCACGTGTGTATGTGTGTGTATGCACATGTTTGTGTGTGTGCATGTGTGTGCACATGTGTGAGTGTATGTGTACATGTGTGTGTGACCACAGCACCACAGGCCCAGCCGTTGCCCTCACTTCATATCCCCGACCCTAACAGTGCCTGGTATGTGACAGAACCTTGATGCCCACGCGCCGTGTGACTTTTGAAGATGCCAATGGCTAGCACCCAGCGAGCCCTGGCCAGGCACCAGGCTCCTGTGCATCCCTCTCCTTAAGCCACGCCCCAGAAATAAGAGCCAGGACAGAATTTAGCCTGTGCTCCAGGCCAGGCCCACCCCCAGCATGCTCCGGGTGTCAGACCACACCGATGCTCAGGCCCACAGCGTTGGAGCATCTGTGATGGTCAGCAGTGGGCGACATGCCAAGGGCTCGGTCACACACCCATCTAGGTTCCTGTGAAAGTGTTTTGCACATGCGTTGACACCTATAGTCAGGTGACTTCACATAAAGATTACCCTCAGTGATCCAGGGACCACATCCAGGCAATGAAAGGCCGAGAAAGGATGGTTTCACCCCACGGACTGCAGCCTCAGCCCCTGGCCAGAGGCCTCGGTCCCTGCTCAGAGGCCTCCATCTACTGCTCTGCCTTACAGATTTCTGACTACTGAGCCAGACCCCACAGACCCACAAACCAGCTCCTTAAAATCCATCTTAGTAGACACAGCTCACTGGTCCTGCTTCTCTGGCATAATCCTTACCAGTATGCCATCTACATCAATAATGGGGAAACTGAGGCAGGAACAGGCTCCTGTAACTTCCCAAGGTCCATATAAGCTGGCACTGGGATTCAAACCCAGGCTCTTGGGTTCCAAGCCAGCACCTTTAAGCCCCACGGTGCTCTCAAGCAATGAAACCCATTCTCCTTGGTTGGAGACAGGCACTTGGGGTGAAGTGGGTGGCGGGGGAGGGTGCAGCTCTGCTACAACACAAGCTGAGCCCCAAACTCCTGCCGCAGTTGGACACGGGTTGAGTCGGGTCGAGGGTAGCACTCAGTAAGGTTAATAAAGCACAACTCGAGTTTTATTCCCCGTCGTGATGGGTGAGGCCTTTGGAGTGATGAGAGGAAGCCTTCCCTGAGCATCCAGGAAAGATTCGTGGACACATTTCTATGAAGGATCTCCTTGCAGCTCCCATGAGTGTTTAAGTTTACTTGCTTCAAACCAAGATCAAAGCACAGGCTGGAGACACTGTCTCCTCGATTTGTATAAATCAGCCAGACAAACTGCGGCCTCGACCACCACTGATGTTCCCCGGTCGGAGCAACTTGTTAAGAACCGTGGCAGCAGCTGCAGAGAACTGAGTGCCTCCTTGGGAAAGAAACAGCGGGAGGGATTGATCTCTTGCCTCCTGCCTTGACTCTAACTGTTCCTGAAGCCATAATTGAGAAGACCCTAAGGTCCACTTTTCACGCATCCTTCAGCCTCTCAGAATGGATGTGCGAGGTCATTTTTAACACCGGTGCCTTATGTATTGGCGGAGTTTTCAAATGGTCTCACTGCCCTGTTCCAACTCTAACATGCAAGAGGTGAGTCAGGGCAGCAAAGATTTATGCCACTTGATGATGAGAAATTGAGGCTGGGAGAAGCCAAGGGTCTCACCCAAGGTCACCCCGGCACGAGCTGACCACTGGCTCTCCCGGCCACACACTCCTCCCTGGAGAGATCCCCCTCCCCCTGCCAGGCTTTTCTGGGCCCTGTCCTTGCAGCCAGGCCCGGGCTGGTGCATCACTGTCACACCCTCCGTATGGATTCCCGGGTTTGCGCATCTTTTGCTTTAGTGCATGCTTCAGTGGTGGGAAAAGTGGCAGAAACTACTCAAGAGAACACTCTCAGTGAGCATCTATACACACACGCACACACACACCTGCCAGAGCCCAGAAGATCTGGGAATCATACAGGGAAAAAAAAAAAACCTTCATTTCTCATCTTCTGATCTGTGTACATGAAGCTCCATTTGGCAGCCCCTGACATCGGCCAAGCACTTCCCATATGCTAGGGTTTTTGGTTGGTTGGTTGGTTTTTGTTTTTGTTTTTGAGAGGTTTTTGCTATATGGTGTGCACTCACCAGAAAGACAGAGAGAGACAGAGAGACAGAAAGCGAGAAATCACCCCCCGGGGGGATGGCCACGCCACAATCCCTTCTCCTCCATTCTCCTCTCACAATCTTAGGCACGCACGCACACGCGCCCGGCATGAGTTTAAGACACCAGGTCCAGGACCCGAACTGTGGTTGACTACGTGGGAGTCCAGCAACATAGCCATTATGCCAACTGCTGATCCTCATATGCTAGGTCTATTGATGCTTTGGGGTAGATAACATTTGATCACCACTATACACCACTGTCTTGCCCAAGGTCCCTGAAAATGATATTCAACAAGGTCAAGTCCCTTCTCTAAGGTCACACAGAAAGTGGAAGGTGATGCTGACGCAAAACCCTCATCCCTCCCTCAGTGCTCCCCAAATCTTACCTTCACCTGCCCCTCCCTGTGTGCTCCCACCCCCGACCTGTGGAGGCGCTTCAGATGATTAACTTTGCTTCTTGGTATTTGCATTGCTTCATAATATCAACTTCTCAAAGGACACGCTATTTTTATTAGAAAGATGTGTTTTCAGAAGGATTCAGTCTGCTTTGGATGTAGAGGGCTGGATAGAGCACCACCCACCACCACATGACGACAGCAAAGCACCCCAGCCAGGGGTTTGGAATTCTGTAACTTTTCTTTAGTCCAGCAGTGAGCTTGGGCGGGGAAAGGGGGGGGCACCAGCTAGCTGGAAATATAAGGAAAAACAAGTGCCCCGGGTGCCCAGCGGGACTGGGCATGTGCCGACCTGGGGCAGGCAGATATACTGAACACTTTGGGGAATACCAGCTCGAAATATGGCACTTCTAGGAACCACGACCCCGAGGGACTCCTCTATACCCAGGTCTGCTCTCACAGCTCACCTGGGTGCTCATGAAAAGATAGGGAAGGGTGGGATGAGGGTCCTGAGAAAGAGCCTGCCCAGGGGAGGCCTGGGCGCGGGACAGTAGCTGCTGCAAGGAACGCACCAAGCCCACCCGAGCCTAGTCCTCCCGCCTTCAAACGTCTAGGGGAAGGGCACTGGTGTTAGCCTACAGGTGGTGAAGAACCCGAGCTGCCTGAAGACACCCATGACAAAGCAACCTCTGTCTGGGCCCAGTAGGGTGGACAGCGTGTTCCCAGCCCCGCCCTGTAGGAGGGGCCAGGCTCACCCAGAGACACACTGAGAACAACAGAGAGCACACCCCACCACCCACTACCAGGCAAACAAACGGAGTGACATGGACAAGCCCCGGGAGAGGGACACGAACGGGGAGAAACTCATCTTGGAAGAGCACAAAGGAAGACTTCAAGCTGAGGGTGGAGCAGACATGGAATAAAACCTAGTAAACCAGCTTCCAACCTAAGCACAAGCTGACACAGGAGCACTGCGGACTCAGGGGCTGGGGCACACTGGTGACATGGCAACAGCGAAACCTAAAGCCAGCTGCACCCAATTAGGGCGACTTGGCTCCCGTACCAGAGGCCTGGCCACAGTAAAGGCACGCTCCGTCTCAGGACATTGAAACTACTTACCTCAGCCTCCACCGCCCACGCCAGATGTCTGACTTGCAATGAAAAATCGTGAGGCATTCAAAGCAATGTGGGGGGGAGGGGACACACTGTTAAGAGACAAAAGAACCAACAGAATCAGACTCAGCTATGAGGCAGATGCTGCAGTTACTAGATAGTGATTGAAAATAACTGTCATTGGGAGATGGCATAATGGTTATGTCACTGGACTCCCACATAGTCAATTGTAGTTCAAGTCCTGGATCTGGTGGCTTAAATTAGCACCAGGGGTGTGTGTGTGTGCTCAAACTCCTGAGAGGAGAATGGAAGAGAAGGGGTTGTGGTGTGGCCATCCCCCCCCAGGGGAGGGTGATTTCTCACTTTCTGTCTCTCTTTTTCTCTCTGTCTCTATAGCAAATGGACATACCCTATAGCAAAAATCTCTCTAAATAAATAAATAAGTAGATAAAAATAACTATCATTAATATGTTAAAGACAAGTGGAAATTAGAACACCTGAACATGGGTTATTCTAGCAGAGGAGAAAAGCTATACAAAAAAGAAATTTTAATGAAAATGCTGGAAATAAAAAACATAGTTACAAAGGTAAAAAGGGATTTTGATAAGCCCATTAGTGGATTTAACACAGGTGAGAAAGGAATCAAATAACTTCAAGATAAGTCGATAGAAATTATTCAAAGAGGAAAAGGAATTTTTTAAAAAGGCGGAGCGTCCAAGAGCCATGGAAGAACAGCTAAGTCTGTCAGAACCATGGCTGAAACCCCAGGAGGAGAGAATGAAGGGAAAGAAAAAGTGAAGGGCCTAGGTGTGTAGTGTATGCTGTTAAGACACTGTCTCTGCAGGCTGGGACTACATCGGAAACCTGGCTTTGATTTCTTGTCCAACCTAAGGCCAGGCCTGGTGGCATGGACCCAATAACTTGAAGTTGAAGCAGGAGGAATATGACATAGTGAGACCTTGTCTTTAAAAAAAAGAAAGAAAAAATGAAGAAGTAATTATCTAATTGACATGCATGGAATATGCTACCAAGTACACCAGAAATATTTATCAAAATGAACCATATTCTGGGCCATGAAACCAATGTTAATATCTTAAAATAATTGAAATTATACCCAAAGCATTTTTCAAGGCTAATGACAGACACCAAAGCAGCTCAGAGAATGCCAACCAGGATAAATTAAACAAAAAACAGACACCCTGGTATTTCAAAGTCAAACTACTGAACACTAAAAATAAAGAGAAAATCTTAAAGGTAGGCAGAGCAAAAAGACACATTGCATACAAAGGAACAAAGATAAGAATTACAGCAGACTTCTCATCAGAAATTAGGTACACCATAAAAATAGAAATGACATGTCAAGTGCTAAAAGAATAAAACCTATCAATCCCAAATTCATGTCCAGCCCACTGCCTGTTTTTGTAAATAAAGTTTCCTTATTGGACCAAAGCCATACAAATTTCTCATCTGTGGCTGTTTCCATACTATTATAAAGTGGCAGAGTTAAAAAGTTGTTACACAAACTGTGTGGTCTGGGGACCAGCAGTTAGCGTAATGGCTATGTCGCTGGACTCCCACGTAGTCGACCGTGGTTCGCGTCCTGGACCTGGTGGCTTAAACTCACGCCGGGCACGTGTGCATGCATGCCCAAGATCCCGAGAGGAGAATGGAGGAGAAGGGATTGAGGCGTGACCATCCCCCCTGGGGGGTGATTTCTCGCTTTCTGTCTCTCTGTCTCTCTCTCTCTCTGTCTGGCAAGCGCATGCACCCTATAGCAAAAAAAAAAAAAAAAAACTGTGTGGTCTGAAAGACCTAAAATTTTTACTATCTTACCTTTTTATAAAAAGAGCTTGTCAACTCTTGGTCTAAAAGATAGCTGACTTTCAAAAACATCATAGCAGAAGTGAAAGTAATGGCTAGGCACCGTGTCCTCAGAGAGTACGCAGAATAAAATGCATGACATCGATGGCATAAAGCATTGGAGGGAAGAACTATTGTTTATTTTTGCCACCGTGTCCTCAGAGCATACGCAGAAATAAAATGTATGACATCGATGTCATAAAGCATTGGAGGGAAGAACTATTGTTTATTTTTGTAAGTTTCTTAGATTAGACATAAATTAGTATCATATTATTTGGAGTTTGATTTTTTGATTAAAGAAGCATATTGTAAAATCTAGGGCAATCATTAAAAATTTTGAGAGATATCGGTAAGAAGCCAGTAGTGAAGATAAAATGGAATCATAATCAGAAGGAAGGAAATAATAAAGATAAGAGTAGAAATACAAGATTCAAAGAAAAAGATAACGGTAGAAATTAATGAAGTCGAGAACAGAGAAATAATAGAGGGGGGGAAAAGCCCCTAAGGCCACTGCTTCAAAAACATTAATAAAACAGATGAACCTCTAACCAGACCGGTCAAGAGGTACAGAGATTAGGTTTTTGAAAAAATCAATATTGGGAAGGAAAGATTGAATGGCACATGATAAAGATTAGAAGACAATAGGGAACATTACAATCAACTCTATGTCCCCAAATTTGATAACTTAGGTGAAATGGAGGAATTTTTTGAAAGATACAAACTGCCAAAACTCACTCAAAAAGGAATAAATAACCTGAATAATCCCATCTCTATTAGGGAAATTAAATGCATAACTAAAGCCTTAAAAAAAGAAATATCCAGGCCCAGATTGCTGTATTGGTAAATTCTACTAAATATGTAAGAAAGAAATAATACCAATTTTCACGGGACTATCAGTTGGTGTAATGGCTATGTCACTGGACTCCCATGTAGTAGACCACCCAGACCCGGTGGCTTAAACTCATGCTGGGCGCGTGTGCATGCATGCTCAAGATCCTAGGAGGAGAATGGAGGAGAAGGGATTGTGGCATGGCCATCCCCCACTGGGGGGTGATTTCTCGCTTTCTGTCTCTCTTTCTGTCGAGCACATGCACCCTATAGCAAAAACCTCTAAAAAAAAAAAAAGTTTGATAACTTAGGTGAAATGGAGGAATTTTTTGAAAGATACAAACTGCCAAAACTCACTCAAAAAGGAATAAATAACCTGAATAATCCCATCTCTATTAGGGAAATTAAATGCATAACTAAAGCCTTAAAAAAAGAAATATCCAGGCCCAGATTGCTGTATTGGTAAATTCTACTAAATATGTAAGAAAGAAATAATACCAATTTTCACGGGACTATCAGTTGGTGTAATGGCTATGTCACTGGACTCCCATGTAGTAGACCACCCAGACCCGGTGGCTTAAACTCATGCTGGGCGCGTGTGCATGCATGCTCAAGATCCTAGGAGGAGAATGGAGGAGAAGGGATTGTGGCATGGCCATCCCCCACTGGGGGGTGATTTCTCGCTTTCTGTCTCTCTTTCTGTCGAGCACATGCACCCTATAGCAAAAACCTCTAAAAAAAAAAAAAGAAAGAAAAAAAGAAAAAAAAGAAAGAAAGAAAGAAAAAGAAATAATATCAATTTTCACATATGTTCTCCAATAATACAAAAGTGGAGGGGACACTTTCCAGCTCATTTTATGAGGCCAGTATAACCCTTATACCAGACAAAGACAATTAAAGAAATTGGCCCAGCTGCAGTGGCACAGGAAGTAGACTGCCATTGCACAATGCTGAGACCATATGGGAGACCCAGGTGTTGATTCCAGGTCGACCTGAACTTGCCAGCCATGTCCACATATGCCTGTGGTACTGGCTGGCTGTAATGCCGGGGAAAGATCCTGGCATGGCAAGACCGTCAAGAGAATTTCTCTCTCTCTCTCTCTCTCTCATAAAATAAGTAGATAAACTTTAGAAAGGAAAGAAAGAAAACCACAAACTTATCTTATAAGTAAGCTAGTGAAGACAGAGTGGTATTAGAGAAAGACACATAAATCAATGAAACAGAAGTCCAAATGTAAACCTATATATACGGGTTCAACCGATTTATGATAAAGCTGCAAAGACAAGTAAATGGAGAAAGAATATCCTTCTCAACAAATGGTGCTGGAACAAGTGGCTAGCCATGAAAAAAAACTAACCTCAATTCAAATCTCATATCTGAAAATTAGCTCAAAATCCATCATAGACTTAAATGTAAAATCTAAAACTATCAAACTTTCACGAGAAAACATAAAAGAAAGTATTTTTTACCTTAACTTAAACAAATATTTTAATATGGTCCCAAAAGTATAAAATCATAAAAGAAAAAAATAATAAATTGTACTTCATTAAAATTAATAACTTATGATCCAGACACCATTAAGAAAATTAGTAAGAAATTTACCAGTTAGGGGAAATTATTTGCTAATAGCATATCTAGTAAAGAGTTTGTATTCAGAATATGTAAAGAATACTCAAAGCTCAATAGTAAGAAAATAAACCCAAATTTAAAAACAGGCCAAAGATTTGAACAAACATGCCACCAGAGAAAACATATAGATTGCAAATGAGCCCATAAAAGATACTAAACATCATAGTCATCAGAGAAATAGAAATTAAACTCACAGTGAGATACTACTACATACCCATTAGACCAACAAAGCAATCAAAAACCAAACCCTGACGTTATCAAGTGTTGATGAGGACATGAAGCAACTGGAACTCTCACACTTTGCTGATGGGGATGTAAGACAGTATGGATACTTTGAAAAACAGCTTGTCGGGAACCAGCAGTTAGCGTAATGGCTATGTTGCTGGACTCCCACATAGTCGACCGCGGTTCGTGTCCCGGACCCGGTGGCTTAAAACTCACACCGGGCACGTGTACGTGCGTGCCCAAGATCCCGAGAGGAGAATGGAGGAGAAGGGATTGCGGCGTGACCATCCCCCCTGGGGGGTGATTTCTTGCTTTCTGTCTCTATGTCTCTCTCTGTCTGTCTGGCGAGCGCACGCGCCCTATAGCAAAAAAAAAAAAAAAAACTCTCCAAAAACAACAGCTTGTCAATTTCTTACAACATTAAACATACACTTCTTTTCCTTCCTTTCTTTTTTTTTTTTTTGAGAGGTTTTTGCTATAGGGAGCGTGCACTTACCAGAAAGAGAGAGAAATAGAGACAGAAAGCGAGAAATCATCCCCCAGGGGGGGACAGCCACACCACAATCCTTTCTCCATTCTCCACTCAGGCTCCTGGGCACACATGCATACACACCCAGCGTGAGTTTAAACCACTGGGTCTGGGACTCGAATCATAGTCAATTACATGGGAGTCCAGTGACATAGCCATTATGCCAACTGCTAGTCCCAAACATACATTTCTAATACAGCACAGCTATCCTGTTTAAAGGTACTTACCCAAGAGAAATGAAAACCATATTCACACAAGAACCTGTACCTGGATGTCTATGATGGCTTTATCTGTAACTATGAAATCTGGAAACAGCTTAATGTCTCTCAACAAACTGGCTAATCCAACAATGGAACCCTACTCATCAATAAAAATGAACAAACTACTGATACACAACAATGTGGGTGAATGTCAGCCATACCTGCTAAATGAAGTGAGCCAGGCTCAGATGGCTACCATTCTAGGGCTCCATTTGTGGAAAAGGCAAAACTACAGGCACAGACTGAGTTGCCAAAGGCTGGGACTGGGGAGAGAGAACTGGAGATGACAGGACGCCTCTGTATCTTGATGTGGTGACAACTACACACTATACGCTTGCCAAAATTCATGGAACTGTACATATAAAGGCTTGATTTTACTGTGCACAAATGACACCTTAATGAACAAAGCCAAAATGAGCAGCAGGACCTCTCATGGCAAATACAAGACGTCTCTGAAGAGCTCATGGAAAATGCCTCTTATGGGGGGAAAACTGCATAGGTTTCAACAACTTTTTGCACCAAAATAAACTTGTACTTTAATTCCCTTTTCCCACATTTGGAAGTTCCCTCATAAGAGATAAGCACCCTAGTCTAGGGCGATGAAAACTGTGTGGAGTCAGTGCTGCCTAGATGCGGCTCCCTGTTCACCAGCTCTGAGCCCCAGGACTGCCTCGCCTCGCTCGGTCAGGGCAGGCCGGGCAGGTCCAAGCAGCGTGGAAGGCACACACGATCAACAGGACTTCCTCAGCACAACTGAGAGATTCGAGGCACCAGTGCTTTCCCCGCCCCGCATCTGAGCATCTGAAACTGCCCGGGCCATGCTGAGGGGACCTCCTTCTCTCTCAGCAGTCCTGCACCTTTCCTGGAGCACACACGCACTGGGCCCTCCCTCTCCGGTCTCCGTCCCCACCTGAGGCCTGCACACCATCC
Source organism: Tupaia belangeri chinensis (assembly GCF_000334495.1). Taxonomy (NCBI): domain Eukaryota; kingdom Metazoa; phylum Chordata; class Mammalia; order Scandentia; family Tupaiidae; genus Tupaia; species Tupaia belangeri. The sequence continues at coordinate 1,230,870 of NW_006159525.1, forward strand.
ACCACCGCCTGGCAGGGCGATAAGCCTCACTCCTCAGGGACGTCTGCACTTCGTCTGGACCTCAGGAGTCGAGACCTTTAGGTCTGACCTGTGAATCGCTGTCATGCTCAAACCCTCCAGTGGCCCCCCTGTCACTCAGAGCAGAGCCCAGGTCTTCACCACCGGGGTGCCTCTCCCACTCCTCCCAGAGGGCGTCTTGGTGGGAACCAGGCCGCAGGGAGCTTATCTGCTTAGGACAGCTGTCTGTGATGTGTCATAGCCGCACAAAGACAGGAAAGAAGCTGCACCCAGGAGACCCAAGGTGTCAGCTCCTCGCCCCACTCCAATGACGAACGCGAGAGGCGAGGGACCATGAGGCCACCTGGGGACTGTGCTTCCACTGGGCTCCACCAGGGCCCTGACCTGAGTGTCCTCTCCCTCGTACCACGCTCTGGGCTTTGGTTTAGCAAGTCTCATTGACTCAGAGTAGCTGGGAGACTGGCTGGTGTGGCCCAACCAACACCAAGGTCACCCTCAGGATAGGGCACCCCACCAGCAGCCCATGGGACCTATCTTCCCCCAGGACCCAAAGTTGGGGCTCTACCCCATCCGTGCTGGGGCAGACCTTGCTGCAGTATGGGGTCACCATACTGTTTCATTTGTCCCCTGCCTCTTTGTCATATCCCATAGGGCACAGCCCTGGAGACCAGGCAGGCCGGGCGCTTTTGGTGGGGTGCAGGGGTGAGGAACAACAGGCTTCGGGACTGTTGGGTCCGGCAAAGTGAGCAGACATCCCCCAGTTTCCCCCACAACCATGACTAGGCCTGAGGTCTGGGCCATGTCACCCCAGAAACCCTTTTGCTTTCACTTTTGCGGGAACTACCAGCAAGAGTTGTGAGAAGCGTCACTCACCCTTCCGCGTCACCTCTCCTCGCTGAAGGCTGGTCCTTCAGGCCTCCAGGGCCCCTGCAGAGCGCTGGCACCATCAGACCAGGATCTGCCAAGGCTCGGTCCTCAGGGAGGTCTGGTTTAAGCTTATTCAAATTGTTTTAAAAAAAACTAATGACAAATTTCTTAATTTCCTGGAGCTCTGAGAAAACAAGCCAGAAAAAAAGTAGCTTCTGCTTCATCCATTCCACCTTCTCCGACGGAGGCCCACACCGGGCGGGGGCACACGGAGCGACAGGGTGCCGTCAGCCGTACTGTGAGGGCTTCCGGCAGAGCCCACTTCCCCCAGGGAGCATGGGGGGGAAGGCGCAGGTTTCACTAGAACACCCCCTGGTTGTCCCCTAAGCCTCCTGGGAAGACCTGGGGTTGGAGGTGGGGGCGAGGCGGGAGGAACAGTACCTGGTCACCCTGTCTGAGGAGCACCCCTGTCCTCACTAGAAGCCAAGTTGCAATTGCCCTGGCCGTGGAGGACTGGGCGGCTCTGCATCGTGCTCTATAAAGTCTTTTCTGAAACTAGCAGGAGCCCAATGTACCAGGTAGCCGCCCAGACCTGTCTAAGAAGGGTAGGCCCCGCTAAACGCACAAACAGCACCCCACGCGGGTTATCGCAGAAACAGGAGAGCCAGCTCAGGAGGGCCCGAAACACAGGCTCTCAGTGTTATCTCATTAAGCTCATTGAGGTGCAGGAAAGAAAAGGCCTTCCACCCCGGGCTGGCTGAAACTATTAGGGACAGACTAGGGCTCATTAATGCGGAGAACTCTGGCCAGCTGGGAGGGTCCCAGTGGAACCGGGTCATGCCTCTCACAGACGTGGGCTCAGAAAATCTAAGCGGGGAACCAGCAGTTAGCGTAATGGCTATGTCACTGGACTCCCACGTAGTCAACCGCAGTTCGCGTCCCGGACCCGGTGGCTTAAAACTCACGCCGGGAGCATGTGCGTGCGTGCCCAAGATCCCGAGAGGAGAATGGAGGAAAAGGGATTGCGGCATGACCATTCCCCCTGGGGGGTGATTTCTTGCTTTCTGTCTCTCTGTCTCTGTCTGTCTGGCGAGAGCATGCGCCCTATAGCGAAAACCTCTAAAAAAAAAAAAAATGTTCAACGTCCATTTTCATAAAGGAGATGCAAATCAAAACCACAATGAGATACCACCTAACCCCACACAGAATGGTGAAGATTTTAAAAAACAAAAAATGGTAAGTGCTGGCAAGGATGTGGTGAAAGGGAAACTCTCCTACACTGCTAGTGGGAATGAAAATTAGTCCACCCACTGTGGAAAACAATATGGAGATTTCTCAAAGATCTATGAATAGAACTACCATATGACCGAGAAATTCCACATTTGGATATCTACCCAAAGGACAGGTGGATGTTCAGTCAGAAAAGTGCTTGCACGTCCATGTTTATTGTGGCATTATTCACGATCGCTAAGACATGGAATCTACCCAAATGTCCACAAACAGATGAATGGATTGAAAAAGTGTGATACATATACTCTATGGAATACTACTCAACCATAAAAAAACAACAAGAACCTGGTTTTTGATAGAAAGTGGGCAAATATGAAAGATTTACTGCTGAGTGAAGCAAACCAGGCTATGAAAGAGAGACATTGTATGTATCCACTTAATGTATACCAACTGTCTGCACTCTATAGTGGAAATGGAAAGATTAGAGGATATAGATGCATGGAAAATGGTTACGGATACTAGATACAGTGTGGGAAGATACTGGAAGAAGGGGGACAGTGTGAGGAAAAATAGTAAGGAGAAAAATAGAGAGGCAAGGCATTTATGGGACATGGAAATAGATTATTATCTGTTGATGATAATGTGTATAGTGTCCTCAACTGGACTGGTATGAAATATGTTCACAGTGGGAGAATTCATTTTACAAGGTAAGTGATGTGTGGTGATTGAATGTGTAAAAAGATTTAAAAAGAAAATGAGCAAGGGGAAAAAAAATAGATTTCCCATACATCCTATACAGAGAAGAAGAAAAAAGAAAAAAGAAGAAAGAAAGAAGAAAGCTTTCAAATCAGAGTCACCAATCATGCTGGCCTGCAACACTATCCTTACTTACTTTTTTTTTTTTGAGAGGTTTTTGCCATAGGGTGCATGCGCTCGCCAGACAGACGGAAAGTGACAGAGAGACAGAAAGCGAGAAATCACCCCCCCACGCCGCAATCCCTTCTCCTCCATTCTCCTCTTGGGATCTTGGGCACGCATGCACATACACCCAGGGTGAGTTTTAAGCCACCGGGTCCGGGATGTGAACCGTGGTCAGCTACATGGGAGTCCAGTGACATAGCCATTAACGCTAACTGCTGGTCTCTATCCTTATTTTCTTATACTCATCCTTCAAGACTTAGCTTAGAAATCATTTTTTTTTAATTATACTTTTCTTGATTCCAAAGTCTACCCCCAATTGGGCTGCTAGAGACCTCTCTAGTTGTTGGTATACAGCTGTTTTTAGAATGGCAGTCTTTCCCTCTGTAAGCCGCTTACAGAATACATCTATACAAATTAATGGGGAGGATAAAAGCCTACCACATTCTCTATGCTCCTTCTTTACTTTTCCATAGCATTTATTCAGTACAAACATGCCACATAATTGACTCATTTTCTTCACTTATTATCTACGTCCCCTGACATAATTATAAACTTCTGGAGGACAGGGATTGTTGTCTATTTTATTCACTGATAAATCTCTATACTTTCAATAATGGTTGGCACAGGTGAGGCACACAGTAACCAGTCATCTATGAATGAAGGAATTGATCTCAGAATCTGTATGTTATATCCAGTATATTTCCTCTGCCTATCCATGATGACAGAAAGTTCTCTAGATTCACTTTCATCAGAAAAGGAAGGGTGTTCCTTAACTCTCATTCTTTACAAAACACCAAAGATAAAGCGAGGGGCCGACAGATGGCATGATGGTTAAGGCACTGGACTCCCTCATGGCTGACCATAGTTAAGTCCTGGATCTGGTAATAATGCTGGGTACATGTGTGTGTGCCCAAAATCCCAGGAAGAAAATGGAGAAGAAGGGATTGTGGCATGGCCATACCCCCGGTGGATGATTTCTCACTTTCTTCTGTCAGTCTCTCTCTGGCAAGTGTACGTGCCCTATGACAAAAACCTTAAAAAAAAAAAAAAAA
>NW_006159525.1:1247755-1252062 GCF_000334495.1 Tupaia belangeri chinensis
TTCAGCAGGTTTCACTAGAACACCCCCTGGTTGTCCCCTAAGCCTCCTGGGAAGACCTGGGGTTGGAGGTGGGGGCGAGGCGGGAGGAACAGTACCTGGTCACCCTGTCTGAGGAGCACCCCTGTCCTCACTAGAAGCCAAGTTGCAATTGCCCTGGCCGTGGAGGACTGGGCGGCTCTGCATCGTGCTCTATAAAGTCTTTTCTGAAACTAGCAGGAGCCCAATGTACCAGGTAGCCGCCCAGACCTGTCTAAGAAGGGTAGGCCCCGCTAAACGCACAAACAGCACCCCACGCGGGTTATCGCAGAAACAGGAGAGCCAGCTCAGGAGGGCCCGAAACACAGGCTCTCAGTGTTATCTCATTAAGCTCATTGAGGTGCAGGAAAGAAAAGGCCTTCCACCCCGGGCTGGCTGAAACTATTAGGGACAGACTAGGGCTCATTAATGCGGAGAACTCTGGCCAGCTGGGAGGGTCCCAGTGGAACCGGGTCATGCCTCTCACAGACGTGGGCTCAGAAAATCTAAGCGGGGAACCAGCAGTTAGCGTAATGGCTATGTCACTGGACTCCCACGTAGTCAACCGCAGTTCGCGTCCCGGACCCGGTGGCTTAAAACTCACGCCGGGAGCATGTGCGTGCGTGCCCAAGATCCCGAGAGGAGAATGGAGGAAAAGGGATTGCGGCATGACCATTCCCCCTGGGGGGTGATTTCTTGCTTTCTGTCTCTCTGTCTCTGTCTGTCTGGCGAGAGCATGCGCCCTATAGCGAAAACCTCTAAAAAAAAAAAAAATGTTCAACGTCCATTTTCATAAAGGAGATGCAAATCAAAACCACAATGAGATACCACCTAACCCCACACAGAATGGTGAAGATTTTAAAAAACAAAAAATGGTAAGTGCTGGCAAGGATGTGGTGAAAGGGAAACTCTCCTACACTGCTAGTGGGAATGAAAATTAGTCCACCCACTGTGGAAAACAATATGGAGATTTCTCAAAGATCTATGAATAGAACTACCATATGACCGAGAAATTCCACATTTGGATATCTACCCAAAGGACAGGTGGATGTTCAGTCAGAAAAGTGCTTGCACGTCCATGTTTATTGTGGCATTATTCACGATCGCTAAGACATGGAATCTACCCAAATGTCCACAAACAGATGAATGGATTGAAAAAGTGTGATACATATACTCTATGGAATACTACTCAACCATAAATGGCCAGACAGTTCGCCCTAAAGCGAAAAACCCGAAAAAAAAAAAAAAAAAAAAAAAAGAAAATCTAAGTGCACACTGAGGGCCCCAGTCCGTTGTCCTCACATTCAAAGCTGGAACCCCAGAGGTCTCCTCTGTAACTTACAAACCCCCACCCCAAGACCAAAAGTTGGCAGAGGCCAAGAAGAAACCGTGCAAAGGTCCCTGCTAGCGCCCCGGAAATTGCCAGGGGGTTCCGGGCCAAGGCAAGCCTGCTCCTCCTGGCAAATTGGAAGGAGCTTGTCAATTATTTGTGCAACTCTCTTGTAGCACGAATCGAGAGATAAAAATTCCATTTCGGAGGGGTGGGGGTGGAGACTTAAATGCTGAATGTTCATCGTAAACCGAGAAAAGAGAAGGAAGGACAGAGGAGTCGGCCTTTGGGTCATCTGTGGACATGTGGAATACCCCCTGTGCCCCCGCTTGCTTCTCCTGTTCCCCAGACAGGAAGAGGCAGAGCGCCAGAAGCCCAGGCAGTGCTGTGCCCCTGTGCCCCTGAGCCCCGTGCCCTGGGTGCAGCTAGCCTGCCCTTGCTGTGCTTCAGACCCCTCCTGTCAGGGGCCAGCCACGAAACCCCGATGGCAGCTGATGGGGGGGTCTGTAACCCCAACACTGCCACCTCTAAGGTTTGTCTGTGTGAAGTAAGTTTGCTGCTTCTAGACTGCAGACGAGCCACGGCAGCTACTCAGTGTGGGACACAGTGAGAACGTAGAACGAGACAGGTCGAAAGCAGCTCCGACAAGCAGGGGTCACAGCCTTTTTCCCTCCCCCTGGGCGCCCCCTGCTGTGACCCTCCCCCACCACCGCCCTGCCATGGCCTCCCTGAGAGTTCCCTAAGGGATGAGAAATGAGCCCAAAGATAAAACCAGGGAATTGGTGCGTATTCAGGCATTCACACCAGACTGGAGAATACACCGGCCGAGTCGGGACCGTCCTTGGGTGCTGACGCCCGCAGAGGCCATGGGGTGGCTGTCAGGGTCACTTAGCTCCTTCCTGCTGTCAGGCCCCTCCATGTACAGCGGCAGGCGACAGCACACCTGACGCTCTCCCTACGCCCTGTGGGCGCATGGTTTGGTTCCAGAGTCGGGGGTGCGACACGAAACTTCCTAATCGGCAGAGTCCGAAGCCACGTGTGTCCCCTAACCGTCCTCGACTCCCCCCCTCCCACCAAAGCCCTTGAACACGAGGGGCCCGTAACCTCCTCTCACCACCCAGTGGGTGGATGAGTCGGGCTGGCGGGTGTGGACCCCGTGCCCTGCCTGGAGCAGCTGTCCTGCAGACCCTCGCCGGGGGTGGGACCTGCCCTGCTCTGGTCCTGGCACAAGTCGGGACTCAGTCCCACAGGCACCCCGCCGCCATCTTGGTCACCTCTCCGCTCCCGGCCATGCCTGTCTCTCCAGAGAAGTGAGGGATGGAGGTTTACGTCTCTGCCGCAAGGGCAGGAAGCAGAGATCTCTGAGTCCACGCGAACTGCTCGCCTCGGTCCACGTGAGGGCCTAGCTGGTACTTTCTGACTTCAGAGGTTTTCGGGGGCGTTTCTCCCCTCCCCCCACATCTCCACGCCCACTTCCTTCCTGCCCTCGAGGTCTGGCCTGAGACCCCCCACGAGGGGCAGCCATGGTGCCACAGGCATGCGGGCTAAGAGCCTGAGCGGGCACCGCAGCTTCTTCCTCCTCTCACAGGGTGCTGTGCGTCCTGGGCCTCCAGGAACTGCTCGGTCTCTCATCCAGGGTCCCTGCACCCCTCCTTGGTGTCCTCGCATTTGACACGCTAGGGAGCCCCTGATCCCCACGCCCCGAAGAGCACTCAGTGAACCCTGAGACAGGCTCGGGAGAACCGAGGCTCCGAAGCTGGCCTCGATGCTTTGCCGCCCTGCCTCCCCTCACGTGGAGGCTCCCAGGAACTGTGTGAAAATGAGCCGAGTGCATACATGCCCTCCAGAAGCCCCTCAGCTCCAACAGCCCAGCATGGGGCCCTGGGCATGTGGGAGTCACTCATCCATCGACCCACCCTGTCCCCTCTCAAATCACAGTACCATCCCCCACCTTGCCAAGGGCCTCCAACCCATGGGACCCCACTAAGGAGGCTCATGCAGGGTCCTCCCCGGCCCCTAGGAAGTGTCGGATGGATGACACGCTCAGAGGCTGTGCTCAAGGGCCCTGCAGTGGGGCCCCATGAGCAGCAGCACAGAGACACGAGCCCCATTAGGCCCCTGAAGCCTCCCTTCTCCCTCTCACACCGAGTTTTCTTGCTTCTTAAGTAAAAGGACTGAGCCAGCCCCTTCCAGACTGTGTGCAGGCCCTGGAATCCACACAGCATAAGCGGTCCACTCTGTCCACGAGCAGAGGGGCCCGATGGTCTCGGTGTCCTGTGGGCCCAGCGACCGCACTCAGATCCAGCCGCTCCTGCAGCCCTTCCACCCCCAACCGTGAGCCACCCTGGTGCTGGGCTGGGTGGGGCGCCCAGAAAGTGAAGCCAAACCCAGCGCTCCAAGGCAAGTAAGACTGTGGACGTAAGAACACGCACTGGCTCTTCAGCAGGCAGAGAGCTGAGGCGCCCGCTCGCCACACTTCCCCTCCCGCCACTTGTGAGGGCCACGTGGCCACGTTCGGGGGAAGTGCTCCTGAGTGCAGGGACGAAGACGGCGCTCCGTAGTCTGGGGCTTGCGGTCCAGGGTCAGTTCCTACATTTAGGGTGCTTTACTGATAATCAGCAACCGCAAGGACAAAATGAACTTTCACTTGGGCACCCCACCCCCGAGCAATGGTGGTGACAACTGCATAGTTAGTGGTGACACCTGCAATGTTAGCCACCACCCACCACGCACCGCTTCTCCAGTCCACCCGCCCACCCATCTGTCCACCACCACCCACCACGCACCCCGTCTCCAGTCCACCCGCCCACCCATCTGTCCACCACTCATCCACCACGCACCGCTTCTCCAGTCCACCCGCCCACCCATCTGTCCACCACCACCCACCACGCACCCCGTCTCCAGTCCACCCGCCCACCCATCTGTCCACCCCTCAGCCACGACGCACCGCCACTCCAGGCCC
>NW_006159525.1:1254329-1255618 GCF_000334495.1 Tupaia belangeri chinensis
CCCACCTCCCCAATGCCTCCACCCACCCACTCCATTCATCCAGCAACTCTTCTGTTCTTTCCGAGCACGCCCACTTAGCACTGAGTTGCCGATACTAGGTCCAGCCCTTCGGGCATCCTGTGCACAGGACACCCAGTGGAGCTGGGAGGCTGGGACAGTTGCAAGGGCTAGTGAGGGGGTTCCCAGGCAGCCCCACATCTCCACACCCTGCCTCCCAGGGCCAGGTGAGCGAGAGGCCATTCAGGACCCAGGCGGTGTGAGGCCAGCAGAGGAATCAGGCCATGGAGCTCCAGGCCGGGCTCCCACTCAGCCTCTGTTGCACACCAGCTCCGTCACTGCCGCTGCTCAGGAGGTCTCGGGGTCCAAGAAGACTGAAGGCCGCATGCAGTGCCCACTTCCACTCCCAGGAGCAGCACAACGGCATCCCGAAGGAAGACACTGAGGCTCGGGGAGCTGAGAGGAGGAAGCTGGGACTAGGAGCCCCAAGTGAAGCAGCGGGGGCTCAGAGTCAGGGTGAACTCCCTTACCTACACCTGAGAGCCTGAGCGGGCCAGGGCCCCAACACAGAGTCCCAGGGCTTGGAGCACTGACTCACAGCAGCTCTGTCAGGAGCCCAACGCTCACGGGCAGGCCCTCCGACAACGTGCACTGAGCCTGTCTGTACAAGGCGTGAGCTGGGCTCAGGGTACACAGTGCAGCGGGAACAAGACTGACATCGTGCTAGTTACCAGAGGGGACAGACAAGTATCCCCGGGGACCATGGGCCTCCCAGAGGGCAGGAATGTGGTTTCCCAGCTCAGTTTCTGGCTGGAACAAGGAGGTCATTTTGAGGATTCGGTCCACTCGGCTGGCTGGCTTGCTCTGAAGCCTCCCCGGCCTGCCCCTCCCTATATCCAGAGCAGCACTCCCCCGTTCCCAGGCTGGAGGCCAGCCTGCAAGTTTATTTGGTTATTAGATAACCAGGCCCCAGCACCACTTCTTTGATCAGACACCCTCGATAACAAGCAGAGGAAACAGACCATTTTATGACAGTAAGATTTCATGCGGTGATCTGGCCTCCCGTGCTGCTCTGAACGGGAGACATGGAGGAGGCAGGCGTTTGGAGAGGAGGGCAGTAAGAAGTCCCTGTTCGGCGATGCCTTCCCATCCACCCACTCCAGACTTTGATTTGGGGGCGGGTGGGGTGGGAGGTAAACGGGGAACAGGGAGGCCGGCCTCCTCCCCACTCAGGCTCATCTGGCTGATGCCACTCCCTCATACCCACTGTGCCTGTCCCCCACCCCCGTACA
>NW_006159525.1:1255930-1258780 GCF_000334495.1 Tupaia belangeri chinensis
CCTCCCCGCGTCCTGGCCAGCTCTGACCTCCAGGGAAGTCCCAAAGTTGACAGTCCAGAAAAGCTGAACTCTAGAGGCCAAAATGCGATATTGCCCGCGGTCGGGGACTCACAGCCAGCGTGGCTGGGCTCCTGGAAACAGCCTTGTAATCGCCACCGCGTCAAATGTTCTCAGGAGATTCCTCTGCATGTGAGAAAGGGGCCAGGAACCGACCGTCTGTCACCCTTCCTCTAGAGCAAGGCCTGGGCAATACAATTTTTCTTTATTTTTTCTTTTCCTTCTTTCTTTCTTTTTCATTTTTCTTTTGGGTTAAAAATCAGTATACATTTGAAGCCAATAAACTCACTCATTTTCGTTCCATCTTTTGGTCTAGTTTGAACTTGTGAGTCAGTCTAAACACAATTTGTTCTGTTTTTTATTTTCGTTTTCTTTCGTTTGGCTTTTTAAATTTTTTTAGCGTAAAATCCATGTTGCTTCAGTGCGGGTGGCTTACCTGTCCTGCACCCGTGTCCTCGCCGTGAAGTAAGGCGTGTGGCCCAGCCACCCTCGGATGCCCTCCTAGCTCCTGTCACTGTGCAAGAGTGCAGCCCCGTGCCGTCATGAGAAGAGTGGATGCGGGGCCCGCCAGTAACGCTCAGCTTCAACAACGAGGGCTTAGCCAAGACAGCGCTCTGGAACCATGTGAACGCTGTCTCCTAAGCCCCTTCCAGAGAGAGGGATCTTCCATGTGGCAGCACATGTCACACAGCACCGGGGCCCTAAGCAGGGAGTTGGGAGTTCTGTGACCTTCCAGCTGTGCACCTAGGGACAGGTCCAAACTCTCTGAATTCATTCCCATTCATAAAATGGGGCTAGCAATAGTTCTTCTGTCTTGTTAGGCTGTTTGGATACCAAGTATCTGCACACAGAGCCCTGGGCATAAAGTACCGACCAATACAGGAGGAGGAGACACTAGATACAAAGTGTGTTTGTGTGGAGCACTGGATACAGTGTATCTATCGTCAGAAAGCTGGGAACAGAGTACCTGGCCCACACCGGTGTCAGTACTTGCCAGCAGTTCTGTAAGTAGGCCCTGCTCTTAAACAAGCAGCACACTTTGGGAGGGTCTCACCTCTAAGGCAGTACCAGAGGCTCTGAGATTATCGACGGGAGAGCCCCGGGACATCCATGTGGACCCCTTCCCCCTCACAGCAAACCACCGACATGTGAGTCGTCAGCAGCCTGGGCCTTGGAGACACCCACATTTAGAAGCCCAGAAAGTGTGGTCTCCAGCAGTCACGACTAGAAGACCACGCAGTCTTTGAACGTCCGTAGTTGTAAACTGCAAATGTAAGAACGCGATGCCACAAGCCCCTATCCGTAAGGAAGTTATAAACAGTCCCCCTCATGGCTCCTTCAGGAGAGTTACCCCTTCCCTGCAGGCTTACCACGTGGCAGGTACCAGGCTGCCAGCTATGGCGCAGGCTGTCAGCGGCAGCAGGGCGCCTCGAGACGCGGGCTGTTCCCAGCCAGAAAGACGTGTCATTTTCAGGAAGGAAACGGATTACTTCCCTCACATTTCCATGTGCACGAGAACCTGCCGCGGCCTCTCCCAGCACCCCTTTCTGTCCCTTATTGCCCTGAAAAAGAGGGACTGAGTATGGCAGGGCCCAGGGCTGGGGGTCCTCAGGGTGAAGTTGAAGGGTCCTTGAGGCTCCTTGGAGTCCCAGCCAAACTTCTGGTAAGGCCCAAAGGTGAGGTGGTGCTCCCCAGCCCCTCCTGAAGCGGCCGCCCATGACGGGAGGCAGGTGGCTCTACAAAGCCCGTGGGAGGGACAGGCCGACTGCCGGGACTCACACGGGGCGCAGCCTGGCCGTCTGCAGCCCTCCTCCTGCAGAGACCGTCTCTCTCTGCTCTCCTCTCCCCTCGCTCTATCTCACTCCCCTTCTCTCCATTTCATGCTTTCTCTTTCTCTCCCACTTAGATCTCTCGCCTCTTATTTTCTTCCTTTTTCTCTTTTGCTTCCCATCTTCCTCCCCCTCGCTCAGTTCATATAGCAGAAGCCCTGGCCACCGAGGCGCCTCCAGCTCCACCCTGTGCACACGCTGGTCCTTCATTTCCCGGGTGGTCCGTGAGGCAGGACTGCGCCGGCCCACGTCCCCCCCAGCGGCCCTCCAGTTTCTTCACTCAAGCCCCACTTGGCGGTTCTGCCTCACAGCGCCCCACCACCCTGGGCGCTCGGAGGAAGCGAGCCGGCCATGGGGACCCGAAGGGGACTACTTCAGGCAGCCTGTTTGTCCTCACGGCGGCCTTGCTCTGAGCTGCCACACTAACTTGGCACACTGGGGTGAGAACCCGGCCGTGGCAGGGGGGGGACTTGGGATGGGGATGGGGGAGGGCCCCCGGGTCCAGGTGAGCCAGTTGCCCAGGCCGGCTGTGGGCTTCTGGGAGCCGGAGGTGGACAGCTGTCACTGCGCTCCTGGGCTCCAAGTTGAGGCAACTTTTCCAAGAGTTTCTGGGAAATGCAGAGGAGCATGGGGGTCCCCACCGGCTGGGACTCAGAGGAGCTCCGCCATCCACCCGCCTCCTTGCCCTTGCGGAGACTCCGTGCCTGGGCAGTGGGCACCTTGCACCTCTGGTTTAGCTGGGACTGAGCTGTGGGAGGCCTCCGTGCCCACGCAGACCTTGGGAGGCCAATGCCAGGAGACCGAGGGGCGAGAGGCGTCTGCCCAGGGTCTGGATGGGGAGGAGGCGCTGCGCCAGAGGGCTGTTTGCGCCCCGGGAGTGTGCGCAGTCCGGGGCAGTCTCCACCTCTTCTGGCACGCGGGCCCTGGGAGTGCGCGGCTCGGCTTACAGCTATCAACGGGGGTG
>NW_006159525.1:1259551-1265222 GCF_000334495.1 Tupaia belangeri chinensis
CCCGCGCCTCCCCTCCGCTCACGGTGGCACGGCGCAGGGAGCCGTCCTGCCAGCCCCGACGGGATGCCCGCGGCTATGCTCCCCTTCGCTTGTGTCCTGGTGCTTTTGGGAGGTAGGTGCCACCCTCCCCCACTGCTCACCGCCTGAGATCCGCGGGAAGAGAACTCTCCGCCTGGCGTCCCTGGGGGACCTTGGGGCCGTGTACGGGCCATGCTCAGGCCTGGTGATGCTGCGTCCCGGCGCTCTTCCCCCTTCCCCAGCCTCACCTGGCCCGCACCTGCTGTGCCCTGCCTCCCGCGCGGAGGAGCCAGCACGGGAGAATTCGGCACCTCGGCTTGAATTCCCGGACATGGGGCAGCCCCAGGGGGTTGGGGGCCTCACCAAGATCTCGCCTGCTGGGACATCCACTAAAAGATACCAGCCGGGTCACTCAGACCAGGGCTGTCGGGCTGGTCTTCCCCTGAATCCAACCTGTGGTGTTCAGAGCTGCGACTGCAGCAGGGTCTGGGGAGGGGGGGGCGGGGTGCCCCGGCCCTGGGCCCAGGTTGGTGGCCAGCAGACCGGACAGGGACCAAGTGACCCCCAATCCCCTGGTCGGAGAGATAGCGCCTTCTCCAGCACCAACGGCTTCCACCACAGCTCTTCCTGGGGAGAAGGGTGGGCAAACTGCCGGTACCAACGGTTCGGTACCCCGTCACACGGCTCGGACACCACTGGCAAACATGACAGTGATACCGTGAGGGGCTGAAGTGCGCCCAGCCCGCGCTCACGCCCCTGCACTGTCACCCTGTGAAGGGCAGATGAGACCCCTGACTTGGAAGCTGGGGTCATCATCACCCCCCATGTGGCCCTGGGCTGCACATCCATTGGCTCTCGGCCCCACGGCCTTACCTGTCGAATGGGCTCACAAAATCCCCACCTTCACCTTAGGTGACCACAGGGCACAGAGGGCATGTGGGGGAGTGGCATCTGCCGCCCCAGGGCGCAGTGGCCGTGAGCAGCTTCTGGAGCCGGGGTGAGGCCGAGGGCCCTCTGCTCTGCAGGAGCAGAGGCCGGGTCTACTGTGGGGGCTCTTCTTCCCCGCACCAGATTTCTAAGCAAGGTATTCTGAAGACAGGAAAGGGCCCAGAGGGAGGCCAAGGGGGTGTGTGCTCAGCTGGAAGACGGTAGACGCGGCTGTCAGATGGCACCTTCGTGGGGGTGGTCGCTGCATTCCCGGCCAGGCTGGAAGTGGGAGGTTGCTCCCCCTCCTTGGTCCCCATCAAGGCGCTAACAGGCCAAGGCTACTCCGATGGCTCATCGGAAAGAGCGAGGAAAGCACCAAGTGGAAAGTGGTGGCGAAGGGACAGTGACAGGAGGGCCTCCGCTGGGCGCCAAGAAGGGAGGGTGGGCCCTGTGCGTCCGTCTGCTCCCCGCCTCCTCCAGGCTGTTCCGTCGGGGGCACGGGGCACTGAGAGCAGGACGCACCCAGAAGCCCACCAGTCTCAGTGCAGGCTGTTGTCTTTGGCAGCCCCCAGCCCTCGCCTTGCCAATAAAACCAGTGCACGCTTGGCGCCAGGCCTGCTCTCTGGGCCCCCGCGTCTCTCCTCAGCGTCCTTCGCCACAGCCGGGAAGCAGGGTTCCTGAGAGAGGCGTCAGGAACGCCCAGTAGGGCTGCCCCCAGCCGGGACGCCCTGCCCCGGGGATCCCTGGCCTGCAGCTCAGATCCCGTGGCATCATGGCATCACCTCCCGGCTGCTGCCCAGAGCCGGTTTCCCCGGCGCGCTTTCATGAAGTCTTTTTCACCCCGGCTGCATCACCAGATCTTCGTGCTTTTGTGAAAGGAAACAGAGCCCATTAATCCTTCAGCTACTATGTGACACGGGTACCCGAGTTTTGGCATGCCTGAACCCCACGTCTGCGGGTTACGGACAGTGTAGAAGGGCACACCAGCTGCCACCAGGGGAGCTCGGGTCGGGTACACGAAACAACGCGTGTGTGCATGCAGGCCCGGGGTCCAGCCTCGGCGCTGTCGCCATTGGGAACCAGGCATCCTTCAGTATGGGGAAGGGCTGTCCCGGGCTTCGGGCTGTTCACACGTGGCCGGCCTCCACCCTCCAGGTGCCAGCAGCACCCCAGCCAGCTCTGAGAGCAATGTCTCGGGGCAAAATGACCCCCGGTGAGAGTGCTTGGTGTGAACGATCCATGCAGCTGGGAGCTTTTCAGATGGGTCTTTGTCACATTCACGAGCTGGATGGGGAGCTGGATGGGTTTTGTTATTCTTGCTCCGAACAATCAGGAAACCCAGGGCGTAGTAGGGCCCCAAGAAAACAGCTCGGCTTGGGCAGTTTCTAACTTGCACGCTGTCGTTCCCCATTGCTCCTCCCTGCCTGTCGTTCCCCATTGCTCGTCAACGCCCCGGGGGTGGGTGACGGGCCGGCTGCGGGCGTGCGGTCACCCACTCAGCGGCCTTCCGCGGGAGCTGCATGGCAGCATGCGTCTCTGCCAACGTGCCGCTGCCAGCCTGGGTGCCCTCCATGGCAATTTCTGGCTTTTAAAAATCTCTTTACTCAGCAATTTATGCCTGAGGGGGAGAAGAGAAACCACAGCTTCTTTTTTCCACATTTATATTTTTTTTCTAAGTTCAGTTCTGCTTTTATGTCTAGCCATAAACTTTGGAAGGGCAAGTTACCATTTACAGACAGATAGGACTAATCACAGGCTACTCTGTATGAAATTGGTTGTTCTAGAACTCCATTCCCAAACCCAGAATAAAATCTGGAAAGGAAATTCACTTAAATACACTGGTCCGAAATCCAGCATGAGGAGAGAGGTCATCGTATTACTTAAAGCAAAGAAAGTGACCAGTGGCGACTTCCTCCTGTGCCCTCAGAGGCCCTCGTCACCCATGGGCCACCGCGGCATCCTGACACACAGTAATCTCAGAATCAAAGTCCCCAGCTCAAGGCAGGTAGAGCAGCTCCCTGGATTTCAAACCCATCTGGATGGCAGGGCAGCAGGAGACACGTGGAAAAGCCCTGTGTGACGTGTCGGATGTGACAAAACTTCACGTGCTCAGTGTCCACCCCTGCTGTCAGCCTGGATACAGCAAGGCACAGGGAGGGAAAGGGAGGCCCTTGTAGTCAGCTGAGTTGGGGGCCTAGGGAAGGACCCAAGTCCTGGTTGGCTCCGGGGAGGCTGTGAGTGTGCAGGAAGGCTCCGGACAGTGCTGTCATGTAAGAACAGCTGGCACACAGCAGGACCTCAGGGGTTGCCTCCCCGACTCCTCCTGGGGTGGAGGGGTGGAGTTCTAGCACCCCAACTCCCCTTGGGCAGAACTCTGGCTCCTCCTGCCTCGCCCCCTCTCCCGTCCCCAGGGTCAGCACCCGTCCTTTGTTAGCAGCCCCTGAAGCTCCAAGTGCACTGGACAAAATGAGCCCTCCCCCAGCTTCAATATTAAAATTGCACTTAGCAGAAAAGGAAAAGAAACGCAACAGCTCACAGCCAACCCCATCTTTCCCCAAGCAAGCACACATGCAGAGACTCAGACATGGATGACGCCTTCAGCTTGGCGTTACTGGTGACCACAGTAAAGTGAAAGGACTTCTTCTTTGAAATGTGCAATTAGAACTGTTTCAGCGTGTGCGTTTGGTGGTTGGGTGTGGTTTTGAGATAGTTTGAAACTTAAGTCTCCTGTCTGACCCATCTGCTTTCTTGTAACCCAATTCTGATGGGCTCCAAGTTTTTTAACGGCACCCTACAGTTACTGCGATAATACCTGTCCGACAGCGAGTGTGCCCAGGCCTCTGCGGTGACCAGCGCTTGGGGCTGGTCTTTCTTCCATAGTCGGACAGTTCTTTTGCCTCTTGTGGGGGTCAGTTTAGGATAACCATCGGACCCTCAGAGAAATGATGACCTTGGCAATGGAGTGCCTGCTTGCATTTTGCTAGTAAACCCAAACTTGCAATGACTAGAAATGCTGGTTTGAGGAATCAGAAATGTGTATTCCTGCCTCTGATGTGATGAGGGCAACTTGACTTCCTGAAAGGTCGCAGTTCCAGGTTCCATAGAAAGAGTGCGTGCGTGCACTTCACAGACAAACGCCCACTGTCTGCGACATCTTCGTCACACACACCCCCCACTCCCCGCTTCCCAGCTGTCGTGTAGCTTCTGTGGTCCGCCCTCGCCCTCGAAGCATCTAACGGAGACCCACCTAGAAGGGTTCTCCTATCCAGGCCATTTGTATGGCTCCTCCAGGAGCCCGGAGATGAGCAGCTGGGACTTGAATCAGTGGAATTCTTCAAGGAATTTAGTGAGGGTGGGAACTGCTTGAAATTCGCATATGCAAACGCAGTGTTGAAGACCAGAGCTGCCAGACTTCTTACCTTCCTTACTGAGTGAGTGAAATCTACTCCTGTTTACATAGATACTTTGCTCAGAAACTTCTTTTTTAATTCTTTTTTTTATCCTGCTTAAGTACGAAGACAAACTTTTGTCTCTGTCTACTCCAAATTCTAACGTAGGAAAGCTTAAATGAACACAGGCTTCGCGTAGGCGGTAGATCTGTCTCTTTGTTCAACCAGCTCCTCAGCCAGCATTGGGGGGGGGGTGAGGGGGTGCCTGCTGTGTGCCAGGCCCGTTCTACACCCCAAAGACGCAGCAGGGAACAAGAGGGTCTGGTGTGGCCCTCAAGGGGCTTGCATTCTAGTTGGCAGGGTGGGTGGGGTAGGACAGGCCAATTAGAAAACAATAAATACACGGACGGAAGCCGGTGAGTAGTACGAATGGAGAAGAGAGTTGGGTGACCAGGGAGGTGAGCTGCAGTGCAAGGAGGTGCTGGGAGCCCTGTCCTAGGAGGGAGAGGGGCCTGTCCTATGAAGAGGTGGGATGAGAGCAACAGGCCACAGGGAGGCCAGGCTGGCGAGTGTGGGAGAGGGTGACAGGCAGTGACAGGACCTGCACTCCAGAAGGTTTCCTGGTGGCAAAGTGGAGAGTGGAGAACCCCGCTGGGTTGTGGGGGTGAAAGGGTGGGCCTACCTGTGGATGGACATGGAGACAGACTGGCCGAGACATGTGGACGGATGGGGTAGGAGACTGGCTCCATTTCTGGGCACTGCCCTAATAGGACCTGCCGCCTCTCCTCCGTGAGCGTGCATCGTGGCGTCTCCCTGGACAGCCCGGACCCACCTTAACGGCCTCTTTTGAACTGATCACCCCTTTAAAGGCCCTCTCTGCAAAATAGCCTTATTCTGAGGCCCTGGTTGAGGCCTCCACCTCCACATTCTGGGAGAGCACAGTTCTGCCAACCAGAGGCCCTTAAAGACGGAGAATGTTCTGGAAGGTATGCAGCTGGTGGCTGCACGCCCCCATCCTGCCCATGTGGGTCCCTGTCATTCTCCACTTGCACAAGGACCAATTCAGTCCATTCTCTCTGCACAAGGGCCAATTCAGAAAACCGAGGGATTAATGAAATCCTTCTTTCCTCTTTCTTCAAGAAACCACATCCTCGTTAATCAGGAGACGTGATAGCTGCGGAGGCGTTTAAGCACCCCTCGATAGGTTCCCGGTCACTGGAGGTGCGTTTCAGAGGCTGAGGTCTCCGCGGTGTGCGGACCGGCTCCCACGTGGCCGGCTGATAGCGCCGCCGGGAGCGGATGTCATCGGGGAGCGGGGGGTGGGCAGGCGGCGTACA
>NW_006159525.1:1265474-1268512 GCF_000334495.1 Tupaia belangeri chinensis
GGTGTGCGGCCCGGCTCCCCCGTGGCCGGCTGATAGCGCCGCCGGGAGCGGATGTCATCGTGGAGCGGGGTGTGGGCAGCCAGCTTACACTGTCCTCGCCTGGCCGAGCTCGTAGACTATTGAGCTGGAAAATGTGGTTGGAACCGTCAGGCCTCTTAGTGACGCACCTTCTGAAAAGCGGCGCTTTCCCATGGCAAAGGGCACGCAGAGCGCCAGACTCAGCGCCAAGAGCGCCCCCGTCTGTTTTGAAACATAATTTTCATTAGTGAGGCTTTTCACTGTAACAGGGAGTTCAATTTCATTTTAAAAACCTGATGTTCCCACCCCGGAAACCCCATCGATGCAGATTTCTCCACAGAAAACAGTCTGGAAAGACACGCATCCGATGGCCGGCTGCCGATGCTGAGAACCGGGGTGGCCGCGGGCGGACACAGGGATGCCACTCTGGCCCCAGGTCACCGTGGGCTCCGGCCGTGAGCGGGGCTGCGTCGGGCCCTGCCTCCCAGACACACAATCTTTTTTTTGGGGGGGGAGAGGTTTTTGCTACAGAGCGCGTGCACTCGCCAGACAGAGAGAGACAGAGAGACAGAAAGCAAGAGATCACCCCCCGGGGGGATGGCCACGCCGCAATCCCTTCTCTTCCACTCTCCTCAGGATCTTGGGCACGCATGCACACGCGCCCGGCATGAGTTTAAGCCACCAGGTCCAGGACGCGAACCGCGGTCGACTACATGGGAGTTCAGCGACATAACCGTTACGCCAACTGCTGGTCCCACAGCCACACAATCTCGAGGCAGAGCTGTGGCCCCCTGAGATCTATATGTTGACGCCCTGACCCCCAGGACCTCTGACGAGAGGCCTTGAAGGTGACCGAGCTAAAACAAGGCCATTAGGGTGGCCCCTCAGCCACTATGACTGGTGTCCTCATGGAAAGGGGACACAGACGCAGACATGCACAGAGAGGAGGTCACGTGAGAACGCAGGGAGAAGACGGCCTCTGAGTGCCAGATCAGCCTGGGGGCGTCTCAGAAGGAACCAGCCAGCCGACACCGTGGTCTTGGGCTTGCCATCTCCGAACCCTCCAGAAGGCACAGCAGCGTCCACGAAGCCCCATCTGTGCGCGCGGGGTAAGGAAGCAACTTCGCAGGCCCTCCTCCCTACCCACAGAGAGACTGTGCAGGCTGGTGCCTCCCTAGGAAACCCCAGGAGACCCCACTCTCCGGGCAGCGCTGGCCAGGCCTGAGGCTGTGGGACCAGCTCCAGCTTCTCCCCGTAACCCAAACCTGCCCCCCAGGCCTCTCTCCTCTGGCTGCTTCCAGGTGACCCCAGGCCTCTCCTCCTCACCGGTCCAGCCCAGTCTCCAGCTCTTCTTCCCCTCCAAAACAGTTCTGCCTGGGCCTTCAGCTCCCGAGGGCCCCAGACCCCTCTCTGCCTTCCCTACCCCCACCCAGGGCCTCCCCTGGCCTGGCGGCACCCCCGGAGTCCTCTCTTTCCCAAAATCTCCCCAGGGCAGCATGTGACCACGCTGGCGTCTGTCTCCCAGGCACGTTAACAGGTGCGGCACACCTGCACAGTGACCTCTTTCTCACAGGGCTTGGGTGACTAACATCTGCTTCACTGGGCAGGGACGGGACCTCGCTGACTCACAGATGCCCAGCAGCCTCCCCAGGGCTCTCCCGACCTCACCCACACCCTTGCTGGGCCTGCTCTGACCCTCTCCAAGTCTTCTGGATCCCCAGAGAAGGTCCGACTGCCCCGGCCTCAGTCTGCCATGGTCCCTGCAGACCCCCGCCCTGTGACAGTGTCTCCCCGGGACCCGAGGGTCAGGGTCCCTGCACCTGGCACGTGCAGATAGTCACGCTCTGACATTTGGTCACGCAGCACCTGCCCCCCCAGTGCCCCCCGCAGGTGACCGTGCATCTGGGACTAGCACAGCCAGACTGTGGACCGCTGGGGCCACAACCGCAGCCCCTTTGTGGCTCCCCCACGCCTGGCCAGAGTGGGCGCGGGTTATGGCTGAATAAAGCAGTAATTGCATACACTGAAACTCCTTTTCAGGATTCAGAAAATCACCCTGAACTCATTAACCTCAGAGATGCAGGACTGGATAGAAATGCCCCCTGCCGTCCTCTGCTCATAAAAACAACCATTACAAGCCTGTGTCGCTCCAGCCCTCAGCAGCAAGCCCGTGCTCAGCAACCTGCCCCCCTCTGTCACTGGACACTGGCTCACCCCACCCAGTGCTTGCAACGAACCGTGTGGCTGGATCAGGGCTGAGGCTGTGGAGCTGGGAGCTTGGAGGGGACCGGCCCACCACGGTCACGCAGGCCGCCAACTTAGCGCAGGGTCCCAGCTTCTCCTGCCGAGGCTGGCGGGGTGGGAGGCAGTGATTGGAGCTCCCTGCTCTCTATGGAGGAGGCCCGGGGGCAGCAGGTTCTAGGGGACACTGGGGGGGGGGGCGCCTTGATGAGGACACGGGGAAGTTCTCACTGCTGAGGTGGCACTCCGGCTGCAGGATGAGTGAGCCGGGAGTTCCGGAAAGGTGTTCTTGGCAGAGGGGAGCACAGGGCAGAGCCCAGGGTGAGCGCAGCTGGGCCAGGTCAAGCTGACCACTGTCTGGGGGTGGGCTAGGAGGAGCCGAGAGCAGGGTCCTGGGCCCAGGCTGGCTCTCCTAGGATTTGGGGACGGGAGGACTGTAACAGCAGAGTGACTTGGCCAGGTACAGTTTTATTAGTGTTGATAACTACGAAATGTGTGTGTGTGCATCTAGATGTGACATGGGATGGACCCTCGTGAGCCTACCTCTCACCCCGAAAGCCACCGCTGCACCCACGTCCTGCACCAGTGCTTCCCTCCCTGGTCCGTGGTCTCTTTCCTTGCCATTTTCCAGGCTGTGGGTGCATCCCAAGCTGCAGCTTCAGCTGTGCCCATTCTTGAGCTCTGTGAGAGTCTAGGTCCCCCTGAGAGGCCCCACTCGGTGATCTGTTTCCACATGAGCATGCTGACCCGTTTTCCTGCTGGATCATATCCAGGGCATG
>NW_006159525.1:1268533-1308586 GCF_000334495.1 Tupaia belangeri chinensis
TGTGGACAGACCACTGGCTCCCCCCTTGCTGATCAGAGTGAGATAGTTAGGAACCTTCTTGTGCTTTTGGCAGGTGCACTTGCGTGAGAGCTACCGAAATCAGGATCCTGGCCTGTGAATGGGCCATGAAATCTCATCAGCGG
Source organism: Tupaia belangeri chinensis (assembly GCF_000334495.1). Taxonomy (NCBI): domain Eukaryota; kingdom Metazoa; phylum Chordata; class Mammalia; order Scandentia; family Tupaiidae; genus Tupaia; species Tupaia belangeri. The sequence goes on from NW_006159525.1 coordinate 1,268,677, forward strand.
CTGAACCCGTGTTTTCTTAAATGAAAGAGAATACCTGAAAGTGGTCTCTCACAGAGAGAACCAACATGGTTTCCTGAAACTTCTGTTTCCAGCATATACACGTGTGTGTGCGTCCTTGCACTGTGTGTATGCGTGAGTGCACACTTGCATCATGTGTGTGCATGGGCACGTGCTTGCATCATGTGTGTATGTGTGCATGCTTGCACTGTGTGTGCGTGCGTGTGCTCACATCGTGTGCGTATGTGTGAGTGCATGCACATACGTAATAAGGGATGATGACAGAAAATTCATTCCTGTGGGTCACAGAACGTGCTTGTAAACCACTGGCCTCACCGTGAGCGTCTGTAGGTTAATCAACGAGCTCTTTCAGAGTAGTTACCCCACTTTCTCTCCCACGGGCAGCACTCCCGTTCATCCTAACCTACACTTGCTATTTTGAAATCCACAGGTTTTTGCTACTCGAATGAGTGCGAAGTGTTACCTCACTGGGTCTTCATTTGCATGCTCCAGCTCTCGAGGAGTGTGGGCCTCCCGTATCTTCTCTCTGATTTCCCCTCCTGCAGAGCGCGGGCCGGGGTCCTGTGCCACTTTTCCATCGACTTGCAGAGCCTTCTTTCTGGATCTTATATGGTCAGGTGTGTCATAGGTGTTTCCTCCTGGTTTGTGGCTTTTCATTTATTTCATTCATGTATAGGGTCTTTTGAGTTTCTTTCTTTTTTTCTTTCCTAAAGAGGTTTTTGCCTTAGGGCATGCGTGCTCACTGGGAGAGACACAGACAATGAGAGAGAAAGTGAGAAATCACCCCCCAGGGGAGATGGCCAAGCCCCAGCCCCTTCTCTTCCATTCTCCTCCCGGGATCTTGGGTATGCACACACATGTGCCCAGTCTGAGTCCAGCACTGGGTCCAGGACTCGAACCGCGGTAGGCCATGTGGGAGTCCAGCGATGTAACCACTGCACTGTTGGTCTCTGAATTGCTACTTTCAGTGTGGTCACCTTTTATAGTTTGCCTCTCTGCACTCTGTACATTTTACATGTTAAGAAACCCTTTGCTGCTTTGAGGTCAGAAGGACAGTCCTCTATTCTCCTCATAAAGCTTCGGCTTTGTTTACGTTTGAGTCATTTATCCCTTAGAAACTGACCGGGGCTGTGGCGTGAGGAAGGAATTCGATTTCTTCTCCTTTTCTGCGGGATAACCAATGGCCCTGGCACTGTTACTGAACAGCCCTAGCCCTCTCCTCCCCACCCATCACAGACCTGTGCTCTGTCTCGCTGTCAATTTGTTTAATTGCTTCCCCGAACATACAATACTGCAGTGGCTCTCCTTTTCAATAAATCTCGAGCTCCAACACGACCCGCCCCTGTGTCTTATTTCTCCTCCACTCTTGACACCTTTGCTCTTTCACATAAATTCTATAACCATCTTGTCAGCATCCTAAAAAAATAAAATAAGATATCCTGTTGAAATTGACTGGATTCCATAGTGTCTGTGAGTCAGTTCATAGAGACTAGACAGCTCTTGAGATTTGCTATCCATAAATATCTGTTGATTTATTTCTATCTTCTTTAATGCCTTTCAATTAATTTTTGTGATTTTCTCCAAATATGTCTTGCATATTTTTATTAAATTTCCAAATATCTTACACTTTTTACTATTGTTGTAAATGGCATCCCTAACCCCTATATAGAATGTAATCAGAGAACACACCAGGTGTGTGTGCTTACGTACCCAAAATCCAGAGAGAAGAATGGAGGGAAAGGGGCTGCAGCATGGCCATTTGTAGATTTTGAGTTTTTACATTCACACTCATATCTTCTACAAATAATGATAACTGTATCTGTATCTAATCCTGTATCTCTTTTTTCTTTCTTTTTTTTTTTTTTTTTTTGGAGATGTTTTTGCTATAGGGCGTGTGTGCTCACCAGACAGACAGAGAGATAGAAAGCAAGAAATCACCCCCCAGAAGAGATGGCCACACCACAATCCCTTCTCCTCCATTCTCCTCTTGGGATCTTGGGCACGCATGCACACGCTCCTGGAGTGAGTTTAAGCCACCGGGTCCAGGACTCAAACCACGGTCGAGTACGTGGGAGTTCAGCGACATAGCCATTACGCTAACTGCTGGTCCCTCTAATCCTGTATCTCTTCTTTGCTCTTCTTGTTTTACTGGGCCCCTCAATAAAGCACTGAAAGTAACGCCTGTTCATTGCGCCAGTGGCGTCCTCGTCTTAGTCCTGTTGGCAACACTTCAGTATCTCACCTTTAAAAATTGCCCTCACTGCCAAGAGTTTTGGCACTCCTCTTAATCAGCGCATGGACATCTCCAGCTCTTTCTCTTGGGTTTTCCATTGTGAGTGCAGAATTCTATCCGATGCTTTTCCTCAATCTGTGAGTGGACCTTTCCAACTGTGAGCCTGGTGAACGCAGCCACGACCTCCTACCACTGACCGCTCTCCATTGCAGGATAGACCCCACGGGGGCGCACCATGGCACATGTGCTCTCTGCTAGCATTTTATGTAGGACTTTTGCAACCATATCTGTACAGGAGACCGGCCCATCCCTTCCCTCTGCCACTCTGTCACACTGTCCTTGATTTTCCTCCTTTATACTGTCTTCGAAAGGCTTCACTGTCTCTCTCAGAAGGGTTTTCCCAAAGCGTAGAGCAGGGCAGGGCCACAGGCACCCTAGCGGGGCGTCCGCTGAGACGCTGGTTTCCTAAACGTGGAAAACACACTTTAACAGTGAGGAGCGAAGAGACAGCATCTTCCTGCCCCTTCTTTCTGTCCCCGGTCCTTTGCGCAGTCTTCCCCTCATCACACATTGCCTCTCGCCATAAGTGACACAGTGACAGTGGGCATTTGGGGCCCCGATCGAGGGGACGTTGGTCTGGGAATTTGCTTAGTGAGTGTGGTGTGTTCAGTGTTCTTGAGCCACTTCCTTGTCCCGAGGCTCTCCAGCTGAGCCAACGTGGAACTGGCTTCCAGGAATACCTTTGCTCCTCGAGTACAGCCCACCCTCATGATGTGGTGCAGGAGGTGACCTCTGCACCGGTCACAGAACACGGGGGTGACTTGGGGGGGCAATGGACAGAATGGGAAGCTGGCCAGCAGAAAATCTAGCAAATCTCAGAGCTCGCTCATGAAAGAAACTTGATAGAGGATTTCCAAGATGGACACCAATCCTAAGAGTTTACGACATTATAATAACGATTATGCAGCTGAAAAACCTTTCTAGGTGATCGATAACAAAAAAAATATTTTCGATCCACAAAGGAAGACTAAAAATTGGATGGCCTTCCTACTCATGCCACAGAAAACATAAATGTAGACTTTGTCATCCAAGAGGCTAAGACTGCATCTCCAAAACCGGGAGGGGAACTACCACAGAGGACCCAAGCAGTGAATAATGACATGGCATGTCACTTTTCTAGGCTCTGTCGTGTTTGGTATGTGTCCGTTTTATGCCATTTGTAATTGGTTGTAGTTTTCTAATTCTAAATATGCATTTACTTTTCTGCCAACTTTGCATTGAATATAAATTTGCATCCTTTTTCTTAAGAACCCACATCTACATGGGATAAATTTCAGGCCACACAAAACCCAGATGTGACCTCGGTAACCAGAATTCACCGAGGGAGGGTGAGGTCAGTACCTCTTTTTCTACTCTCGAGGAGAGGTTACGTAAAGTTGGAGTGATCTGGGGCCAGCAGGTAGCAAAGTGATTAAGGCGCCGGACTCCCACATGGCCGACCACAGTTCAAGTCCCAGACCTGGCAGCTTAAAAATCACAGTGGGTGCATGTGCGTGCATGTCCAGGACCTCTGGAGAAGGCTGGAGTAGAAGGCGTGTGGTATGGCCATTCTCCCAGGAGGCGACTTCTCACCTCCCCCTCACTGTCTCTCTGTCTTTTTCAAGCAAGTGCAGGCACCCTATAGCAAAAACCTAAAAAAAAAAAAAAAAAATTGGAGTGATTTGTTTCTTTAACATGTGGTAGAACTCACTGGTAAAAACACCCTGATATAGAACTTTTTGGGGATTTTTTTTTTTTTTTTTTGCTTTTGCTTTCTGGTTTTGTCTATTTATATTTTTTGTGTGAGAGGATTTTTAAATTGTCATTTAATACTTTAACAGTTATAACTATTTAGAATAGAGTCACATACATATAGTGGATCATAAACTTTTTAGCAAAAGAATCTGCTTGATCTCTAGTTTCGTTTCCTTTTCATTCCCACTAGTTTATTTTATTTATTTATTTATTTATTTATTTATTTATTTTTGGAGAGGTTTTTGCTATAGGGCACGTGCGCTCGCTAGAAAGACAGAGAGACAAAAAGCGAGAAATCACTCCCCAGAGGGATGGCCAGGCCATAATCCCTTCTCCTCCAATTCTCTCAGGATTTTGGGCACGCACACACACGCGCCCGGCGTGAGTTTAAACCACTGGGTCCTGGACTCGAACTGCAGTTGGCTATGTGGGAGTTCAGTGACATAGCCATTACGCTAACTGTTGGTCCTGTTCCCAGTATTTTTAATTTCTCTCTGTCACCCCCACCCCTTCAACTCACTCTTCTTCCCTTTTCTCTTTCTCTCTTTTAGATCAGCCTCACCAGAGGTGGCTTCACTTGTCAGGACTTTCGCAGAGCTGATGTGGGACTCGCACTCTGTCTTCGTAGCTTTGCTCCCTATTTTATTAACTTCTCCTTCTGTCCTGATTATTCTTTTATTTCTTCTTTCTTTGGACTTACTCTATTTTGCCTTTTCCAGCGTCAAGTTGCAAAGTTGCTTATCTTTACTTATCAGACGTTCTCCTTTTGAATAAAAGATAGAAGCCCATAAGTGACCCTGAAGTGTGACTTTCTCGGTACTCAGCAAGTGTGGGCATGCGCTATTTTTACTTTTTGCTTAGTTCTAAGATCTGTAGTTTTAAATTTTTGATTTCTTCAGAGATGCCCAAGTATTAGAGTGTTTCTAATTTCCAGACACAGAGAATCTTATTTTTCTATTTGGTGCACGGACTTGCCAAAGAGAGACAGAGACAGAGACAGGGAGAGGGAGAGTGGAAAAGCACCCCCAGTGAGGAATGGCCACACTGCAGCCCCTTCTCCTCTATTTCTCCAACCTGTTGGGATTCAGGGCACGCATGCACACACAAGTACCCAGCGTATTTTTCAAGTCGGAGGGACTGAGATTCGAACCATGCAGTGGGCATGTGGGATCCAGCTCCCCTAACTATGACGCCATGGGGTCAGCCTCTCCAAACAGAATTTTTAAACATGGTTTTATTACTGACTTTTAATTTAGGTTCATCATGGTCAGAAATGTAGCTCATACCTGTCAATTCTTTGAATTTATGGGGACTTATTTTATGACCTGTCTGGGACTAGTTTCTGTAAATGTTGCGTATGTATTTGAAAAGAATATGCATCCTCTAAGTGTGTGTACACTTACGCCACTCGCACGTGCATACGCACACTCACACATTTACGAAAGGAGTGAAACGTGCTTACTGTGCTTTTCACCCGTTTACATCATTACGACCATGTTTCCTATGTGAGGTGTAAGTGATTGAAAGCGTTGTGCAAAACTCTCTCACAACGATGATAGATCTGTCAGTGTCTCCCACGAGCAGGGCTCGTTTTGTATATTGGAACTTCAGTGCTGTTTCTGGTCATGTGTTCCTGGCAGATTGACCCTCTCATGGAGTGACCATCTTTATCCCTAATAATGCTTTTTGTTATATATCCCGCTTTATCCAATATGGATGAAGCCACTCATTTTTTTTAAATTTAATATTTGATAAGGTTTTTCCAATCCTTTCATTTTCAATCTTTCTGGGACTTCATGCTTCAATGTCTGTTGTAAATAACACATAGCTGGAGGAGGTGTCATTTAATTTGGTAATCTCTGTTAATTGTCAAGTAAATGTATTTACACTTACTCAGATTTGTTTTTAATCAGCTTTTACTTTCTACAAAGTGTGCATTTTATGCTTTTTCCTCTCTACTTTCTTTGTTAATTTTTAGGGGATAGATTTGGTTACACTTACTCCTTTGTTTTTCTTTATTCTGGTTTAGAAGTTATACAAATATTTGGGACCAACAGTTGGTGTAATGGCTATGTCACTGGACTCCCACGCAGTCAACTGCAGTTTGAGTCCCGGACCTGGTGGCTTAAACTCACACTAGGCGCATGTACGTGCATGCTCAAGGTCCCGAGAGGAGAGTGGAGGAGATTTCTCATTTTCTGTATCTCTGTCTTTCTGTCTTTGTGGTGAGCACTCACACCCTATAGCAAAAACCTCTCAAAAAAAAGAAGTTATACAATAATTCTATTTATAAAGTGGCTATCCTTGAAATTATAATATCTTAACCCTTTCTCTAATTAACTCAAGAAATTTAGAACATTGACCTAATCATTTCTCTCTCAAATTACACTCTCCAGTTCTCCAGTATTTCAATTGTCTTTTAATTTTTTTAATCCTGCAAAATTAGAGATGACCCTTTTATTTCTTTTTTAGATTTACAACATTTCCAAATTATTTGCTTATTATTCCTTCTTAAAAATTGGACTTCCTTCCAGTAAATTTTCTTCCCCCATAAATTACATAGTTTAGAAGGTTGTTTAATAGAGTGATCAATGCTTTTAATATTGTTTGTCTGGAAATGTCTTTTACCTTGTACTTGAAAGACGTTTTTGGCCAGTACACAAAACTCAATTGATGATTGTTTTCTCTACTTTTTGTCTTTGGATCAAGTGTTGGTTTCCTGTTATTAATCCTACTTGAAATTCACTGTACTTTCTTGTGCCAAAGGTACTTTCTTGTCACTTGTGGAAAATTCTCAGACATTTTTCTTCACCTATTACTTCTCCTCTGCCCATTCTTTTCTTTCCTTCCCTGAGACATTAGTTAGACTTTCTAATCTTAGCTTCTATGCCTTTCAACTCCTTTTTCTTAGTGTGCAGTCCCCTTTCTTTCTTTACTAAATTTGGGATAATTTTTTTTACCTCTATTTTCCAGTTCATCAATTTTCTTTTCAACTATGTCTAATCTGCTCCTTGATCCAGCAATTGACTTTTTTTTTTGAGAGGTTTTTGCTATAGGGCATGTGTGCTTGCCAGAAAGACAGAGTGAGACAGAGACAGAAAGTGAGAAATCACCCCCCAGGGAGGATGGCCATGCCATAATCCCTTCTCCTCCATTCTCCTCTCGGGATCTTGGGCACACACGAACACGTGCCAAGCATGAGTTTAAGCAACCAGGTCCAGGACTTGAACCACAGTTGACTACATGGGAGTCCAGCAACATAGCCATTACACTAACTGCTGGTCCCCAGCAATTGACTTTTTATTTCAACAATTATATTTTAATTTCTTAAAGTTCTATTTAATTTTTTTTTTCAATCTGCATGGTCACTTTTATGGACTTATGCTCTTTGCTCATTTCTAAAATTCTATATTTTATTTAAGTAGGTATTTCACATGCATTACTTTGTATTCCATGACAAATAATTCCAATATCTGATGTTCTTGGATGTACATTTTCTGTTCCTGCCAACTCTTACTTCACAGTAGGTTTCTCAGTTGTGTACTCAGTGGTGATCTTTAACTGGGGACTCATATTTGTTTTATCTTAATCCATGAAAATCTAATAGCCTAAAATGATAATGCTTTCCTCAAGAGATCACTCATATATGCTTCTGCCAGGAGCCAAGAAATAGCAGAAACTTGAGACGTCTCCAGCCAACCCCTATCCGCCATGCTTAGGCCACAGGTGGTGCTGACATGGGCACTTGCCCTCAGGGGAGTGGATACAGGTCCCCGTTGATCTCACGTTGGGAACAGGGAGACCAGAGGCTTCCCGATCTATAAAAAAGCATCATTCCTATCCCTTCTAGTTGTGCACAGGGGAGCCCTTGGAATACTCGGGTTGCTGCGCTGCAGGAGCAGAAGCTGATAGACATATGTTAAAGATCATGCCTGATGGTCCATGGAGGATAAATTACAGGGGCCAGAGCAGATGCCAGGAAGACAGTGAGAGGCCGTGTCAGTCTTCCAACTGAGAAAAGACAGTGCCAGGCTGATGGCAGTGAAAAGAAACAGAAGGATGTGAGTCAGGTTAACAGAGAATCCGCTTATTAACTAGTGCCTCTGGTTTATCTCCAAGCACAAAAATGTGCCAATGGCCAGAAACCTCCATTAACTTGTGATTTCTCTCCCACGTGTTAGACTCGCATGCGACAGGACCATCGATATATGTGATCATACACAATATGGCCAAGGGGGTCAGGGTGCCGTGTTCTCATTCATCTCTGGTGGAGGGAAACCTGAACCCGCACTTCCGGAGGACACTTCGGCTAAATCTTTCAACAGTGGGCATGCATATTCGATGTCACTGCTAGACATTTCTTCAAAGGACACACGCCAAACTTACACCAAGATATGTCTATATGGTCCAAAGCATTGTTTTAAAAAATAACGGCAAAAGTTGGCCTCAACCTTAATGACCATCCGTGGAGGACTGGTTAACGAAACCAAGACTTACCAATATAGTGGAATATTATTCTGTTCTTCCCATGAAGAGATAAGTCTGAGATGGAAAAATATTTCTGATAATCTAAGCACAAAAAGCAAAAAGCAGAATTATGAGTAGAGAAAGATTGCATTCATAAAAAATATCAATGGCCAAATTAAAATCATACCCATTCCCAGGGCCAGCAGGTGGCGCTGGACACTCCCACATGGCCAACCATGGTTCAAGTCCTGGACCTGGTGGCTTGCTTTCTCATTTTCCCTCTCTCTCTCTCTCTCTCTCTCTCTCTCTCTCTCTTTGTGTTTCTCTCTGGTCAAACAAAATAAAATAAATGAATAAATAAAATTAAATAAAGAATTTAAAAATTTAAAAAAAAAATCATAGCCATTCCCATACAGAGATGGCGTGGACCATTTCCTGGCAGGCCCCACGGGGCTCTGCCTACTGACTCACTTTGGAGGAAGCTGCTGGCGGCTGCAGGGCCTACCGCAAACTGCTCTTTCATTTTCCGCCTTCTTGGCACACTTAGAAACTTCCACCGTGAGCACGTCGTGCCATCCCCGGAGGGGTTTACCCATGCTCACCACGCTCTCCCTACTTGGCACACCTGGCCCCCGTGGCTGGTGGCTGGTGCACCTCCCGCTCCTGCTGTTCTTCCTCTCTGGCTCCTGTGAACATACCTCCATCCCTTCAGTTTTCAGAAAAATTAGCCTTCCATAAGGGTCTCTGCAATCTAGTATTAAGTTACACAACAGGGGGACCAGCAGGTGGCGTGGTGGTTAAGGCACTGGACTCCAATACGTCCAACCGTGATTTGAGTCCCCGACCTGGTGGCTTGTTTTCTCACTTTCCCTTTCTCTCTCTGTCTCTGGTGAGCACATATGCCCTATATTAAATTAGAAGATAATAATATGATTAAATAAACGATTCTTTGATAAAAATAGGTTTCACATAATGTTTATAGAATGGTCTCATTTTTATAGCAGATAATTGAAGAGATACCTGTATGTGTAGACAAAGAAGGGGGAAAGGCTAGAAAGAAGTGTTTCTTCATTCTCCCAGGAGGTATTGCTGTCTCCATGGGCCTGGCATTGCTGAAGAGACAGAAGTTCCAAGGGGACCGGGGTCCCTCTGCTGGGCCTCTCGGCACCCCCAGACTCTGGAATCTAGAGGGACTTGCATGCCAGCAGGTTACTGGTGACTCACTGCATGAGGGTATTGTGGGTGAGCTTTTGGATCCCTCATGCTCTCCTGAGTTCTGACTTATCCTGCTGTCCTGCGTACCGCATAAAGGCCTGACATAAAAGCAATTACGCCGGGACCAGCAGTTAGCGTAATGGCTATGTCGCTGGACTCCTACGTAGTCGACCGCAGTTAGAGTCCCGGGCCTGGTGGCTTAAACTCACGCCGGGCATGTGTGCCCAAGATCCGAAGAGGAGAATGGAGGAGAAGGGATTGTGGCATGGCCATCCCCCCCTGGAGGGGTGATTTCTCGCTTTCTGTTCTATGTCTCTGTCTGTCTGGCGAGCGCACGCGCCCTATAGTGAAAAACCTCTAAAAAAAAAAAAAAAGCAATTACGCCGCTCAGCAGTTGGGCCCACACGCCACTCTGTTGCTGTCCTCCCGTCTGCAACCAAACTTCTGCACTCGCCCACGGAGTATCTGCTACATACTGACACTGAAGTGTTGTTTGTTGTGCAACTAGAAACACAGCTTAACAGGCATCGGTATTTTATCTGTAACCCTATTCATAAAACCACTTGCCCGGCTCTTCTGTGCTTGAGCGACCCTCCCTGGGCTCCCCGGCCCTTCCCTCTGTCTGGCTTCTTTACCTCTGCCCTCCCCTGGGAATAGCTCTATGGCCCTTGGATGCTCAAATATCTCCAAAAACAGAACTCCCCACCACCACCCCACCCGGTGCTCTGTCCCAGAGCCAGCAAACAGCAAGCCAGCGGAGAAGCTGGCTCCCCTCCGCCCCACAGGCGGCTTCCCCATCTCTCCATTCTCCAGAACCCGGCCTTTCCTCACTGCTCGGACTCAGAAGGGCCCCACAGACCCTCCCCACTCTCTCCTTCTCCTGGCCCACGTGCCCGGCATCATCCCTAACATGAGCTCACGGGCCTTCACGCCGCGGCCCCCAGCGCCGGTCCCCGGGTGATGGCAGGGCCGCTGGGACACATCTGATCACGCACTCCTGTAACTGAGTCGCCGTCTCTCACCAGGTCATGAATTCATTTTCACTTCACTTATTTTAAAATGATCCATCCCTCTATGCCCCAGGTCTGCTGCATCAGTTACTGAACTGAGTCAAAACAGACAGGGCACCAATCAAATGTGGACTGACCATCACGCCCCCTGGGGCGGGCAGTGTCGTCAGGCAGGCTCAGTGCCCTGTGGGACACACACCAGGCCCGCCCCCACCCACGCCTGGAACACACCCCAGACTCACGCTGGCCGGGCCCCACTGGCCTCTCCCACGGCAACCCCAGGGCATGCCTGCCTGGCACAGGGCCCATTGCATCCTCCCGTGGCTCTGTGCTTTCACCCCTGCCCACTCCCTCTGCAGCCTCTGCCCGGAGTCCCCCCGTGGGCCTGCGCCCGTCAGGCAGCTTCCAGCTGTGCGAGACCCTCACGGAGCCGTAGGCAGCGAGGCCCCTTCGGAGGGCCCTCCCCTGTCAGCTCCCTGGTGAACTGGTCCAGCATCAGCAGAATGCCATGTCCCTGCGCCCTTGTGGAAGCGTCCTTGTGACCCCGAGACCAGGTGCATAGCACGTCTGGAGACACGTCAGCTGAAACCAGGCTCTGGGCGGCATGTATGCACAGTGGGAAGAGGGCTGACGGGGCAGAGCTGGGGCTTCACCTCTGGGCTGTGGCAGGAGAGTGGGACACCCCGGCTGTCTCTTCCTCTGAGTCTCGTTTTCGGTGTATAAAATGGGGCAGTTACAGACCTGCCACATTGGACGAGGCCCGAGGGCAGACGTGGAGGACGGGATTTCTGGAGAGCTGCAGACCCTGCGATGCTGTGACAGCCACACGGCCTCGTGAGGCACGCCCAGGCCGGCCGGTCAGCGCATGGCCGCTCTGCTCTTCCCAAGGTCACAAGTGCGGCTGTCCAGGCACTCGGGACAGCGAGAGTCCTGAGTCTGTTGATTTAACATTTAGGAAGCCAGCTTCCCTCTACCTGCCTGCACCACTTAAGCCAATATTTGCGTCTTCGGGATTCTATTTGTATGGTAATTTAAAAATTGGGTTCGGACTTTCAGCCCCCTTTCTCCTGAAACACCGAAAGCACGTTAATTTTCCAGATGGTAGAATAATGCCGTAATTAAATATTACCATTCCTCTTAAAATGAAATCTGGTAACTCCCAACAAAATAGGCTTTTCAAAACATGATGTAGTTTTCCCACAAAATTGTGCTCCGGGGAAATTCCTCATTTTGAATGTATGGAAGAGACCACGAAGTTAATCTCAACACAATGCAAGAAAAATTGATTTGTTAAATTACGCTAGTGTTCCTGCATTTAAAACCCCAGTGTTTCCTGTCCCAGCTGACCCAAAGGCTCCATATCGTCTTCGGGGAAGGCCCGAGGGGCCTGGATGTTTGTCTCATTGTTCTTGAAGCTTCCCAGATGGCCTTCCTGACATTCCAGCTGGAGTCGCTCTGAAAGGAGGCGAGGCTGGCTACCCCATTACCCGGCCCTCCGGTCTCACTACGTGTTCTCTGCAGAGTGGGAAGGGAGATCTCCCACGTGGAAGCAAACCTAGGCCCAGAGCTGGCTTCGGGGGCCTCCCTCCCCACCAGAGACACGGAGGACTAGGGAGGCTGTGGCCCTTGGCTGGAGGCTGAGCCCAAAGAGGCGGGGCCGGTTTCACCCCTGGCTCCCAAACGCCCCAACCAAAGCTCAAGAGGGCCCCCTTGTGGAAGCTCCCATCAACAGCCCAGTAGGTGTTGTCCTTCCTTGGGGGCGCTGGGTTGCTTCCAGGACCTTCCGTGTCTCTGGGCTGTGCTGGAGCCCAAAGGCACCCAATGGGGCCCACTAGCCTCCACCCTTCTCGCCTCTCGAGTGAAATACACCCGTGAGATGAGCTGCCCTTGGCCCCTCTAGGGAAGATGTGGTGGGAACCAGCTCCCAAAGCCCTGCGAAGAGCTGAGCTCGCCCCGGTTCTGTCCTGGTTCTGTTTCCGGGTTCTAGAATCTTCACCCCATTAATATATGAGTCTCCTTGCATATTGGATGTGTCAAGCCTTGTAACTATCTTGCCAAAGTCCTGCTCTACAGAACAAGGGCTATGTCAGCCTTCTCCCAAGACAGCTAAGGATTACTCAAGAGAGAGACTTCCAGACACATGCTCTGTTAGCAAATACTACTGACTCATAATGCTTAGAGCAGGCCCCAAGAGGGCTCAGCGAGACCCAGGTGGTGCAGAACCCCTGAGAGCTCGCGCTCTCCCACTGCTCTTCCCTGGTTCCTCCACCCATGGGGAATGTGCACTCAGTGGAGACAAGTGTCCAAATTCAGTATCAAGTGTAAACGTCTGAGGACCAGCATGCAGGCCTGGGAACACAGGCTCCACAAACAGGCTCTCCGGACTCAGGAGCAGCTGGGCGGGCAGGGGAAGTCCCTCATGGTCACCCGGGCTATGGCTGGAAGGGCTCAGCTGTCATCTGGGTGGAGACCCAGCCAGCATAAGAGCAGTTAGCATTATTGTGGAGCTGAGGGAGAGTTGGGATGTGAGCAGTTTTTGTTCTAGAACATTCCAGGGCATGTGAGCTCACCAGAGAGACAGAGATAAAAAGTAAGAAATCACCACCCAGGAGATGGCCACACCACAATCCCTTCTCCTCCAGCCTCCTCTCAGGATTTTGGGCATGCACACACACACACCCAGTGTGAGTTTCAAGCTGCCAGGTCAGGGACTCAAACCGTGGTTGACGACATGGGAGTCCAGCACCTTAACCACTATGCCACCTGCTGGCCTCCTACACCATTTCTCCTTACGCTACTTTTGCAATATTTTTCTAAGCCTAAAATGATTAATTACAAAAACTATAAAGCAGCTTAAACACTGCCTGGGGAGGCAGAGGTTAGAGTGATGCAGCCCCAGGCCAAGGGGTGCCTAGAGTCACGGGAAGCTGGAGCCTCTGAGGGAGCGTGGCCCTGCCCACACCTTGGACTTCCCAACCCCAGGGTGTGAGAGAATAAATTCCAGTTGGCTAAGCCACAGTCCCTGCCTTCTGTTACGCAGCCCTGGGAGACGCAGGCTCTCCTGCCATGCCCGAGGTGGGCGGGTGAGCTAACCTTCAGCCTCTCCTCTGTGCCCCACCCTCCAGCTATTCCCCACGCCCACAACTCCCTTGCACATTTACTTATTAAATATTATGCACTTAAAATATTACTTAAGGGCCTGCCTTTGGCCTGACAGTTAAGGCAGCTGGATTCCACATGGCTGAGTTGGTGGTTTGAGTCCTGGACCCGGCTGCATCTTGAGAAATATGCCGAGTGAGTGTGCGTAAGTGCCCAAGATCCCGAAAGGGGAGAGAAAAAGGAGGAGAGGTTGTGCTGTGGTGTAGCCATCCCCCATAGGGGGACTCTCACTTCCTCTCTCTCTCTCTGTCTCTCCGGGCAAGCACGTGCACCCTCTGGCAAATTTTAAATGATCAATTAATTAAATTTTAAAATAAGTTCAGACTGACACCTCTCTCCCTCGAAAACTCAGTCCTCAGCAAGACAGACTGTAGACGCCCAGGTTCTTTGTAACAGGGCCCTCTCGGCGCCCTGGAAAATCAATGCCGGGAAGGCAAAGACTGCGCCGCCTGCACACCCCCCGCGGGCACACGCTCCAGAGCCTTGGAACAAGCCAATTAGGAGAAGAGAACAGAGTGCTTGTCTCTCGCTTTTTGTCCCCTAAGGAGAGGTAACTGAAGAGGTGACACTTCGCCTGCTCTGGCTACAAACCCCATGTCTTTGGCGGGGCGGGCAGGGGAAGTCCCTCATGGTCACCCGGGCTATGGCTGGAAGGGCTCAGCTGTCATCTGGGTGGAGACCCAGCCAGCATAAGAGCAGTTAGCATTATTGTGGAGCTGAGGGAGAGTTGGGATGTGAGCAGTTTTTGTTCTAGAACATTCCAGGGCATGTGAGCTCACCAGAGAGACAGAGATAAAAAGTAAGAAATCACCACCCAGGAGATGGCCACACCACAATCCCTTCTCCTCCAGCCTCCTCTCAGGATTTTGGGCATGCACACACACACACCCAGTGTGAGTTTCAAGCTGCCAGGTCAGGGACTCAAACCGTGGTTGACGACATGGGAGTCCAGCACCTTAACCACTATGCCACCTGCTGGCCTCCTACACCATTTCTCCTTACGCTACTTTTGCAATATTTTTCTAAGCCTAAAATGATTAATTACAAAAACTATAAAGCAGCTTAAACACTGCCTGGGGAGGCAGAGGTTAGAGTGATGCAGCCCCAGGCCAAGGGGTGCCTAGAGTCACGGGAAGCTGGAGCCTCTGAGGGAGCGTGGCCCTGCCCACACCTTGGACTTCCCAACCCCAGGGTGTGAGAGAATAAATTCCAGTTGGCTAAGCCACAGTCCCTGCCTTCTGTTACGCAGCCCTGGGAGACGCAGGCTCTCCTGCCATGCCCGAGGTGGGCGGGTGAGCTAACCTTCAGCCTCTCCTCTGTGCCCCACCCTCCAGCTATTCCCCACGCCCACAACTCCCTTGCACATTTACTTATTAAATATTATGCACTTAAAATATTACTTAAGGGCCTGCCTTTGGCCTGACAGTTAAGGCAGCTGGATTCCACATGGCTGAGTTGGTGGTTTGAGTCCTGGACCCGGCTGCATCTTGAGAAATATGCCGAGTGAGTGTGCGTAAGTGCCCAAGATCCCGAAAGGGGAGAGAAAAAGGAGGAGAGGTTGTGCTGTGGTGTAGCCATCCCCCATAGGGGGACTCTCACTTCCTCTCTCTCTCTCTGTCTCTCCGGGCAAGCACGTGCACCCTCTGGCAAATTTTAAATGATCAATTAATTAAATTTTAAAATAAGTTCAGACTGACACCTCTCTCCCTCGAAAACTCAGTCCTCAGCAAGACAGACTGTAGACGCCCAGGTTCTTTGTAACAGGGCCCTCTCGGCGCCCTGGAAAATCAATGCCGGGAAGGCAAAGACTGCGCCGCCTGCACACCCCCCGCGGGCACACGCTCCAGAGCCTTGGAACAAGCCAATTAGGAGAAGAGAACAGAGTGCTTGTCTCTCGCTTTTTGTCCCCTAAGGAGAGGTAACTGAAGAGGTGACACTTCGCCTGCTCTGGCTACAAACCCCATGTCTTTTTTCTACCCTCCCGCCTCTCGATCCACTCCTACCCCTTTCCTGAGTTTTAAGAAAACCCGGAGTGTAGACCTAAGGGTGAAACTCTCCAAGCCTCTGCTGTTTATCTCCAAGGAGGGGCCGCCCCTCCAGCTCCTAGGGTTGCTATGAAACATGGGGGGCCGTGTCATAGGCCCCGCTTATGCGAGACCTCCGGGACAGGCCAACCCACAGGGAGCAAGGCCCAGAGGACGGGGAGTGAGAATGATGCTCTCAGGTGCAGAGCTGCTTTCGGGGTGAGGAGAGCATTCTGGAACTAGACGGAAGCGGCGTGCAGGCACTGAAAGCACACTGACGTGCACCTCGGTGGTTGTGATGGGGCATTTTACGTGAGGTCTGTTTTACCACCAATTTTGAAAAACTGGTGAAACAGCATCTGTCTGAGGAGGAGTGACGATGGCCAAGGTCTCTCCCCCTCTAAACCCGTTTCCTCACCGCCACAGCAGAACCCATGTCTCGAGGCCAGGCAGCTCACACCTGCCACCCCCGGAAGGCCAGCTCATGGAAGTGCCCTCTCTGGAGGCAGACGGACCGCCTCCGTGGGACTGCAGGGAGGCTGCGGCCATCACGCAGGCACGGCTCGGCCAGCGGGGTGTCCTTACGACAAGCTCAGGACAGGCATGCCCAGCGCCCACGCTCAGCAGGCGTCTGTTCTCTGCAGGCCACGCAGGCAGGTCCACATGGGCTTTGCCCACGTAGCCTGTCCCCGGTGTTCTGACTCACGAGAGCATATGCTGAACTGAGCAGATCATGTGTTAAGCTCTGGTGGCCCGGCCTGGGCGAGCAATTGGACACTCCAGATTTAATTTTGCAGGTAATTTGAACGATGCTATCTCATGTCAAATGTTCCTGTTCTCATGAGCACAAAGGCTGCCTAATTTTTAATTAGTGGGTAAGCAGTAAGTGATCGCCAGCAGGAAGTGGACACCGCTGTTAATTAACAACCCATGGCTGATAAAGATCAGTGTGGTCCCTGCGTTTCACTCGGTCTAACAGGTCCTTGTGAAATCACGTAGCCCAGCCCCAGGTGCCGTCTGCTCTCAGCTGCTGCTTCCTTCCTAACTAGGACTTTTCTGGAGGGGGATCAAGAGGAAGGGGAAAAAAAGAAAGGAAAAATCAGGTATTTACCTAAAAGCTGTGATCGAGAGAATGTCACTTTATTTTTGCAAACTCGAAACTGAGTTTCAGAAATAGCTGGTCTTGGTGTTTCCACATCAGGTTAGTTCTGTTTGCATGTTCCGAACGGTGAGATTTAATCGTATCTCGTGGTCTCCAGATGTAATGAAACCTGAATTCCTCACAGGAGAATGAGACTAACTAAAACCCCCTCAAAGAACCGCAGTACCTGAGGGTCCAGACAGACTCACACCACAGGCCATCTCCTCGGTGCCCTCCGGGAGGCATCAGGGAAAGACCTTTGGAACAGAAAACATCTTTACGAACCTGAGGTCCCAGAAACAATGGCAGCATCTCTTCCAGGTCCCATCAGTCAGTATTCTGCTCTAAATCAAGGTTGATTTTCCGACCAGGCAACTCTGCTGCCCTTTGACCCTTGCTTTGCTTCCTCCCATCCACGGAATGGTGGCCTTTGGCCTTTGCGCTTGCTTACAGCCCCCGATGTTCAAGGTAACCTGCGGAGCTGGATCTGGGGATGTGGTGTCTGGTGGAAGCACTGGGATACAGGAGGTGTGGACACCGAGGTGCGCGGACCCAGCTCCGCACCCCTGGGGGCCGTCCTCGGGCATGGCCCTCCTCAGGTGCCCCACTGCTGCCATTCCCAGCACAGCCCCCGCATAATCAGACAAGCGAGTTCACACAGAGCCCTGAGGCCTCTCGCTCACGCTCCCCTCGGCATTTCGCTCTCTCTGCCTGTGACCTCTGGCTCCACGGAGCCGCCGAGCACCAGCGCACACAGTAGGGCCTCCTTGGCCCTGCCTGCGTGGCTATTTGGTTTCCTTTCTCCTGGTCTGCTGACCGACACCGAGGACGTGACTGCGGGGGAAAACAGAACCCAGGGGGCCCGGTGCGGTGCCGGCTTCCTCACCCTGCACGTCCAGGGGTCTGCTGAGTGCTCTGTCCCACTGCGTCCCCACGTCAGCCCCTCGCCCTGGCCAGGCGGCTGGACACATCTGCGCCGTCAGGCTCCAGAGCTGACGACCAGGATCAGACCGCGGACACACTGACCTATGTCATGTGACCCCATCCAGGCCCAGCTCTTAGCAGGGACCCTGTTTTTCTGCGCATGGCAGGAAGTCACCCGGACACTCACCTCCCAGGCCACACACAACGAGCCCTGCTGAGTGAGCAGGGGCCGCCGCAGGGACCTTCTCGGCTAGTCACCGCGGGGCTGGAGTCTCCAAATATGATCCCGACCTCCAGGGAAGGGGGATCTGACATGCCTCATTTTCCTGAGGCCACTGGGGTGCAGGGAGTCTGGGCTCGGGTGCAGAGAGCCCTGAGCCTTCCCTGGCACGGGCATTCCCTGGGCCCCAGTCTGGCAGGGGTGAATGTGCAAGGCAGGGCCGGGGTGGGCCACCATTCACCTCTCTGCTCAGCTACCCGTGCCCGAGGTCCGGGCTGGGTGGGAAGCTGCCTACCTGCCCTCTGGCCGCCGGTGAGCATGACCCTAGCAGAGAAGGTGCTGGCCGCCTGCTGGCCCCGGACCCCACCACCTGGGCTACCTCGCACCGGCTCCTTGGAGTGGAGACGAGGGGCTGGGGCTGGCTGCCCTGTAGCAGCTGGAGGTCTCAGAGTCTGTCCCCCACACCTCGCCCCAAGCAGCAACTCCTTGAAGGCGACAGCAAGGGTCCCATGTCCTAGACCAGGGCTGGGACTGAGCGCATCTAGAGGTGCCCGAGAGGACCTGGAGCCCAGGCACTGTCTCAGCGACAAGGGGCTGGCCCACTCGGCCGGCCTCAGGCACCCACCACATACCCACTGTGCACCCACTGTGTGTGGTGACATCTGTTCCTGCGGATAGAGAGGTGGGTGGTCCACAGGTCTGGCACAGGTGTGACCAGAAGTGCACGGCCTTGAGTGTGGACCTGCCAGGAGGACCAAGCAGAACCTGGCTTCCTGGTAGAGGGGAGTGGTCTGCTGGGGGGCTCAGTCGCGAGTGCTCTTTGTCCAGGAGTGCCAGGTCCTTGTCCCCACAGCCAGCCAGGGCAGGAGAGTCTGCCAGAGGTCCAACCCTCACAGCCAGGATCTGGGGCGGCTCCACTAGGAGTCTTGGGTTCCAGTGTGACCACATCTGGGAACCGAGGAGGAGCTGAGTCACGAAGCCACCTCCAGGCGTCCCCGTGGGGGGAGCTCATCACTACCCCCAGGACTAGGGGCACCCTGAGGGGGCTGGTCACCCTGGGAGGAGTCCGGGTGAGGGTGGGGACAGAGCCCACCTGGCCCCTACCCAGCTGCCTCCCAGGCGGGGCCCAGGCCCAGGCCAAGCTGGGCCTCTAACCCCCATCTGTCTGGACTGCAGCCCACATGGCCAAGGCAGCAGGGGCTGTGGGGAGCAGCCGTCTGCGCTGGGAACCCCGTTGCCAGCAGCCCCGGCCCGACAGAGTGCCCATCACTGCAGTCCTGCCCCCGCGCCTCGAGGGACCCTGGATCTCCACTGGGTAAGACCCCCAGGTCACCATGACCACGGCCCCAGGGCAGCAGACGGTCCACTGTGGGAGCCACGATGCCAGGGCTGGAAGTGGGCACAGGTCATGCAGGTGTCCAGGCAGCTGCTCCCTGTCCAGCTCACGGCTTTGCTGCCTCCGCCCTGCACAGTGTGCCCAGAGGCCGGGACTCTGGACATCGTGCCCTGCCACAGCCGGTCAGGGATGTCATCCACTCACATGACAGTGCGCACCTGCTACACAGACACGGGCTCCTTAAAGAGTGGCCGGGGACCAGCAGATCGTGTAATGGTTACATTGTTGGACTCCATGTAGCTGACTGCAGTTCAAGTCCTGGACCCGGCAGCTTAAAACTCACATTGGGCATGTGTGCGTACATGCCCAAAATCCCGAGAGGAGATTGCGGCATGGCCATGGCCATCTCCCCTGGGGGGTGATTTCTCTCTTTCTATTTCTGTCTCTCTCCGTCTCTCCAGTGAGCACTTGCGCCCTGTAGCAAAAATCTCTAAAGAAAAAAAAAAGAGTGGTCAGGGAAGGCTGGTTGGAGGTGGAAGTGTTTGGCTGAGAAATGGGAGAGCCATCCAGAAGGCCGGAGGCATGGCTGGTGCAAAGGCCCTGCGACAGGAAGCGGCAGGCTGGAAGAGCCAGGCTGTCCTGCCTCATCCTCTCTCTAGTCTGGCAGTGCCCTCAACATGGCCAAGTGACAGCGACTGTCCTGCAGCTCCGGGCTCTGTGCCCTACCCCATCAGTGCTACAGAATCTCAATAGCAGTCTCGCCTCCCAGGCTGGCGTGGGGACAAGGGAGCCTACATCCTCCCTCCCAGCCATCCCCTTCGGGGCGGTCCATGCTGGTGCCAAGAACTGGGCCCTCCGGGTCCCCCACTCACCTCCTGAGCTCAGGGAGGAAGCCAGCCAGTAGACAGCTGGAGTGCTGTGGGTGTCTGCGAAGTCACTTGAAGGCACCCCTAGGCTCTGCAGGCAGCCCTGCCTCCTCAGGGCCACCCTGAGACAGAGCTGGCGACAGGGAGAGGGACGCGGGTCACGCAGTACTCTGGCCCCAGGGCACCAGCGTTATGCTGCACTTCTTCAAAGAAACTGCCCCTGGACTCCCATCCTAGGAAGCTCCCCACTGCCTCTCCAGTCAGGCCTTGGTGCTTCCTGGGGGAGGGGGGGGAAAGGGTCTGGAGTCTGAGAAACCCCACTGTGTCCCCTGGGGAAATCTCCTTCTCCAGGCTTGGTCTGAGACCCTCCTGTCTTCAACTTCCCCATTACTTACTCTTTTTCTTTAGTTTACTTAAATGCATTCATTAAGTCCACAGCTTCTCTGCAGTGTAATTGCACAGGGTAAACCACACACTCCCAGCACACTGATCATTTCCAAAGTGCACTGTCACCCCGGGGTGGAGAACAGAACCTTAATTTAGGGGTAACTTGGAAAGGAACTCGATGAAAACAAAACGACAGGACGAAATGTTCCCCCGATTCAATGTCTACCTAAGGCTCAGCGTCTCCCTGTAGGAGATGAGGGCGGTCCTTGTTAGAGACAGACCAGCTCCAGACAGACAGACAGAAAGAAAAAGGAGGACACCGCTTCCTCGCTCAGTGAGAAATGCTTCCTCTGCTCCGGTAGCCCTGCTGTGGAAAATGCCAAGCAGAGAGCGGCACGGGTGGTCCCTGGTTGAAGTAACTTCGTGTCGGGGTGGGGGTTCCTGCTGGGCTGGACCAGCACTGGCGGGACCCTGCCTCGCAGTGCTCACGCACACGGGTCCCCAGATGTTTGCAGAGACACCCCATTATGGTGATTCTTTGGAATGGGAGGGGAGCTCAAGAACTTTAGTTAAGGCCACAGGGCATGGGGGAAGGTCCCTGGGCCCCAAGGTGACCAACTAAGACCAGTCCAGGGGCCTGAACTGTGGCCTGAGATGGAGTTCAGCCTGGGGGGACAGGGCTCATCCTCTCCCCATGTCCCCCTTCTCCCGGCAGCTGCGAGGTGCGTCCAGGCCCAGAGTTCCTCACCCGCTCCTACACCTTCTACCCCAACCGCCTCTTCCGAGCCTACCAGTTCTACTACGAGGACCCCTTCTGCCGGCAGCCTGCCCACTCGCTGCTTGTCAAGGGCAGGATTCGCCTGCGCCGGGCCTCCTGGGTCACCCAGGGCGCCACTGAAGCCGACTACCACCTGCACAAGGTGGGCATCGTCTTCCACAGCCATCGCGCTCTGCTCCACATCACGGGGCGCCTCAACGAGACCCACGCCGGCCGGGGCTGCACGCAGAGGCTGCCCCACACCCAAGCCTGGCGGCCTGGGGCTCTGTATGAGCTGCTGAGTGCCCAGGCTGGGGGCAGCTGCACGGCTGCCCTGGGCTTCACCATGCATGAGCTCAGCCTGGTCCGCGTGCAGCGCCACCTGCAGCCGCAGTCCCGGGCCGTGCCCCAGCTGGTTGAAGAGCTGTACCTGGGGGACATCCACACCAACTGGGCAGAGAGGCAACACTACCGGCCCACCGGCTACCAGCGCCCCCTGCAGAGCGCCTTGGTGAGTTTGGCGTCCTGGGAGGGCAAGCACTGAGTCCAGTCCAGCCAGCCCTGAGTGACCTGGTCCCTGCTGAGGGCCCTCTGCCACTCCTGTCACTGGCCCCCACTCTGGCCTGCTGGCCTCAGGACATTTGCACGTGCTGTCCCCTCTGCCAGAACAGCCTTCTCCAGCCTTTGTCAGGCTGGCTGGCTTCTGGAAAGGAACACTGCTTCCTAGTGGGCGCCCCCCATCCCACACCCTCCAGATCGGGTCCTCAGGGATCTGCAGGCTTCCGTTTCTGCCCCTACTGGGCACAGCCTGGCCGACTCCCCTTCATGTGGCTCCCAGCTCCAATGCCCCCCACCCCAGTCCCCACTCTGAGCAGCTCCAGAAGGACCTCCCCCGCACTGGGCACACCCTGTTGCACAGTGGGGCCTGTTGTCAGGGTGCAGAGTCCGGCCGTCACGTCTGGGAGGGCTCGGGGTTCTGTGTTCTCACAAGCTCCCAGGTGGTTGTGGGCTGTCCTGGGGGTGGGGGGGAGCTCCAGACTAAAGGGAACCTAGGGACACCCAAGGGACACATTGGAAAGTGCAAACAAATGCGGGAGGGAGGGACGGGCAGATGGACAGACGGGGATGGACGGCGAGTCCAGGCTCCCCGAGTGTTCATCCAGGCTTCGGGCCACCTCACATCTTTCGGCGTGTTAAATGCCTCCTAGACTAGACGCTCAAGGGCCTAAACCAGAAGGGGCAGGTGTCTGTCAGGGTCCCGGAGCAGGGGACACAGGGGACAGGCTCTGTCTGCCTGCCGCTCCTTGTCCAGGCCAGAGAAGGAGCAGGGCAAGTTCTCCTACTCAGAAAATCACGCCCGAGCTCTTTCTGTAACAGCCTGACAGCAGCTGTTCTAGGCTGGCCTGGTGTGCATCCCACTTGGAGAAGGGGAGTGCAATGGTGGGGACGCCAGCCCCTGTTGCCCTGTCAGGAGGGAACATGGCTCCAAAGGCAAAGAGGACAAGCCCCCGGGGCTGTGGGGCCACCTTCATGTCACCCTAGGCCGGGCTCTGGAGCCATCACTGTCCCTGCCTGCCTGCTGCCCGGCTAGCTGAAATGCGACTAGAAACAGCACGCGTAGAAACGTGTGTGCAGGCGAGCGAGACCACCTGCACGACACTGTGCTCATCCTTGCGCCGCTGGCCCTTCAGTGGGGGACGGGAGGTACTTCTGGGGGGACACAGTGCAGAGGGACCCCACGGGACGGGACAGTCTTTCCCTTTGGCTCTCTGCAGTCCGAGCTGTGCCCACGACCTGACCAGACAGTAGACTCGGACATTCTAGATGTTACTGTAAAACCAGTTCAATCCCCAAATTCATTGTCTGGAGAGGATCCTGACCAATTCGCCAGCACTCGGCCCGAATCCCCTGGGCCCCGCGTCCCCTCCGGGGGCTAATTAGAAATGCTACATGCCGTGTGAGAAGTAACTGTGACGGGCCTAAGCCAGAAGAGCCTGGCTTCCTCACATGTGTGAGCCCCGCCGGCTGGGCCTGTTTATGAACACGTGCAGCTCCAGGCCTCCGCGGACTCCGGGGAGGGGTGCAATGGAGACAGGCCCTTATTTTTAGCACTTCAAAAGCACCAGGGGAGAAAATGCCTTCTTCCCCCTTCTCCCACTGGCATAGTGTGCTCGTTCTCAGCTGGGTTCTGCTATGCAGGACACTGCTCAGTCCGAATCACCCACTAGCACCCCCAAATGTCCGCTCTGCTGCAGACGCTGCGCGTGCTCACATGTGTGCATGTGTGTGCGTGCATGTGCGTGGTGAGAGGGCCTTGCTGGAAATATTTTGATGTCATGCGTGTCCTGTCCATACGCGTTAGCGTGAACCAGTCGGCGCACGGGGTAGAATGCCTACCGGAGGCCAAGTGGCGGCAGCGGCACCACCAGCCAACGCCCTGCCCAACTACCAAGCTGGCCTCTTCCCGCGGGCACCTGGCGGCCACCAAGTGTGTGCGGGCTCTTAGGTCAGAAATCTCCCAAACCAGAAAGCATTTCGTCCGCTCCGTTGTGGGAATCGGGACAAGTTTAGGTTCATCACAGAAATTAATACTAAGAATGTATGAAATGCAGCAATTCAGAAACGAAACAAAAGCAAACTCTTCTCAGTCATCTGGGATTTTCGTTCTGAACCAAAACTCCCAGCATCACTTACCAGGCATGACAGTCCCTGGCAGTGATCTCTGGATACCTTTTGGCTTTTTTTGCAAGGAAAATAAAATACATTGGGCTGATTTCCCAGCTTAGTCCTCACACGCACGCCCTTGCCCTCAATTTCCCTGACCCCGAGTTTCCTTCTGGAACGGCAAAGGCCAGAGACGGCTGCCCACCCGCAGCCTCAGCACGTGGCTGTCCCCAGGCCATTTCTCTTCCAGCAGAATGTTCTGGGTGGTGGCACCCTCTTAAAAGACAAAAAGGAAGAGAAAACAAAGCCCTGTACTTGGGTCTTCCTCAGCCCTTCCTGACCTTTTCCGCTCCACAACACAGACTGACGGCCCCGGGCCGTGGGGCTCAGCCTCCTCTCCTGTTGACACGTCTTACTGGAAGCGGTGCATGGCAATTTGGAAGGCAGGATGACTGGAGTAAGGCAGATGGAGGAGGAGACCCACTGCAGCGCCTGGGGTGCAGCTGCGCCTGAAACCGTGGCCGGCCCGCCTCGGAAACAGCCCGGAATGGACACCCCAGGCCCTCTCCTTAGCACAGACTCAGCACTGGGTTCCCACATGAATATTTTGTCGTCGCTTGATCCTTGTTGTCATGTTCACCTTCCACAGGGGCTGGAGTGAATGATGGCCCCCACCCTAAGTTCTTTGTTTTATTTTAGAGGTTTTGCCTTAGGGCGTGTGTACTTCCTAGAGGGAGAGAGAGTGAAGGACAGTAAAATGGAAAGTGAGAAGTCACTCCCCAGTGGGGGTGGCCATGCCCCAATCCCTTCTCTATTTTTCTCCCAGAATCTTGGGCACACACGCACATGTCTCTGGTGTGAGTTTCAAGCTACCGGGTCCAGGACTCA
Source organism: Tupaia belangeri chinensis (assembly GCF_000334495.1). Lineage (NCBI taxonomy): Eukaryota > Metazoa > Chordata > Mammalia > Scandentia > Tupaiidae > Tupaia > Tupaia belangeri. Next base: position 1,293,780 of record NW_006159525.1, read on the forward strand.
AACCACGGCTAGCCATGTGGGAGTCTAGCACCATAACAGCTACGCTGTCTGCTGGCCCCCGCCTACCGTAAGAAATCTAAGATAAAAAGCCTCCCCTGGGCGGCCAGGGCTGGCACAGCAGTGACAACCTCCTGCCCGGCTGGTCCACAAGGAAGGCCCAGGTTTGCTTCCAGAGGCCTCCCTGAACATGCCGGCCTCCCGTGGACCGTGGCCTGGGGCTGGGTACGGCTGGGAGGGATCCAGGCTCCAGGACCCTGCTAGAGGTGACCTCATCTCTGTCTCGCTCACTCATGGAAGAAGTTAATAAGCCTAAAAAATTTTTAGAAAGAAAAAAAAGCTTTCATTCTCCACCCACAGGGAGATGCCAAGTGCCACGAGGTTTTCAGTGCAGGAAGGTGGGGGCTCAGATGGGCAGGGCGGCTGCATGGTGGCATCCTCTGCCACTTCCCGGCAGACCACGGCCCCAGGTCCCAGCTTCCTCACCAGGACAGGCAGCAGCTGACCAGGAAGCGCTGAGCACAGCTCCTGGCACTTAGGAAGCCTCTCAAAGAGTGGGGTGCGGTTAACAATGAGCATGGGCAGAGGCCATGAATGGCTGGATTTCCAGACCAAGCGGGTCGGGTGCAAGAAAGGGCGACTTTTCCCAGGACGCGAGGCCCGCCGACACGCCACTCGCAGCTCACTCATCCATTCAGCAGGTACGCTTGCTGTGAGCCACGCACCGTGCCAGGCCTGGGGACCAAGGGGTCGCTACGGGGGCTGATCTCACACGGCCAGCTGGGCAGTTTGTGCCCTGCCGCGGCAGCCTGAGAAATACCCCGGTGCCTGTGTGCCTAAAATCCCAAAAGGAGGGCAAAACAGAGCAGGAGGGGTTGCAGTGTAACGAGGTCCCATGGGGAGACTTTTTTCACTCTCCCTCTCTTTCTCTCCAGCAAACACATGCACCCTCTAGCAAATTTTAAAGAAAGGATGCATTGGGCCCAAGGGCTACTTTACATGGGGCATTCGCCCGTCATTGAGCTGAGGCCAATCGGGCGGAGGGGGTGGCGGCCTGGCTAGGAGTTCTGGGTAGGAGGGGCAGCATGTGCAAAGACCCAGGGGAGGAGGGAAGGCTGCGGAGTGAGAACAACCAAGAGGCTGGAGGCAGGAGAGGACAGGGCAGGTCGGACAGAAAGCTGGCTTGTCATGGGCTGCGCCGGCCGCGCACAGGCTGCACCCACCCCCGACAGTCACTGCTCGTCTGTCTCTTGCCAGCACCACTCCCGGCCCTGCCCGGCCTGCAGCCTCATCGCCGGCTCCGATGAGCTCCACCCGCCCGTGCTGCCTCCCCCGCTGGCCCTGCCCCTGCGCCTGAGCGGCCGGTGGGTCAGCGCGGGGTGCGAGGTGCGCCCGGCCGTGCTCTTCCTCACCCGCCTCTTCACCTTCCACGGGCGCAGCCGCTCCTGGGAAGGGTCTTACCACCACTTCTCAGATCCAGCCTGCCAGCAGCCCACCTTCACCGTCTACGCCGCTGGCCGCTACACCAGGGGCATGCCATCAGCCAAGGTCCACGGTGCCACCGAGCTGGCGTTCGAGGTCACGCGGGCCCACGTGACCCCCATGGACCAGGCCACCATGGCCATGCTCAACCTCTCGGAGCCGAGCAGCTGTGGGGGCCCGGGGGTCTGGTCCGTGGGCACTGAGCGGGACATCACGGCCACCAATGGGTGCCTGCCTCTGGGCATCCGGCTCCCCCACGTGGAGTACGAGCTTTTCCAGATGGAGCAGACCCCACGCGGGCAGAGCCTGCTCTTCATCGGACAGCGGCCCACCGACGGCTCAAGCCCCGACACCCCGGAGAAGCGCCCCACCTCCTACCAAGCACCCCTGGTGCTGTGTGGCGGAGAGGCCCGTGACTCCGCCAGGCCTCCGCAGCAGAGGCCCCGTGGCAGTGGGGGGCCGCGTGCTGGTGGAGTCCCAGCCCCCCTTCTGCTGCTTGTCCTCGGGCTGGCCCTCCTCAGGAGTGACACTGGGGTCAGGCAGCACGTCCCTTGCCCAGCGTGTCTCTGAGGTGTCAGGCGGGCAACACCCGAGGCCTCCTGCCATTCTCTTCCCGGGCCCTTGGGGTTTCTGAGGGGACAGAGGAACACGTAGTGGCGGTCCTGCCTGGGGATGTGCTGCCAGGTGTGGGGTGTTTGAAATGATTAATTCGAATTTAGCAATGCAAACGCAAACCAGGGCCATGAACTGAAGAGGCTGCTTTGGCTCGGTACTGCCCAGCTCTCTGGCAAAGGGGGGCTCTTGGGCGCTCGGCTTTCCTGTGCTCTGACCACTGGCCTTTGTCGGCACCTGCCTGCGTGCCTGTGAGTCAGACCTCACACTGTCCACACTGCATGCAGATAAGTCCAGCGCTCCAGGGCCAGCCTGTGAACAGGGCTCCATGTGAGCCGTGGAGCTCGCCCTCTCTGCAGCCTCTCAGCCCCGCTCGCCCACGCCAAGCGCAGCGTGTGCCAGGCAGGCCGCAGGGGCCGGGCAGGAGGAGAGTGCGGTGCCAGCCTTGGCGAGGAATTAATTCTAACGAGAGCGGTGACACGGGCACACTCTGCAATGAGCCCGCATGGGGCCTCTGCTTTCGAGACTCCCCTGGGTTGGACTGCCCAGCGGGGACAGAAACCCCAACGTGCCCCTCTGGGACCACCGCGGGGAGCACTCAGGCGCCCCGACTGCAGCCAGGAGCTCAGCAGCTCTGCCCGCCTGGCACCTCGCGGGTGGTGGTGTGTGGTGTCCCCTGCTCACAGGGCACCCATCGTGGTGGGGACAGGCTCTCCAGAGACCCTCCTGCATCCCCAGGGCCTGGGCTGGACACTAGGGACTAACCAGCATCGCGGTGGGCTCAAGGTTCCCATGCCTGTGCCGGCGGGCACCCCTTCTCTCCCCAGCCCATGTGGCTCTTATCACAGACCTCAAGGCGTTCAGGGGAAGCCCTGGTCCTCTCCAGGCCTCGTGGCTCAGTCAGCCTGCTGGGACCGCTCTGACTTATTACCCATTCTTGAAAGAAAGCAAGAGAAGAAACCACCCAGTGAATATTCTCCGGAGGCCTCAGAAAGCGACGAGTGTTCCTGACGTATTTTCCAAAGTACAAGAAATAGCCGGGTTATTTACAGTCGTAGACTACTTCAGGTGGGGGTCCCGGTGGGGATGATGGGGAGGGTCACAGCCTGTCCACGGCTGAGGAAGTCCTGTGCCCGTGGCTGGAAGTGACCATGCCACTATTTGTCATTGAATTTGAATCTTTTAATAAAATTAACAGCTTGAAAAATGTTCTTATTGGTTATTAAAGTCAACCAAGGGGATTCTGATTCCAAAGAAAGAGGTAGAGGGTTTACATCGCTGAACTCCCACGTAGTTGATGGTGGTTTGAGTCCCAGACCCGGTGGCTTAACCCTCACACCGGGCACGTCTGTGGTGCCCGAGATTCCCGAGAGGACAATGGAGGAGACGGGATTGTGGTGTGGCATCCCCCCTGGGGGGTGATTTCTCGCTGTCTCTTGGTCTCTGTCTCTTCAGTGAGCACACGCACTCTATAGCAAAAAAATCTCCCCCAAAAAATAAATAAATGGAGGAGGAGATCGAGTACCTTGTGGAGAGCGGGTGAAGCCAGCAGAGGCGCGCTCTGGCTCTCTCCTGTTCTCACACATGCCACCGCCTGCTCAGCCTCCCCAGGGCTCAGCTGCGCACAGAAGAAAACCCCAACTTCTGGCTCACTGGCGCCTATAGCCCAGCTGCATGCCTGTGCCGGGGCCTTCTGTTCCAAGCACTCTAAGCTGCGGCTGCCCCGGCCTTCGCAGGTGCCCTGGCCCGTCGCTCAGCTCTGCCCCCGGACCTCCAGCTGGGCTCTTTCCTTTCACTCACGGCTAGACCCAATGTCACCTTCTCTAGGAAACCCATCATTAGCAGCCCAAAATGCAGCTTCCTTGGTCTTGTCTTGCCACCTATCTACCCATCACTCAGATTCCCTGCCCAGCACACCGACCCCTGAAAAAGTTTCTTTTTCTGTTTTTTTTTTTTTTTTTTGTAGTTTATAGGGCGCGTGCACTCACCAGAAAGACAGAGAGAGACAGAGAGACAGAAAGTGAGAATCACCCCCCGGGGGGATGACCACATCGCAATCCCTTCTCCTCCGTTCTCCTCTCGGGATCTGGGGCACGCACGCACACACGCCCAGCATGAGTTGAAGCCACTGGGTCTGGGACTCGAACCATGGTGGACTACATGGGAGTCCAGCGACATAGCCATTATGCCAACTGCTGGTCCCAACAAGCTCATTCTTCTCATGGGCCCTTTGCCGTCTCTGCCCTGCCCCGAACATGGACCCACAGGAAGAGAAGGCTGCTCACTTGCTGCCACCCTGCAGCAGGTTGGGGCGCCAGGGGCGCGGTCTCCGAGAAAGGGCTTTGATACCACATGAGCCCCGTGCCAGTGATGCTGTCACGCTTCGGGCTGAGACCTGGAGCGGCCATGCCCAGGCCAGACGTGGCACCCAGGAGGCCACCTGACTCAAGAAAAGGGTGTGACTCTGCACCTCACCCTGGAGGGTGCTAACGCTCACAGAGGGCTTCCTACAGTCACACGAAGATCCCAGCGCCCAGACCCGGGCTGGCCTCCGGAGCTGAGAGCTGGGCTTCCAGTGCATGGCCACAGGCAGGGGTACCCTGTAGGCTTCCTGACCTTATTTGGGGACAGTGATTCAGTGCTCCTGCCTCCAAGGGACCCAGCTTAAGCCATCAGTGGCCCAGGGGTTGAGAGAGCCAGTTACCGCACGGCCTCCATGGCTCAAATCTTTTTTTTATTTTTTCTCTTTTCGGAGAGATTTTCACTATAGGGCGCGTGCGCTCGCCAGAAGAGACATAGAGAGACAGAAAGCGAGAAATCACCCCCCGAGGGGATGGCCATGCTGCAAGCCCTTCTCCATTCTCTTCTCGGGATCTTGGGCACGCACCCACACGCGCCCAGCGTGAGTTTAAGCCACCGGGTCTGGGACTCAAACCACAGTCAACTGCATGGGAGTCCAGCGACATAGCCATTACGCTAACTGCTGGTCCCATGAAGGCTATCTTTTATCATGACTAATGGAGAATATTTTCCATCGTCTGGAGTCACTTTTAGGACTAGCATTGTGAGTGCATGGAGAGGGTTAAAATACAACGGTGGGTCTCGGCTTGACTTTGCAAAGTCTCTTGCCAGTCATACACACTTCTTAACATTTTCGAAGAAACATAAAGGCCCATTTTTCAAAAAGTCCATAATACTAATTTTTGTGCTTCTCCAAATTTTTACTATTTCTTTTCTTCTTTGAAGTTATTTTAGTGGTCAAACTAAGAAAACAGAAATAGAAGTTCTATTTGAAAAACAGAAAGTCCAGACTTGAAGTGCAATTCCTGAGGGTGTTCTCGGTTTCCGACGGGGCATGCACTCCCACGAAAGCACCCTGGCGAATTCTCGGGGAGCAGATTGGCCTTCTAACTCACCAACGAGAGATGATGGCGACTCAGTGTGGCTGCTTCTTCAGAACATTTCCTTGTGTGGCTCTTCAGAAAACTCCTCTACAACTCAGCTTAGATGTTAACCTTTAAAGACCAGTGAGGCTTTTCCACCCCTCTTACAGGCCCCCCCCCAGGAGTCTAGAAGGTCAAATTTGCCTCCGCATATATACCCTCTGAGAGCGCCATGGTCAAAATGACCCCCACAGGAGCCAGCAGGTGGTATGGTGCTTAAGGAGCTGGTTCCCATGTGGTTGAATGCGGTTCAAGGCCCAGACCTGGCAGCTTGAAAATGATGCCAGCACATGTGCACGCCCGAACATCCTGAGAGGTGGATGGGAGAGAAGGGGTTGTGGTGGCCACCCCCTCTGGGGCGTAACTTCTCACTTCCCTCTCTCCGTCTCTCTCCAGCAAGTACACACACTGTAACCGAGAAAACAATAAAACAAAGATCCCTGTATGGTGAGAGTAACATAGAGCACTTGGCCTAGTGCGACAGTGAGACTTGCCCACACAGACTGAGACTCAGAGCTCTGACAATAGGTCACAGAGGGTTGCAGGAAAGCACATTTTTAAAAAGTCTAGAATACTAATTTTGTGTTTCTCCCAATCTTTTCCTCTTTGAGGTGATTTTAGTGGTCAAACATCGCTAAGGAAAACAGAAATAGAAGTTCTACTTGAAAAACAGAAAGCCCAGGCTCTAAGTGCAATTCCTGAGGGTGTCTGTCTCCTGCGCTATCCATTTCTACACGCTTTGCTGCAAGACATTTTCCTATGGCTAAAATAAAACAGGTTCCCATTTCTCATCCATGAGTCTTTAATCCAGGTCACGTGTGTTTTCAAATGGCCTTTACACATGTGAACAGCTGCTCAATCTCATGCAAAGAAATGCAAACTAAGATGCCAGGTGCGCTTTTTGGATAAGCAAAGGTCAAAAAGACAATGCAACGTGCCGGCAGAGGAGCAGGCAAGGAGGCCCTCGCGTGACTGAGTTGGTGTGTCCTCCTTGGAAGGCAATGTGGGAGCCATCCAACAGAGTCTGAAATGTGGGCACCCTTGGGCCCAGCCATTCTCTCTGGAAACTGATCCCAAGATAGTCTTGTCCATTTTTAGGAGTGCAGCTGACTCCTGAACAACAGGAGTTAGGGGGACCATCCCCCCGCACAGCCAAAACACTGCATCTAACTTCTGACAACTCAAAACCTTAACTGCTAATAGCCAGCTCTTCACTGGGAGCCACACCGATGGCGTGAAGCCAATGAATCCAAATGTATTCCCACAACAGATTAAGGCAGAGGAAAAAAACCTTATTTACAAAATCATAAGGGAGTGAAAACACACTGACATCATCTATTGAAAAACAATCTGCGGGTAAGTGAGCCTGCACACTCGGACCTGTGCTGTTCAAGGACCAACCGCATGTGCCGCAGCAAGACTGGGACCTGGGGCAATGTGTCCCAGATAGAGGGCTAGTTAAGTGAGCTCTGAATGCAGCAAAGGAAAACTGCAGCGACTTCCGGAAGAATGACAGGAACGCTATGTGTACTGACCCAAAAAACGGTCTCCGGGACGTAATTCAAAGGTAAAAAGCAATCTGCATGGCAGGGCAGGTCGTGTGCGCCGCTGCTCGTGTGGAGGAAAGCACAAGACATTCACGCACAGAGGGTCTCTGGAAACACAAGTACGGCCACTGCACTAGGTCTCTGGAGGACGGAAGGAGGTCTGGGACTGGAGGAAAAGACTCTCTACCGTATGTCCTGTGGTTTTGTATGAAGGCTTACCATTGCCTGTGCTGCTTTTTCAAAAGAAGTTAAAGCTGTTTTCTTTCTTTTTTATTTGTTCACATTTTTGCTATAGGGCTCATGAACTCACGAGAGAGAGAGTCAGAAAGAGGGTGAGAAATCATCCCCCAGGAGGGATGGCCATGCCACAGTCCCCTCTCCTCCATTCTCCTCTCAGGATTTTGGGCAAGCACACATGCACAAATACCCTGCATGGTTTTTAAACCCTTGGGTCTGGGACTTGAACCATGGTCAGCCACGTGGGAGCCCAGCACCTTAACTATCATGCCACCTGCTGGGCCTTCTTTAGTGTTTTAAACAAGACATAAAATAACTGCCGCCTGTGTTTAAAGACAGAAGCGACCCTGCCTTTCGGGGACAGAAGCGGTCTACACCACGGGTGCTCGGCAAGTCAACGACAGCCCAGCAGAAAACACTGGCATGTGAGCTGCCTCCTACGTGTACGCTCTCTGAGCCCGAGTTTCCTCACGGGTAACCGAAGTCACCTAAGAAAATCTGTGTTCAGGTGTAAAATATCTGTTTTCCATTGACTCAATCTCAGGTTCCTAGGAAGCAGGGATCGAGAACCACAGGCTCCACAGCAGAACGCTCTGAAGCCCCCACTCAAGGCCATGTATACGGAACACCCTGCACAACGTGGGGCACAGGCTTTACTGAACACGTGGAGCGGCCAGTGCGGCAGTTCCCAGCGTGGCGGGGCGGTCCATGGTGCCGAGCTGGGCCAGGTGAGCAGGTGCCGTGAATGGCTCCTTCGATCCAGACAGTACAGAAACAGACCTCCCTGGGGACAGTCAGCCGTAAAGCTGCCAATCTACCACGTGTGGGATGACCAAAACATACGACAGTAGAGCATCTTCCTACACCAGCTTCTGAAAAGAATCCCAAATCAAAATAGGAAATATAACCTAAAAGACATGAAGATGCGATCACAAAAAATAAAGATAAGATCGTGATAATAAAAGCATTCTAAGCCATCTCTTACAATGCTGGATTCCTGCGATGTTAGGTTGGGGTGAGCGCGCACATCACAAACTGCAGATCTTTTTCAAGAGCGGGAGAGAGAAGTAAGGCAGGTGGGATTGGTGTGTTCCTGACACGATTTCCTTACTCCAAAAGGAGAGAGGAGGTGAAAGGGATATTTAAAGAGATCATTTTGACTTTCTTATAGGAATTTCCAAATGGCGGCAGTTTACAAACGGTCTCAAAAAGAAAAAAAATAAAAGAAACGCTAGCAAGAGAAATGAAAACCAAAAGTATTTTTGCATTTCTTCCTCTATGGATACGCTGGGATCACCTTACGTAGGCTACTTACAAATGAAAAGTACAAAAGCAAGACCACTCCCGTAGACTGCTTTCTCAGCCGCTCATGCCGTGTCTACTGTATTTGCCAAATACGTGAACGGCTGAAGGAAAGCGGGAGCGGCCCCGCACACGTGGCCTCAGCACTAGACAATGAATTCTGACCTCTGAACCCAGGTTCAAGATTCGATGGGAAAATATTGAGAAAAGTAAACACTGCATTGGAGTGTAAACAGTCAAAGTCACTTCTCAAAACAAAAGAGCATGGCAACGCACGTAGCCAGTTCGTAAAAGGAGCCCGGCATTTGTGCAGCGCCTGGAAAACTGGCAGGTCGGTGTGTAAAACACATCCGCTAATTCATCATCGCAAGCCACAAAAGCTCCGAGTTCTTGCTAGCCTGAGCCTTAATGAGGCGGTGTTAAGATATCTGACTTGTCTCCCTTAGCTGGTATTTCCTGAATGGAAACAAGGAGGAAACCTGTTTTATTAGGACCGGGCATGGCTGTGGATGTCAGGGAAATGACAGTCTGGCAGCAGCTGTGTCTGCAGAAGCCCCAGCGAGCTCCTGACTCCCGGGGACGCGAGAGGGAGTGGGGGCAGTGAGCGCGGTTCTGCACCCTCATCCATTAGCCAAATGATTACGCCACATCAGGCCCGTGGTGTGATAAAGCAATTGTAATGGGCATTGCTACAGGATCAATGTCTCCTGGTTTAAAAATAAACACCCGCATTTATCTAGCAACGGAAAACGATTCCCCCACAGGACTGTTATTCGGCTGACATCTTTTAATCAAAGCAATCCACATCGTGGCGCCACTCCAAGGTATCATGATTGCAAATATTTATGGCAAGTTAGATAATAGCCGTGTTTTTGTTGCTGGCTTTTTCTTCCTTTTCTACAGGTTGGGTGTAGATGCTTTCTAATGAATTAATTCCATTAAGGGAAAAAAAAAAAAACCCTCACGTAATTATATTCACGGAGAGAACCTCGCATTCATCTCTACCAGTTTCGGTCAAAACACCTCTGTAATGAAAACAGATTCAAATAAAGCTATTGCGGAGTGCCGTAAATGCAGCTACACACCCTGTGGAGGGAAGTCTGATCCCTCAGCAGAGGAGTGGGTGACCTCGTGTGCCTCAGCTTCACATTTCAGGGGTGCTGAGCCTCCTGTGCTAAAAGTACATGGCTGGTGGGATGCAGAGGCCTCAGTCCAGGTCTCAGGTGTCACTGCAGATCAGTTCTCAGCCACCGGAGCTCCGCACCAGCGGCTTCCCTGTTCCCTTTGCTCATTTCCCGGAGAAATGCACTGCTAATTCAGAGACGAGGCTGGCTGGTGGTAGGAGCAGCTCGGCTATTTTCAAACCCTGGCAGGCCACTCGTGTATTACCAATTGGAATGAGCTGCCCTGGTTCACATTTAATTTACAAGCTATTTACATAGCTGCCATATAAAGCATTCTCATCATCACCTCACAGAGAGAGACTGGTAATTTTCTTTCTAAAGCCCCCAAATTCATTCCCCTGGAGTACTGGGCAGAGATCCCCAGCCATGAGAAAATGGAAAATGTGCATTTCTTCACTGTCTGGAGTGTGCTCAATTCCCAAAGAAGAGTCTTAACTACAGCCCAAATTCTATCTACTTTTCTTTGAACATAGCTCAAGACAGAGACAGACACAGAGCTGAGCCGAGGGCTGAGCAGCTGAGAGCAGTCAGCTCTCGCTGGCTCCCTGACGCAGTCCTTCACAGAGACTGACTTCTAAACCAGAAGGTCCATAGCCGTCCAGCGTGACCTCCAAGGGCTTCATTTCCACTGTGCAAACAGCCCTCCCGCCCCAGGCCGTAGGTGTCCTGAGCAGAAAGCTCAGCAAGTGCAGGCACGGGGCACGCTCTGCACCAGCACGCTCTGCCCTGAGAATGCTGTGTGGGGTGTGCTTTGTCCTGAGGACACTCTGCACGGGGCACATTACACACAGGGTGCGCGCTGCACCAGCCGCGTGCTGCTGAACTATGGCAACTTCCCTACCAGGTTCCTATGAGAACAGCTCCGGGGAAAGGGAACGCCTTCTCAAAATAGTCAGGCCAGGACAGCCAAGTGGGCTCGAAGTCCACAGGGGGCCATGACCTCAGCACTGCCCTTCCCAGTACCTTCCTGGACCCGTGTGCCGTACACCGGAGTCAGTGCCTTCGCCTTCCAGGGGGCATTCTACACACGACCCAGCTTCTACTCATCTTTGAAAGCATTCACTCTGGGCGACAGCAAGCATGGCCCGAGCACATTAGGGCGAGTCCCCGTGGAGGGAAACGTGCAGCTACTGAGCTCCCGTAGTTTTACTCAGCCCTCCTCGGCTGGCAGGGCAGGAAGGAGGCACACAGCTGCTGCCCTCGGTGCACTGTCCCCCAGCAGGGAAGCAGAAGCCTCTGCGCCAGAGAAGGGGCGGGTTCCGTGTCACCCAGGTGTGCGAGGTGGCCTGGAAGCCCATACCCACATCTCTCGGTGTTTTCCTTTTAAGCCACGGGTTTCACAAACCACAACCACAAGCTTGTACGTGGGCTAGTACTTGAGCACCAGAGCTGAGGATGACAAATGGCCTCGGGACTGGGCTCTGAAGTAGTAAAGATGCGAGTGTGCGAAAACACAGGTGCACTTGCAAACTGCCAGGCTACACATACGGCTCCACCCCATGCCCCACCCCACGCACACGCACACGCACACACACGCACATGCAGAGCTTGCTCCCAAATTAATTTGAAAGGCTATTTAGCGCTGAGCTCTCCCCGTGCTCGGCTGTATCTGACTTGGGCTGAGCACTGAGAGCTTTCGATGGCAATTCTGTTCCTGGGATTTGTTTGAAAGCGTTTAGGTTTTCACGGATCACTGGAGGTTCTTCATTTTCCCTCATCTGTGTTATGTAGGTATAAGCCATCTCTCTAGGCATAAACTGTCCACTGGTAAAAATCAATTTTGATTGTATCAGTATTTATTACTGCTGGTGCAGCAGTTTCCAGGACTAGAGAGGGAAAACATGCAAACTAGGAGGAGAAAAAAATTAAAGCCAGGTCCTCACACCTACAAATAACAGCCTGCCATCTGTAAGACGCATTTTGTAGGGTGCCGAGTGAGCCAAAGTGATCAATTAAATAACCCAATCGATAAAAGTTTATAGGGATGTTACTGTTCCCTCCCCTTCTGTGAGCACTGGGGCTGGGGTTTCTGAAGCCAGGGCACCTGTCAGACGCCCTCGACGGCAGCAGTGGCTTCCCACCTAGCACCCTCACCACCTCCGCCTCACTCTCTCCATCCGCCCATGTACCCCTGATCACCTGGGCCTCCCCCTCGAGAAGAGCAGAGACCAGCGTGAAGGAGCCCACCCTCGCCACCTCTGCCTTCCTCTCACGTGTTCCTTCTGTCATTTGAAAACACACAGCCAGACGTGCACGCTCCTCCACGCTCTCACAGCTGCACAAGCAGCGTTCACGCCACATGCTTGCCTCTTCCAACACCTCTGCAGGGCAGGAGGCCCTCCTGCTCCCAGCCTGCACCTCTCCTTGGGATCTCTTCCTGTTCAGAAAAAGTGCCCCCCAACATGCGTGCACCAAGGCCCACTGCAGGAGGAAAGCTTCAGAAAACGGTTAGTCGGAGGGAAGAGACAACTTTGGTTTTAACATTTGACTTTTAGCTGCAACTAAATGCATCCTCTGGGAAGCGAAGTTCCTCTTCCTACATGTACCCTAAACACATTACCTCCAGAGACCATGAGAGTAGCTCCCCAGGCTCCTTTACAAACTGTCATAGACCCCCACCGGCTGCTTTTGCAAAAAAAAAAAAAAACCGGCTTTTGCAAAAAAAAAAAAAAAAAAGGTTTTGATGCCAGTCTGGCGCGAGGCTGCGGTGTCCTGGGCACTGTCTGGGACTCCCCCACTCACTCTCTCCAAGGCGGAGGGGGGCTGGCAGCTGCTGCACATCCCATCTGCCCACCATTGAGGAACTCCGTCCCCTTACAATAGGTGGCGAAGGCCCGGGCCTCCCAGCTGTCTTCACCTGCTTTCAAAAGCACTCACAGCCACCTGCGAAGATCCTGGAGACTAACATGTGCTGGCCGCCTTCCTCAGGCACGCTCTGTGCAGTTGGGACCCCGGGAGCTCGGGGAGAACATCCGCGCATTCCCTGCGTGTGCCCGGGCCTTCAGTCGTCTTCTCACGAAGACAGGGAGTTCCTTACGCCGCCCAAGCACAGAACTTCCACCTGGCCAGTCTGGAGGTCCGACCCACCTTGCCAGGCCAGGCTCGGGAACAGGGTGGCTGGAGGTGTGACAGCTAGGAGCTTCCTTGAGGGAATTTGTCCTCTCAACCCATGCACGGGGGGGTGGGGGCATGCTCGGCACACCTGTCACTAATCTCTGTGGCATGACCCCAGGCCCAGAGGGGAGGTTGCTTTTTATCAAAGATCAGAGTAATGGGTTTATTTTTCACATTCTCTGTTGAAGCCAAAGTACATACACGTATACACACACACACAGCGGGGAGGGTCTTCAGAAAGTTCACGGAAGGGCTCAATGACGGTGCAGTGGTGACACATGACACTGCAAGGCTGACCACGGGGGTGATGGCCATCGTATCCAGGGCCCTGCTTCCGAGTGCTGGGCACTCCATGCCCACGATCCAGGCTGGCTGAGGCCAGGGGATGGTGGTATCAAGACCCTGTTGGGGATGCTCACTTGCTCGCTCTCTCTCTCTCTTGTTCATAAAAGAAATTAAGAAAACTTTTTTTAAGCTCATGAAGAATGTATCATGAAAAATTATATGCATGGATTTCAAAAATCTTTTGCACCAAAATGAACCTGTATTTTAATGCCACTTTTCCATGAACTTCCTGAAGCCCCATGTACGTACCTACCTACCTATGGCCTTAAACAAGTCTCTCTCACCGATAGGCACGTTTTCCGTTCAGTTTTTGTTATAGGGTGTGTGCACTTGCCAGAGACAGACAGAGAGAGGGAAAGTGAGAAATCGCGCCTCAGGAAGACGGCCATGCCACTATCCCTGCCCCTCCAGCTTCTTCTCAGGGTTTAGGGCACACACAACATGTGCTCAGAGGTTTTCTCAAGCTGCCAGGTCCAAGACTTGAACTGCATAGCCAGCCATGAGGGATTGGGCGCCTTAACCTCCACACCATCTGCTGGTCCCAACATGCACATTTAAAATCAATCCTCCAAGAGCAAAAGGATGATAAAATAGTAATTCCCCCCATAGAGCAAATGTGACAAAATGACAAAAGAACTCTTAATTTTGGGGCTTTATTTTAATTTTTTTTAAGATGCTACATAGTCAAACAGGATCAGACTGGTCTTTTATGGCATCAAATTAATTCACAGTCAGACTCTCAGTCGCGGCTACGTGGGTTAGCTGGCGCCTCGCCCCCTCCCTCTGCTGGCGCCCCCAACCCTGAGCCTGACTCTGTCCTGACTCGGAGAGGGCCCTGCGGGGGTCAGGACCGGGCTTACATGTGGAAGTACACGTGGTGGTTGAGAGGTGGTCAAAGAACAATCTAGAAGACTGGCTACTCTTCATCACAAAACTGGCCCTGCCACTACCAGAACTTTCCTCCCGGTGACGGTTACCTTTATTGACACAGAAAACCCTTCCTGGCAGCTTTCTCCAGCACACAGACGGACCCCACTCCACATGCCCAGCACCTCCAGGCCAGAGGGGCCATGGTCCCCAGCAGCGATGCCTGCCAGCGTCACCCACTGGCATCAGGCAGCACGGGGATTTTTAAGTCGCAGTGTTAACTGTAATCTTGTGACAATAAGAAAACATGAGATGAAATACATTAAATAAGTTAAATATGCATTAAACATCTCCGAATAATGGTTCACTCTCACTGCATGAACCAACAGGGATTTGGCTTGGTCCCTCTAAGAGAACGAAGCATTGACCTTGATTCCAGAGCATGGGGCCCACCAGCTGGCCTCCGCTCTCCTTCCTGACGAGCACTTCGGTCCCTACTGGTGCCACCTTTTTGGCTCCGACTCTGTTCATCAGTCCCAGGACTGAGGGCTTGCGAAGTGACGGGAGGGGCAGCCCAGGGAGAAGGTGGGCAGTGTGGGGTGACTGCGTGGAGGTGCCCACACTCCTCGCCACACCAGGCGCCAGCTCCCCATGGGCCAGCACCGCCAGGCAAGAAA
>NW_006159525.1:1309303-1309996 GCF_000334495.1 Tupaia belangeri chinensis
CGAGAGAGGTGACCCAGCAACGTGTACCGAGGCCTGTCTCGGACATGACGTGCCTCGTGGCAGGAATCGCGGTTTCCCTCGTCATTAAGAGATCATTCTTTTCCCCAAACAATGACTATACGTGTTTAACTTTCTAGAAGATTGTTATATTATGTTATATTTGTGCGTGTGTGTGTGTGTGTGTGTGTGTGTACTCGTGTGTGTGCGGGGACGGGAATTTAAAGGCAAGACCTGTGAGATGTCATCATACATTAATTTCTTTTTACACATGGTTATGATACATTTAAATCCCATGACACAGTGGCTCCCTCAATCCGATTCACCATCCTCTCGCCTCTACAAAGCGATCTTCCCTATTATGACGCCCACGATGAAGAACAAAACCACCAGAGCGAGCAGCCGGGTGCTGAGGCCCTCCTCCCTCCCGGTGGCGGCCAACGCCGAGATGGGGCTGTTGCTCTGCAGCGTCTTCCGCATCCGAAGTCCGTCTTCCTCCTGGGAGCGCAAAGGCACAGGTCAAAGGCAATCCCAGGCACCAGAGAGGGGAGCCTGAGCAGGGCAGGCTGTTTACACCCCACTCCCAGTGGGCCAACCTCATTATGCACACGGGAAAACCGAAGCCTATGGAGAGGCGTGGCTGGGCTGCAGTCCAGAAACACTGCCGGAGGCCTCCTCTGCTCTCTGTAATCCCAG
>NW_006159525.1:1310027-1315207 GCF_000334495.1 Tupaia belangeri chinensis
CTTTCCCTAACACCAACCTAAGCGGGGCACGACTTGGTTTCTAGGTGCACAGGCAGAAGCTCTAGGAGGCTCACCCTCTGTGCCCTGCTTGCCCACTGCTCTCCTCCATCGGCTCCGGGCCCTCTGTCTCCGCTGTCTCTCAGGAACTGGCTTCCCTCAAGTCGTCATCGACTGCTGAAACCAAAGGCACCTCCCCCAACACAAATAGACAAATCCCAAGAAACTGCCCGGAGATGGGTTCCCAGACGCGTTCTAACGCAGGGCTGTCACGCGGCAGGTGCTTGGCATCATTAGAAGTGACGGACTGTGACACCCCGCCTCAGGTACCTTCTACGTAACGCACGCGCCTCTCGCTGGAGGCAGCAGTCCTTTTCACACCTCTCTGCCCCATCACGCAGGGTGTAAGGAGTGAGGCTGTCCCCTCCCCTCCACGGCCCCTGCTGTCCTGCCTCGCACTGCTGGGAATCTGCAGTTCACGCTCAGCTCTGATACGCGCTTCCAGACCTTCCAGGCCAAGCCCACATGCAGGCGAGGCCATCCATCAAGGCCTCGCTGTTCTGTCCTAGAGCAGTCTCTGCAGCCAGGCTCCTCCCGCAGCCGCCCACTCCTGAACCCCGCACACCAGCTGCGCTTCCTTTTCTTCTCCTGGAGCTCGCTCACGTCCGCCAAGGGCCTCCTGGGTCCTGGGGGCGACAGCCAGGTGAGCCCATTGGCTGACCTCCCCAGCACGTGCTGCTATCTCCACGTGACCGGACCTCACTGGCTCGTGTTCATGTCTCTCCCTGCCACCCCGTCCACGGAGCACCCCTGGAGTACCCAGGCCAGGGGCTACTCCTGTCCAAGCCCACAGTGCGGGCCCAGAGCAGGCCTTCAGTAACTTGTTGACCAAATCAAAGAACAAATGAACACGAAGCAAGAAATCAGAGTTTGGCAAGATAAAGAACCTCTGGCGTCAAGGATGGTGTGAAGGCGATCTAAAGACATTCTGCTCATCGGGGCATAGCAGGTATCACTCACGGTGACGGCCGGCCAGCGCTCGGTTAACTTCAAAAATGGGCACAGCAAAATGCAGCGTTTACCTTATTAGATTCATACAGAAGCCATTTCTACCTACTTTTCACTTTAAATGGCACAGAAGTATTTCTGAAGAGAAATACACTCCAGAAAAGCTTTAGGCACTTTGCTCTAGAGCCAAAAAGTTATGTGGCAGCCTCATGATCTCCTCCACACTCAAAGAAGTTAGAGAACGAGGCAGACCCAGATGACTGTGGAGGAAGACGCCATTTCTCAGATCTGTCTGTCCTCCTGGCAGATCGCTGTCAGGCTGAGACGGGACAGTCAACTCAAATTAATTTACCTGGCGTACCCGGGCCATGGCGGGCACGGAGTGAAAGACTATGACACGCTAGGGGCCCGATCAGGACGAGAAGAACAGAGAGGCCTAAAACTTAAGCTGCAGCAACAGCTCCCGTAACCTGGAGCTGAGAAATGCCCTTGCCCACACCGTGCCTGCGACAGGCACTCAGACGTGGAAAGCTGGAGGGGTCCTACGGTGCAGAAAGACACGGCATGACAGCACACTCAAAGCCAGTGACTGCTGGCATGAGTCACTCCATGGGCCACAGGCTTCCTGTCCAGAGCAGTACACCCCGCCCCCTGAAGGAACAAGAGTCTAAATAGTTGAGAAACTTCTGCTCCGGGCACAGTGGCCCTCAATACTAGGGGGCCCAAGGACCCTTCTGAGAATCTTACGAAAGCTGCGGAAATCTCTCCTTGGGGAGGGAAAATGGGCAAATGCCATGACCAGAAAACCCCTCCCACCGGGGCGCTGTGACACGCCATCCTCTCAGGCCCTCAGGGAACAGACCAGTACCTTGAACTGCTTGTTCTCCTCCCGGAGCCGCTGAACCTCCCCCTGCAGCCTCTTGCACTCTTCCATCACCTTCTTCACCTCGGTGTCATCCAGAGAAGAGCTCAGGGATTTGGACACGGCCGCTGGGTCTGTCTTTGCCGCAGTTGTGGGTATGAGTTTGTTTATTTCTGCATCATGCTGTTCAGAAATAAACGAAAGCCCAAGTGTCACCAACTATTTAATAGGGGACTTTTTACACAAAGGAGCTCTCAGCAAGTACCACGCTCGGGAGTAAAGGCTGTCTCAGAATTGGCCGCTTTATCTATAGTGTCTTAACAACCTAAAGCAACCAGGCCATAGAAAGTCCGGACAGGGACAAATAATGAAGCGTGCTGAGACCCATGCTTCAAAGGGAGAGAAAAAGACTGCGCGAGTCGCACCGCCATGCGAACATTAGCAGACTGTCACTGCACTCGGAACTGCTAGCTACAAATTACTGTCACCGTGAAGATCCAAACAGTCCAGCACAGGCTGGATGGGGGCCAGAGGCCAGGAGAGTGGCTTATTCTATCCACTTAGAACTGAGAAGCTGGGATGAAGGGGAAGCGAGCAGGGGGTTGGCCACATCTCACCTGGGAAGCTGCAAAGCACTCTCCACCCCCCGCCAAAACCAAATGTGGAGCCCCCTGAGACTTCCTGGGCATTGTTGCCCTGGGGGTTCTGGGCAGTGACACATCCCACACATGGCTCCACCCTGCACTCTCCACACAGGAAGAGTGAGGCCCTGGGGGGTAGGGCTCCAGGCCTCCAGGTAGCCCACTGCAGCGTTAGGGCCAGAACTTGGGTCTCACAACCTTCAATTGGACCTTCCCAGAGTAGAATGCAAAATACGAAGAGGGAAAAGCAACTCCCACTCAGAGAACAGGGCAGTGACCGTGACCAGATGCCGTGCACAGCTCGGACCACAGCAGTACTCCTGGGGCTCGCCGTGGCCAGGGACACAGACGCTGTGGAGCGTTCTGGAATCCTACGGAATGGTTGGGGCAGTTCCAGACCCTGTGGGTGTTTTAAATTCTTTGTGCTTTTAATGTAGCATACGTTTTTTCAACTAGGTTGAAGGGAGGCCCAAATGAGCGATGTGGATAGTCTCCCCTCTTCAGCTGATCCCAGGGAGGGCCCAGACAGCCTTCGGCCGACCCTGGAGGAAGCTGCCGTTTTCTCCTACCTCAAGCAGTGCAGGAGTTCCACCCTTCTTCACGAGGGAGTGAATTTGCCCCAGGACACCGATGAAAATGTCTGGGAACATTTTTGGTTGTCATGACTGGAGATACCAGTGGTATCCACCGGGCAGAGGCCAGGGCACCACTAAGCACAGGTCGCAATATAGCCTCGCCCTGAGAACCACCCAGCTCAGAATGTCAGCAGTGCTGTGGCTGCAAGAGTCCCAGCTAAGAGCAGTTGTGTCGCAGAGGTAGGCAGGGTGACAGGAAGGGAGAGGTGGGCCAGGGAGGGCAGTTGACAGGGCACTCGCACAGCAGACCCGAGAGCTGACCCTGCCGCCAGGCACCAGGATCAAGGGCAAATTATTTCCCACGTGTCTCCACCACTGCTGAGCAGCAGCCCAGAGCTCTGGCAAGCCGCATGGCCCTGGGGTCCAGGACGTCTCAGCAGCCACCAGGCCGGACTCTCGAGGGAGCGGCGTCTCAGCCAGCTGTCTTCTGCAGGTCTTTCCAAGGCTGACTTCATAAAAGCTCATTTGTTGACTTATTTGTTGACTCCAGCTTATTTTTTTCTTCATACATCAGAGGGAGGAAAATAATTTGCCAACTTAAATCTTGGTTTTACAGGAGATGGTATGCAAATGGGGATCAGCTTGCAACATTCACTTACTGTGAACTGTAAGCATACTTACTGGCTTATCGTTTTCTGCTGGCAACTCAAACACACATCTAAGTTTTGAATCCATAAGGTCTTCCGGTTTTGCCTCCTTCCACTAAAACAATTTAAATTTAATAATCAGGATATCATAAAGCCACTGGAAGAATAATTGTCTTCCTATAACTGACAATTTCAGAAACACTCTTAATGAGAAAGCCTGATGTATATCATATAAAGAACTCACGACACTGTTAACATGACAAGATGAAGCGCACTAGCTCTCCTGCACGTGTGTGATGCTCCACAAACTCTGGGTTTCGCTGCTAAGTGCTCGTCACCCTGCTCCCTGTGCTGCTAGTGCGCGAGAGCACCTGAGGCAGACGGGAACCTGCTGAGCGAACCAGAATCTTCTAAACCACGTCAGAACGACCAGCGGTCAGTCTGGCTCCCCTTAGGAAAATCAAGCAGTTACTTATCAGGCACACCCCTCCCAGAGGGCTTAGCACACCCTGCCGGAACCGGGAACTGCTCCCTGACCCCTTGGGGCAACACTAGCTGCAGAGCGCGCACCGATTCCCACACCCTGGGATGCTATGCTCCTGGAGTGGCAGTGGAGATGGGAATGCCCGAGTTCTCTGAGAATTCTAGACCAGAGCAGCAATGAGATGACAAGACAGAAAAAGGAGGTGCCCTCCTGCCCCTCGCCGGAATCACGTAGAGCAGCCCAGGGCCCAGAACCAGACTGGGAGTGGTGTGCATGCCTTCTGTCAAGGACAGCCAGGGTCACGCAGTCCGGCTGAGCGGATGGCTCCCTCCATGCGGATGGTCCTGAAGGGCGTTCAGGCACAGGGAAAGGTCACAGAGTGTCAGGTGAAGGAATTCTACCTAGCTTGTGCCTCTGGGGCGTGGGAGCCTGTGAGCCTGCGTCAAAGGCATCTGGCCAGGATGGCCATGGACACTGCCCCCAGAGAGGGTGCTGGCGAGGGCAGGGGTGTGGTCTGAGCATCAGGGGTCACCTAGTAACCACTGGGCAGATGTGCCTGGACCCCAGAGAGCTGGCAGCCACCTTGCCCAAGTGAGCGAACAGCAGCACTGCTGAGACGATTCGGGGCGAAGCGCCTGCTGCGAATGCCTTCCTGACACAGCTCAGCAATTCTTCTTGCCAAAAAATACTTAACCTGAACTTACTCATGAGGAGATAATCCAGCGAAACCAGAATGTGGGCCACTCGAAGCCATCTGGCCTGGACTCTAAAAAGTCAAAGTCACAAAAAACAAAAGGGCGAAGGTCCTCAACCAGAAGAACCAAAGGCCCCTTGGGACCGACTGGGACACGAGGACGGGCCCCTCCGCAGACAATGGCAGCGGGTGGGCACTCCCCCCTTCCGCTACGCCATCGGCTACGGCCGGGGGGGGGGGGGCCCTCTTTGGGGGCCCTTGGGGGGGCGACG
>NW_006159525.1:1315235-1342345 GCF_000334495.1 Tupaia belangeri chinensis
CTCCCGCTTTCCGCTCCGCCATCGGCTACGGCTGGGGACGAGTGTCCTCATTCGGGAGCACTTAGGGATGCCATGCCAGAAAATCTGGCTCTAATATATGCGAATGGTTCAGAAATAAGAAAGGCGATGATAGAAAGAAAGCAAACGTGGCAAAATGCTACCAACTGTAACTCAAGGTAAAGGTCATAGGGTGGTTACCATACTACTTTTTTCAACTTCTGGTTTATCTAAAAAAAATTTTTTTTTAAATAAAGAAAAAACATAAGCCTTCATTAACAGTGGCAAGGTCTAGTACTAAATATTTTTCGCACACATGTGCATACCAAACTCTCAGATGCTGTCCATTCCGTACAGAACTTTTTAATTACGAAAACGATCCCACGAGGAAGCGAGGCGGCCCTTTCCTGTGTGACCTCGCCCGGCACTCACTGCAGCAGACGCGCCGACAGCGGGCTGGCACTCCCCGTGGCACCTACTCCTTCCCGCCAGGGGCCTGGACGCTGCCTCCATTTTACGGTGCCCAAAATCTTGAGAGTTCAGGAAACTCGTTCAAGGCCACAGTCAGTAAAAGGCAGGACTCGGCTTCCAAACCAAGACGCCCCAGCCTGAGCTCCGCTCTACTCCAGGCGCAGACGCCCGCCAGCAAGGACTCCGGTGACTGCGTTCTCTACCTGCCACAGCTCTTCCTGATGACACGGAAGAACGCGAAGTGGAAACAGTGCCTGCTTCAATAACCATCCTCGTGGAAAGAACATGCCTATCGTCACTGGCCTCTCAAACTCTCCAACATCTGGCCCGCCCTTCACTCTCTGCCCCAAAGGTAAACATCAATGAAGACTGTCCGTTACGCACTCCCAAGACGGAGGAGAAGGCAGGTGGTCAAGGGCAGGGCATGGGCGGGCTCGAGGTGACGCAGCCCTTGGACAGACTGGGGAGGGGAAATCGTAGCTCGCGGTGCCAGCGGCTACGTCGGATTTGGGGCACTGCCTGGTGGGCTCCCGTGTCTGGCCAGCAAGCAGCAGAGCCAGGGTGGGGTCTGGGTGCCCGGCCCTCCCTCCTATGTGGTGAGGCCGAGGGAGTCTGGGGTCCTGAGGGTCAGTCAGTCTGTTGATGATTCACACTCACGGCATTAGATGCTTGGGGGCTTACTGAGATGTGTGGAAGGCTTACCTTGGGGAGAACTTCCATTATATTCCTTTTCCAGAAACATCAGTAATCTAATACCACTTATTTATTTTATAAAAATAAAATCATCCTAATTTTACCAGAATTAGAGATAAGGTTAGACATGTATTGAAGCAGGGGAGGGTGGATGAAGAAATCTAATGGAAAAAGGCAAAGAATCATGCTACTAGAACCAAGTAAAATTAATAAGTAAAAGGCATAAAGGGAAAGGATACCTAATGTAAGCGTCCCACACCCCCGGGGATGGAGGACGACAGGAAGAGGGGAAAGAAACGCTCCCTAAGTGACAGGTACCCAGCTCAGTGGGGCAGGGGTCGGGGCAGGGCAGGAGGGAGGGGCTCCCCAGCACTCTAGGGACACTCCATCAAGTCAGAAAAAAACAGTATTCTGAAAAGTTAAGTAAGTGTTAAAATTATTCATCAGTTTGAGAAAAACCACAAGGCATGAATCTTGAAAACACTACTCCCCTTTAAACAATTTTGACATGTTTGAAATGCATGCACCCACAATTCTGTGCCTAGTCGGTTTAAGCGTATTATTACTGGAGAAAATAAGCATTCAGGTACTTACTACTGCTTCCATATCAGAAGTGTCAGTCGGAGCAAACATAGACTGAACCATAAACTTGTGTTTACTTTTCTCATTGGGATCATAATCGAAAGGCTGTAACATCACTGAGAAAGAAAATATTTCATTAGGAGGGTCAGAGCGGGGTTATCAGTGCCATTAAGCTAACATGTGTTCTTGGGGTGCATTTTCTCCTCTGAGCCCTAGGACACCCCTGCTGAAGCAGGCGAGGAGAAGCAGCCTACACTGTCTCTATCTTGTAGGTAACCAACCCATGGTCCCGAGGCCAAGGGGGCTGCTCCGAGGTGAGACAGGCGGGCTGAGCCGGGCGAGGGCTCAGGACTTGGGATTCCACTTCTCGGCCACTGACCACGTGCTCTGCAGAACCGCCACCACCGTCTGGCACCGCCCTCCAGCAGGGGACACCGGGCAGCAACCCCACATGCCTGTTTTGCTCAAGAAAACATACCGAATGATCTTTTCAGGAACTGAGCAGGAGAATCCAAGATGTCCAAGGAACTGTCTAGCTTCTCTCCACCCCGTTTCCCAGACAGCTGATCAAGGTAACACCTTCCATGCTGGCCTGCCCCAGCCTGCTCTCCCGAAGGAGCCAGACAAATCTCACCAGGGATGCCAGTTCGAATCACCCTCTGCGGGGCTACCCTCCGCGGTGACTGGCTTCCTTCAGTCTATCTCCTGGGGGAGACCACAGCCTACCTCAGTAAGTAGCAGGTGCTTTATGATTCATTATTTGAGGCCCAGTCACAAAAGTGCAGGCAGTAGGGCTCCACGGGACTGGAGCCCAATGGGAGGCCCCAGATTCGGATCCTGGCCGACATAGGCACACCTACAGTCCTGGCCAGGAAGGAGGCTTGGGGGTGGAGGGGTCATAGCATGGTAAGACCCTGTCAAGGTCTCCTCCCCCCCTTCTCTCTCACAGAATAAATACTTCAGTTTTCAAACATAATGTTATTTGATAAAGACCTAGGCTAAACCACATGCCTCGTTAAGTGTGCAGAAACATAACATCGCACGTAGGAAACGCCTGCTGTGCCCTGACCGCCAGATGGTGTGGGCCGAGGGCGTCCGTGTGCCAGCACCAGGCTCTGCCTAAGTCCATTACTCTCCCATTTAATCCTTGAGAGCTGGGTGCCACTGTGGGGGCGGGATGGTGCCTTTCTGTCACATGAACACCCGAAGCAGAGAGAGGCAAGGTCACAGCAGATGAGTGCAGTCTGCTGGGAGAGTCCTGCTCCGGCCAGCAGGGACCTGACCCCTGTCCTCCAACAGCGTGTCCTGCCCTTCCGCCCCTGCCCACGGGGCCTTCTGGCCTTCTGCGGGAGCCTCGTCTTAGAGCTCTCAGCTACTTCCTCTAAAGCCTCATCATCAACCACCTCTGGGAGCCAAAGGGCAGGGGTCCTTCAGACCCAGACCACTGATGGGCCACAAAGCGAAGTGGCTTACTCAGGTCACAATGTCAGGAAGCAGCAACTGAGGGACAGTCATGACGTGACACCCCGAGAACGGCCTAGCACCTGTCCACAGCAGTGGTCACTCCAGGGTGGGCCACTGTGCCTCACCACCCAGGCCCACGCCACAGCTACAGAACTGGCATGACAGACAGAAGTGCCAAGGTCCCACACCCCTCCTGGGGACATGGGGACAGAGAAAGACCATTAAGACCTGCCCAGGCACGGGACGCACAGGTACCCTGCCACGCAGGCAGCTCTGGTGTCCACGACACGGCCTGAGTGCCCTCAGTGCAGGGCATTGCCGAGAGACCTTCTCAGGACACAGCGCGAGGCATGCCAGAGCAAAGCCTTCATGGACGCAGGCCTGCACACGCCTGGTCTGGCTCCCGATGGAGATGGCTAACACAGTGTGTCCCCTGAGCACCCCAGTCCCGGAGCGTGGCCACCAGCAGGGAACAGGTCACCTAAACGCACAAGGGCTACTTTCCTCGGAATGCGATTTTCCAAGTGGAAAGGCAAGGTCGCTCCTGGAGAAGCCGGCCTCCCTGGTAGCCTGGACCCAGAGGGCAACCGGCTCTTCTTTGGGCCCCACTGAGCTGGCAAGGACTTTCCTGCAGACGGACCTTGAACACCACTGCACACCTGGGCGCGGCAGTCAACCTCGGGGACAATGGCCAGACGGGCAGGTCAAAGCCAGGCCCTCTTCCCTGGAAGCTGAGTCCCTGCGTGTCTTTTTGCACCCCAGGCTGCCATGAGGACACGGGCTGTGAGCTCAGGAGCCAACGGCTTCACTTGCCCGTGAGCATTCTCAGAAAGGGACGCCGGCCTCTCACAGGCATTGGGACCAGTCTTCAAACTACGGTCAGGTCCATGTTCACGTCAAAAATTCCAATGAACTGGGGATTGAGAACTGCAGACTCGCTCAGTTCAACAAAACCACGCTCTGGTCTGGGAAGGAGGACAACTTGGACCTCAATGACACTTAGGTTTTCAGAGGACACCGTTAGCAGTGTAAGCTGCCGCCCCCCGGCCCTCTGCTCTGCTGGCTGGCAAGGGCTGCTGCTCTGCCCCTGGGCCCAGCCTGCGGCGCTCCAACCAGGAACCAGGAACCAGGAACGGGCGCTGTGGCTCACACGACAGCAGTCCGACGGCTCCTTAGGTGAGACACAATGGGTGGAGTGAAAGAGCAGAAGACCCCGAACACACAGCCACAGGGCTCTGTCCTTCCCCCCTTCCCCCAGGAGAGGAAGTGTGGGGGAGACCAGGCGGCCGAGGGCACGTGGCCGGGCGTCGGGTCAGGTCTGCCCAAGGCAACACGGGAGCCCTCGTCTGTTTTCACAGACAGAGAAAAGTCCCGAGGAGGGAAAGGCCGAACCACCCTGACTAGACCCTGCTGTGTCCTAGGCGAAAGCACATTCCTCTGGCTCTCCCAGGTCCCGTGACAGCAAGCCGTCAGAGAAGCCCACGCTGGGGTCAGTCCGTGGCCCGTGGTCCAGAAGGCTCTGGTCGCTCAGAGTGTACATTCCGTGGTACACGTTTTCTTAAATATGAAGTAATAATAGCAAAGCTGTTACTTCACGGAAAAAACTTAGCGTAGCTGTGGCCACCGATAAAATCCAGGCTTTCGAGTAAACACTAGAGCTGTGGAAAACTTTTATCTGCCACTAGGAGCTTCAGTGTCCCCAAAACACAGACTATGCTGATGAGATCAATGGGAAGGGTAACAGGTGTGACTTCCTGGAAACTGCACAATAAGAGGCTGACCTGTGAAAGATCGGGGTGGCTCGGCCGACCGCCATCTCCCGAGTGGCCTACGCATGACCTGAGAGAGTCCCTTCAGCGCGTGGGGAGGCCAGTGCATCAGCAAAACAAAGCTCGAAGAGCTTTTGGACGCGGTTTCAGATTCTGCGTGGGACTGCCCTTCTTTAAGAAGGTACCAGGTGTCAGGACCAGCAGATGGCGTAACGTTGCTGGACTCCCAGATTCAACTGTGGTTCGAGTCCTGGACCAGGCAGCTTGAACCATCTAGCCTAAATTCATGCCAGGTGCACATGCATGTCCAAAATCCCGAGACGAGAATGAGGAAGGGACTGTGGCATAGCCAACCCCCCGGGGGTGGGGGTGACTTCTCGCTTTCATTTCAGTCTCTGTCTCTCCACCAAGTGTACATGCCCTATAGCAAAAATCTCTTTAAAAAAAAAAAAAGAGAGAAGGTGCCGCATGTCAAGTGTTGGTGTAGTATCAAAGAGGAAAGTCCGGGTTTACCTGGGAAGGGGTCAGCCCCTTTCCGTTTTCCAACTACGTGTCTGCGGTGACACTGGGTTTTCTTCACGCCCCTTTACCAAACCAACACATCACAGCAGTCGTGATGCAGAAGTGTGAGACTCGGTCTGCCTCTGTTACAACAGACATCCAAGAAAGCTGCAAAAAATGCCAAGGCGTCTTTTCACTGATTTTTTTTTTAGTCATTATTTTGGGCCAACTCCATCGCCTGGAGCATTAGGCAGTCAGACTCCACCTGACTGGCCCTGCAGACCCAGTGGCTGGAGGGACACTCGGGCACACATGCCCAAAACCCTGGAGGAGGGAGACGGAGCGAGAGCTACAGCCTGGCCACACCCAAGGAAAGAGGTGCCCGTCCCCTCCCTCCATCTCTCGGGTGAGTGCATCCTCTAGGGGAAAAACATATTTTTCACTGAAAATTTTTACCATTAACATGAATTGCTTGTAATTGTTTAAGTATCTGTGTAATTTCTAATATGATAAGTACCAAGTCCACCCACAAACACGACAGCTCTTCGGGCCTCCAGCTCTTCAGGGTGTAAGGGTCTGGGAGCAGCAAGTATGCGTGCTGCTGCTCTCCAGCCCTCGGCCGAATGCCCTCCAGGAGGCCACCTGTGGGGCTCAAGTGACCACGGCCAGCCTTTGCAGCCCCTCTGGGAGAATCTGCTGTTTAAAAGAGAAACCAAGCCTCGAGTTTCCGGGGCGTCCTGGGCTTGGGCAGGGGCATAGGTCCACATGCATGTATGTGTCTCTCATGGACGGGACTGGGTTCCCTCCTCTAATCCAGCGGCCTCTCCACAGCTTAGTCAGGCTCCCCGAGGGACTGTCGAGCCCCCCTGCCAGCCTGCCTTGCAGGCGTCACCGACACAACTGTAGCCCAAGTGTCCGACATGCCAAGTCATCACAGTGTGGACCTGGAAGTCACTTCTTGGGGCATGGAGAGGGCATGTGGGGAACACAGGGGTGCAAACACACAAGGCAGGGGTCACTGGTGGGAGCCAATCACCTTAAAGACCTGCCAGAGATGGCCTGAGGCAGGAGGGGACTCGTGAGATGGCGACGCCAATGCCCACTGCACGGCTGAGGCTCTGGGCCTGCGGTATGGGGGACCCTCCCCCCACCTGGAGGAGCAGGTGGGCAGGAAGATGTCGCCACCCAGCGGCTCTCCTTGGCCGGTCTCGTCTGCCAGGGTAAGGCGCTTGAGTGGCCGCAGAGACACAGGGAGCTGGGCAGATGCCCAGTGCACCTCAGTGCCCACGTCCTAACACCCTCACGCACATGGACACGTGCGTGTCTCCCGGGCTACTATCAGCTCATGTCAAATGCAATTTGCTACACCCGATTAGCTGGGACGTTATGAGAACATGACAGAATAAATGTTGCTAATCGCTCGTTCTTTCAGCTCCACACATGCAAATTGTGACAGAAATTATGTACTTTTTCCATGACAGGCTATAAAAGAGCTCCCCATTAACTTAATTGATTTCACTTGAACACCAGAGACACTGATGATAAAACCCTCTTAAATGAGCCATCTAGCCTACGTTTAAATGTATCTGCTGCCGCTACATTAAAGAGAAGCCTGTTACCAGGAAACAGCCTGGACACCAGCCCCCTGGCGGATCAGCACTCCGGCACGCGTCTGCTGGCCTGGCCTGCAGAGCGGGCTCCCACGAACAAAGGGCCCGCGGTTGCCGCCTCTGTGCACAGCAAGGTGGGTGTCCTTCAGGGAGAGGACACGGCACACGCTGCAGACAACGACCCTACCCCTGGGGAGCGAGGGCCTGATTAAAGGCAGCTGCACAGCTGCTGCTGCGAAGCCATGCAGGTCACACGCTGTCACCTCCTTGTAAGGGAACAGGGCAGGCGAAACATCTAACAAGCACCGTGACACACGCTTTAGTTTTCTTTCAATCTCAGAATCCCATTTTCAAAACAGCTCTCCATATTTATACCCTCTCCAACTCAGCTCAGGCCCCCTCTACTGACTCCCTTCTAAATCGCCCAATTAGGAGACCTTTCAGCTTCCTCCCTCCGTCTTCTCCACTCAAATTATCCTGCAGAACCTGTAAGAGCCAGAAATTTAATCTTCCCCCAATATCCTATCCACATCCTGTTAACTCCTTAGATAAAAAAATTTTTAAAAATGCCTTAAAAATAAACAAAAAAATCCATCTCCAAGTGAGAAAACGTTTGGCTCTTCATGACCCGGCCCTCCTGGCATTCCCGAAGACAGTTTCCCTCTCGGCCCCACAGGGGCACACACTGCCAGGGCCACAGCCGAGTCCCCGGTCTCTGCCCAGTGGTGCCCTCTTCCATTAGTCTGCCGACCAGGCACGTCTGTTCTGACACTCCTCCACCCAGTCACCTCCCAGCAGGCCAGGCCTGGGCCGAATTCACCCACAGAACTCTGGAACGAGCAGCTCTCAAGCTTTGGCCTGAGAGATCCTTACACTCTGAAGAGCTGGAGTGTGCTGGGATCACCTGGAGCAGGGCTCAATCACAGACCGCTGGACCCCACCTGCGCTTCTGCGTCGGCAGGGCCAGGTGGGACAGCGATCTTGCTTTCCAGCAGGATCTCAGGAGATGCGGCTGCTGCCCTGCTTCCGGCCCAGGGACCACACCTGCAGACCCTGGGCGGAGCTCCACCGCAGATGTGGCTGCTCCTGACGGGATGGCAACTCAGCACACAGTTCTTACTGCAGACCTTGCTCCACAGGAGGCATGGTCACGCCTGCGACTCGAGCCCCTGCCTCCACGTGCCCCTAGCTCCCTGGCTGCACTGAGGCCAGGACTCCAGTCTTTGTGGCTCACCTCCGGGTGCCACTTGCACTGCTTCATGGCTGAGCAGTGTGCACCTTCCCTCCAACACTCACGCACTCCTGGAACAAGTGCCCCCCACCAACCTCCTTAAGCTCCACCGCTGGCCCCTCCGTCCTCCCTGGAGCCACGGCCTCCCCGTGTGCCCAGCACAGTGGTGCCATCTTCCTATCACCAGCCTCCTCTCACCCACGCTTTCCTTAAGAAGTTGTTCTCCACCGACATGCATTTTTGCTGTCGTAACAGAGCTACAGCTGCACTGTCTGCAAACTAGCCGAAGACCTACGTGAATCAACGCCAGTCAGAGCTGCTGCCGAGCTGGATGGAGGGAGCTGGCGCTGCCAGGGGGCGGAGACATAATCCCAGCCTACAGCAAAGAAGCCTGGCACTATAGTTACTGTGTGTCCGCATCCCGAGGGACTTTGTGGATTCCTCGAGGAGTCTCACGACCTCCTTTCTGGACCTCTGCCTACTCAGGGGCCCATGGAGGGAGCTGTGCGTCTAACAAGTACTCACACCAAGTGTCACACCAAACTGTGTGCCCTATGGGCTCCCCAGTCCCCGCAGTCTATCCTAGATAACACTCCTCCCAGCCTGCCACGTACCTGTGCAGAGGGTCACACCGACGCACTGACAGTGAGCCCCCAGGATCACCGGGAGATGAGGGTGCTCTGCTGGCCAGACACCAAAGCTCCCTCTTTTTAAAAATACTTTTAACGTAAATCTCTTCTAAACTCAACCTTCCTTCAATAGCTGAATAGTGGATGACAGCACGGCCTCTCCTGACAGCTTCCGTGTGTGACCGTGAACCCCACTGTGTACTATTCCAGGAGGACCCCAAGTCGTGTTTTGAGACTGAGCAGCTGAAACGTCCACCCCGTCTTAAGTCATTCCAGATCCCCACTGTACTTCCGGGGCCTCGGCACCTGCTCTCCACAGCGCTCCTGTCCAGTCTTTCACCACCTGCTGCCTGCCACCCCTGCCACTCCTGACGTGGCCACCTCTGGCAGCCTTTCCCTTCACTGAGCTCTGTGATGAGCTGGAAACCAGAATAGGGCTTAGTGAGTTCAAGAAGTGCAAACAGAACAAGGCTCAAGGCCGGGGCTCCCAGGTGTGTGTGTGCGCGCGCACGTGCACGCGTGCGTGCTGAGGGAGAAGAGCGCCACTCGGCTGCACTACAGCGGGGCGCCTTTCTGCTTCTCAGTCACGCCGCCGTCGAAGTTATCGTCAGCCACGTATGGTGGAGTGGATGCGCTTGGTAAGTCACTAAGACCATGACATTTGAAAATGCAAAAACTAGTAGTGCCACATTTTTAAAAAGTGAAGCACAGGATTCTTAAGAAACCTAAATATTACCGTAAACTCTTTTAAAAAATCTTTAACAACACAATTAAACTAAATTTCTATTAGTAACTTTCTTTTTTCACCAAAATCTTATCTGGTGAAGAAGATTAAAGACATCTTTTAAGTCTGACTGTGAGTTCTTATCTGGAGTAATAAGCCTGGTTCATAAAAACCATTTATAAAAAGGCTTTTGCTTATCAGAAACTTCCAAAGCCCAGATCAAACGAAGAATGGTGTTGAGAAGCCCGCAAGCCCCCGCAGAGCTCCCACTCGCGGCGCGCCTGCTGGACAGGTGCCTGGCTTCTGTCTCCAGGAGATGCACGCTGGCTCTGGCTCTGATCACCTGGAAGCTTTGGCCCAGGACTGCCAAATGGCTACATTAAACTGAGTCAGCAACATCTTAAAAGGATTAATTATCAATTGCAATACTACCCAATTACATTAATTGACCGATGTTTCCATCCAAGAAGATTTGCTGATACTCATTCTGCCCCCAAGATTTGACAGGAAGAACTTTCTACTTTCAATGTGATTGAAAAGAGCGCTGACGAGGGCTCTATGACAGGGATGCATACTGCTTCTTCGTTCTTTGAATTCTAATTTAAACCAGATTGAGACGCTGGGAGGCTTGTGTGCGTGTGCCGTGAGTCCATCCGATTCCCGGGGCACGCTTGGTACAGTGCGTCTGTACCTGTACCTAACCCTGGGATCGCTCAGGACGCTCCCCAGAGCCCCCACACAGATGTTTTGCATTCCTAATTTGCTTGGTACACAGGCAACAATGTGCATAATTGAACTGCAAACAGAAGCTGCTTGCTACTTCAGTGAGATTAGAATTCAGTGAGGGTTATAAAAATATTAAGCTTAATATCATATTACAGGAAACGTAAGTATTTTTGATGGGCCTGTAATTTTACCACTTCACCTGTTGTATCTGCTGGCAAACATGGCTTGGAATATTAATGAAAAACTCCCTCATCATTAAACTGCAGTATTAAAAAACAAAACAAAACAAAAAAACTACACCCATTAACAGCTTACCACAAGGACATTTTCAAAAAAATTACCTACCTTAAAAATATTTCCCCACCATAAAGTTCAGAAAATAGATTTAATTTTGAAAAGCTAGAATAAATGGGGAGGCCCCCCACTGCCTCAAACAATTCATTAATTCAGAAAGTTCTCTTTTCCTTGCATCTAAAATCTCGGGGGTGGGGGTAAATCCAACCTCCTCTTCTCCAATTGCCATTTAAGTGGGCCTGTTTTGCTGAGGTCTGGATTTGAGTAATTCAGAGCTATCTCTGGTAGACACTGGTATCAAGGAGCAAGGGCCAAACCACGGCACTCTGGGCAAACGAATGCCAATGGCAGCGCCCTGCACCTCCTCACACCTCCCGCCTCATCTACCAGGCGCTGACCCTGGAAGGGGCCACTGCAAGGAGCCCCAGAGGACTAACAGGCTCGAACCCTCCGTCCGAGGCAGTGGATCCCAAAGCACTTCTTTGGAAAAGGCCACACATTAAAATACACTGACGCAAGAAGTTTAGATTGCATCTGTTCACTTTACTGCCGAAGTTTATAAAGGGGCGGTATTTTTTTAAAGGACCCAATAAGTGATGGGGCTAAGGTAAGGGCCACTGAATACCAGGTTAATCTGAAAGATGAGGAGGGCCACACAGGTGTCTGGAAGACTCTGGGCTATCCCTGTCACGCCCAGACCTGTGTGCCTTCAAATCTGCAGCAGCGCCCCCTCAGGCTAGCTCTGAAGGCAGAGGCCACCCTCCCTCCCTCCTCCTCCTCCCCTTCCCTGCTGCCTTCCTCCATGGAAGAATGATTTACAGCCTGCCCTAACAGCTGGCAGTCTGGGCCTTCTGGATGGGAGACGCACTGTCCTGTTCAGGTATGCCTGACTCTGTGGGGGCAGGGCAACACGGGAGTTCTTTGTTTTGTTAATTTTTTCTAGTTTGCTATAGGGCACGTGCACTGTCTAGAAAGAGAGAGAGAGAAGAGGGAAAGTGAGAAATCACCCCCAGGGGGATGGCCAGGCCACAATCCCTTCCCTTCCACACTCCTGGGATGAGGCTATGCTCACACACACCGGGTGCCCGTTTCTCAAGCTGTTCGGTCCCGGACTGGATCCGTGAAGTCGGCCATGTGGGACCCAGCGCCTTGCCCACCACATCGCCTGCTGGTCAGAGACCAAGAGTACTTTCCGTCTTGTATTTGTGTGTAAGTGGGGTTCCCCCGACACTTCTCAGGAGGTTCAGTGTCACAGAAAAGAGCGCAGGACCAGGAGCTGAGGCACCTGCTTCAAATACCAGCTCTGCCACACCACTGTGGTGACCCTACAAGGCACGATCCAGCTCCTATTTGCAAAAGGAAGGTCACGAGCGCAAAATCTGGATCTTCCCGAAGTAGGTAACCAGAAATCAAAACAAATGTCTAGTGTTGGTATTTTAAAAGCTCCTATGATGGGGAGGTACGTGCATTTCTGAGACCCACACCTACACTGCACAGCCAGCCACAGAGATGACTCAGAGAGCTAACTTGCTCCCCGTATCGACTGTGAAAATAGGCAATGTCCAACCGTGACCACCTTGCTCGACTTTGATAAGGGCAAGGACACCAAGGGAAGAACATGTGGGTAAAACGTTGAACTAAAAGCTGCCCTTAACATCAACAGAAAAAACTGGAAACCAAACGGAATCAGGAGACACAGAAATGCACCACCCGGGTCCCCTCCTTCTGGAGCACGCTGCCATTCAGGAGCACAGGCCTCCGAGCCAGACAGGACAAGCCACACCTGGGCTCTGTCACCTGCAGGCTTCGTGACCCTCCAACCACCTCAGACTCCTCCTTGGTAGACCCTTCAGGGCAGATGTGGAAGTGATCACAACACAAGAGCATCTGCCAGGCCTTGGACACAGGTGCCCTCCAGCCAGTGCAGGCGCCCCCTCCTGGCTCTTCCTGGGTAATGACAGCTTTGAAAGTCCAGGTCAGCCTTTGCAGGCGCAGAGAGAAACACACCAGGGGGAGAGCGGGCGTGGGTGCACCATAATGAGAACGGCCAGTGCATGGAGGGAACGGAGTTGGCAGAAATGATCAGATAATGAAACACCTTATATCTTTCCAAAGAGGTGAATCATTTTCTTTTAGGTGTCAAATGAATAGCCAAAAGTATCACAATCAAAATCTATCATGGAAAAATCCAGACAGGTACTCACTTCAAATGAGGAGTAGCTTCTAATGATGCAAAAGCCTCTGTGACAGTGAGTCACCGACAGTTAGGGAGTAAACACGCTCTCCCCCGCAGCGCCTGCTGATCTCCAGAAGTCCTAACGAGCTACAGGTTTACTGCATCTCAAACACGCTGAGACACCAGCCCTCACTTACGTCTCCTTAATTCTGAAATCCAATTCTCAATGCGGGCACTTCACCAGCGTCATTTCAGAAGTTGAACTTCGGAAAATACATGCACTCAGAAGAGGGGGACGCACCAGACACACACAGAAATATCTTACAGCCTTGAGTGTATTCGTTGTCTCGGTCCTCGTCTCCCTTCACTTCCCGTCAGTAAAGTGCAGTCACCAAGCACCGCAGATGACAAGAGGTTCCTCAGAACTCACGTCGCTTAGATAAGAGACTCCATTTAGCTTTCTCCCATGAACTGCAATTAAGTTTGTTTAGCCCTTTTTTATTTATTGCCAAAGGGCAACTTTAATGAAGTCATGTCTGCGGCGACACTTCCCTTTGCTCTGACCGCTGGGGCACAAGTTTAGACTCAGTAAAACGAGAGGCGTCAGTTATGGCCAAACCGAGGTGCGTGGGCCCCCCTGTGCTTCCTGACTGGGTGGGGATGGAGAGAAGTCGTCATCTGATCTCCATGTGTGAAGTCGGGCTTTAGGAGAACCTGCCAGTCCTCGGGCCTTCCGAGCCCACCCTCGGCCTCCAGGCTCAGGACTTACCGGACACATTGACGGAGGCCCCCGCGTCGATGACCCCGCTGTTGGGCCTCACGCAGTACCTGCGTGGCGCCGTGGTCTTCACTTTGAAACACACGTTTCGGTCTGTCGGGTTGCCAAGCTTTAGGTTGGTGGTGACCACATCAGTGAAGGGACCTGTGGGAGGACACAGAGACTGACTGGGGACCTTGTGAGGAAGGGTAGAGACAGGCTGCTTCTGGTGGGAAAGAACACAGTAAGTGTCTAGAAGACAGGATTCCCAGGTGTGCACCAACACGCCAAGGAAGGGGGCGGTGGCCGAGTTCTGCACCAGCCGACGGCCTCCGCCGACCAGGCCGCACTGCTTCCGGGTGCCGAGGACGTGCTCTGGCCTACGGCGTCTCCCGGCACCTGTCGATGGCAGGGTTATTGCTGAGCTATTGACGGGGCGGCGGGGTCCAGGAAGACAATCACCTACCCGGTTTCCACGCTAATTAGGAGCAGGCAGGAGCTGGACCGAGGGCGGCGCCATGGCCTGCCCTCTCCTCTGCTGAATATTGATCTCCATGCTTACAAGATGAAATCTCACAGGGAGCGCAAAAAGGACTAAACTTAGGTCCCAAATGATGATCACTGAGAGCGTGCCAAGAGCAGCAGAGGTGGGAAGACTCCAAGGTGTTAATGGTCTGCCAACCCAGAAACTCCCACAGATGGGGCTGCTGCCAGCAAAGTTCCCATCCCCCTAGGCTGCAGCCAGCGTCCAGGCCCCACTGGACTCAGACTCACCACACCCCTGCTAGCTGCCCGGGCCGCTGGGGAGAGCAGCAAGCTCAGTGCCCTGCAGATATTTTTGATCACTATTATTTATTCATTCCCTACTTTATTAGATTTTTTAATTAAAAAGTAAAACATGCTTCTTAAAACAAACCAGACAATAAAAGATGCATAAAGAGGAAGTTACTAAGCTTTCCTCTGTCCCCCGAGGTAACAAGTATTAACAATACTGAAGCTCTTCCGCATCGTCTATGTGCACACACGCAACAAGCCCCACACACGTGTGCAGGTGGGGCTGAGAGGACTGAGGTCACACGGCCCGCATTACTCCCAGCCTCGCCTTTATCCCCTAGACTCCTGACCGCTGGGCTTCCTAAGGACTCAGGTGGGAGGGCTGAACTACAAGGGCTCTCAGATACTTTCAATCTTTTCAAATTTATGTATTTTCTGCACGTCAAGCAGCATCTTTGTATTTCCTCCAGGCAAATGCTGGGTTGTCCAGTCGTGACATGCTTTTTTCTGTTTTCCTACACAAAGATGCATCATGACTTTTCTGACAAAACCCAGTACTCTGGGCCTGTATGTCACTTAACGGAAACGGGACACAGGTGGGGAGGGAGGGGTGCTGTGTGCACAGACAGACCCACAACGCAGGGTCCATCTGCCCAAGGAAGAGAGGAACACAGGCGCGGCCGCCTGGGCATCTGCAGCACCGAGTCCGGCCACCCGGGAGGGGCTCCCTACACCCCAAGAAGCAAACGACCTGCGGGTCTCTAAGTCTCGGGCTGCTCCCCTCCTCTGGAGATGCTCAAAGGACTACAAAGCAGCTTGAAAGCAATAATACTCAGGCACACACACGCACACAAGCTACCTTAAACGCGAAGTACGGAATCAGTGCCGTTAAGGAAGGAGAGGGGCTCCACTCCACAGGGCAGCCAGCCCGGCCCAGGGCTTGCTCTGAGAGCAGAGCTGCGCTCCCATGACGGACGCGCCGGCGGACAATCTGAGCAGAAAGACGCTCACATCTGTTTATGCAGGAGTGCGTCTGCGAGAAGCACTCGGTGAACACAGAAGCTGCGCCCAGCTGCACGGAACACGCTGCAGCCCCCCACAGGCGCCCTGCAGGCCTCTCGGTTTGTGGCAGTAACGGTAAGGAGCAGCCTAGTCACTCCGCAGTCACAACTTCCCGCCGGCCGGGGAGCGGGAGCCCCCTCTGGCATCAGGGCGCCCACGGGCTGCACCTCTCCCATGCTCACACCCACAGGCATGGGCAGACGCGGGCACCTTGAGGTAGAGGGCCTGCCTGCTGCAGTCTCTGCTGCTCGGGTCAGGTTGCTATCCTCGTGGGTGTGTCCAGAGAAGGTTTCTGAGTGAGGCTCACCTAACCACATTTCCCCCACAAACAGCACGGGGGGCTGTGCTGTCATTTCAAGGTTTTTGCCACAGCGCTCGGAGAGGGAAAGTGAGAAACCACCTCTGGGGTGGAGGCATGGCCACGCTGTCATCCTTTCTGCATTCTCCTCTCGGGATCTTGGACACGCATGCACACACACTGGGTATCTGCCAGGCCTTGGACACAGGTGCCCTCCAGCCAGTGCAGGCGCCCCCTCCTGGCTCTTCCTGGGTAATGACAGCTTTGAAAGTCCAGGTCAGCCTTTGCAGGCGCAGAGAGAAACACACCAGGGGGAGAGCGGGCGTGGGTGCACCATAATGAGAACGGCCAGTGCATGGAGGGAACGGAGTTGGCAGAAATGATCAGATAATGAAACACCTTATATCTTTCCAAAGAGGTGAATCATTTTCTTTTAGGTGTCAAATGAATAGCCAAAAGTATCACAATCAAAATCTATCATGGAAAAATCCAGACAGGTACTCACTTCAAATGAGGAGTAGCTTCTAATGATGCAAAAGCCTCTGTGACAGTGAGTCACCGACAGTTAGGGAGTAAACACGCTCTCCCCCGCAGCGCCTGCTGATCTCCAGAAGTCCTAACGAGCTACAGGTTTACTGCATCTCAAACACGCTGAGACACCAGCCCTCACTTACGTCTCCTTAATTCTGAAATCCAATTCTCAATGCGGGCACTTCACCAGCGTCATTTCAGAAGTTGAACTTCGGAAAATACATGCACTCAGAAGAGGGGGACGCACCAGACACACACAGAAATATCTTACAGCCTTGAGTGTATTCGTTGTCTCGGTCCTCGTCTCCCTTCACTTCCCGTCAGTAAAGTGCAGTCACCAAGCACCGCAGATGACAAGAGGTTCCTCAGAACTCACGTCGCTTAGATAAGAGACTCCATTTAGCTTTCTCCCATGAACTGCAATTAAGTTTGTTTAGCCCTTTTTTATTTATTGCCAAAGGGCAACTTTAATGAAGTCATGTCTGCGGCGACACTTCCCTTTGCTCTGACCGCTGGGGCACAAGTTTAGACTCAGTAAAACGAGAGGCGTCAGTTATGGCCAAACCGAGGTGCGTGGGCCCCCCTGTGCTTCCTGACTGGGTGGGGATGGAGAGAAGTCGTCATCTGATCTCCATGTGTGAAGTCGGGCTTTAGGAGAACCTGCCAGTCCTCGGGCCTTCCGAGCCCACCCTCGGCCTCCAGGCTCAGGACTTACCGGACACATTGACGGAGGCCCCCGCGTCGATGACCCCGCTGTTGGGCCTCACGCAGTACCTGCGTGGCGCCGTGGTCTTCACTTTGAAACACACGTTTCGGTCTGTCGGGTTGCCAAGCTTTAGGTTGGTGGTGACCACATCAGTGAAGGGACCTGTGGGAGGACACAGAGACTGACTGGGGACCTTGTGAGGAAGGGTAGAGACAGGCTGCTTCTGGTGGGAAAGAACACAGTAAGTGTCTAGAAGACAGGATTCCCAGGTGTGCACCAACACGCCAAGGAAGGGGGCGGTGGCCGAGTTCTGCACCAGCCGACGGCCTCCGCCGACCAGGCCGCACTGCTTCCGGGTGCCGAGGACGTGCTCTGGCCTACGGCGTCTCCCGGCACCTGTCGATGGCAGGGTTATTGCTGAGCTATTGACGGGGCGGCGGGGTCCAGGAAGACAATCACCTACCCGGTTTCCACGCTAATTAGGAGCAGGCAGGAGCTGGACCGAGGGCGGCGCCATGGCCTGCCCTCTCCTCTGCTGAATATTGATCTCCATGCTTACAAGATGAAATCTCACAGGGAGCGCAAAAAGGACTAAACTTAGGTCCCAAATGATGATCACTGAGAGCGTGCCAAGAGCAGCAGAGGTGGGAAGACTCCAAGGTGTTAATGGTCTGCCAACCCAGAAACTCCCACAGATGGGGCTGCTGCCAGCAAAGTTCCCATCCCCCTAGGCTGCAGCCAGCGTCCAGGCCCCACTGGACTCAGACTCACCACACCCCTGCTAGCTGCCCGGGCCGCTGGGGAGAGCAGCAAGCTCAGTGCCCTGCAGATATTTTTGATCACTATTATTTATTCATTCCCTACTTTATTAGATTTTTTAATTAAAAAGTAAAACATGCTTCTTAAAACAAACCAGACAATAAAAGATGCATAAAGAGGAAGTTACTAAGCTTTCCTCTGTCCCCCGAGGTAACAAGTATTAACAATACTGAAGCTCTTCCGCATCGTCTATGTGCACACACGCAACAAGCCCCACACACGTGTGCAGGTGGGGCTGAGAGGACTGAGGTCACACGGCCCGCATTACTCCCAGCCTCGCCTTTATCCCCTAGACTCCTGACCGCTGGGCTTCCTAAGGACTCAGGTGGGAGGGCTGAACTACAAGGGCTCTCAGATACTTTCAATCTTTTCAAATTTATGTATTTTCTGCACGTCAAGCAGCATCTTTGTATTTCCTCCAGGCAAATGCTGGGTTGTCCAGTCGTGACATGCTTTTTTCTGTTTTCCTACACAAAGATGCATCATGACTTTTCTGACAAAACCCAGTACTCTGGGCCTGTATGTCACTTAACGGAAACGGGACACAGGTGGGGAGGGAGGGGTGCTGTGTGCACAGACAGACCCACAACGCAGGGTCCATCTGCCCAAGGAAGAGAGGAACACAGGCGCGGCCGCCTGGGCATCTGCAGCACCGAGTCCGGCCACCCGGGAGGGGCTCCCTACACCCCAAGAAGCAAACGACCTGCGGGTCTCTAAGTCTCGGGCTGCTCCCCTCCTCTGGAGATGCTCAAAGGACTACAAAGCAGCTTGAAAGCAATAATACTCAGGCACACACACGCACACAAGCTACCTTAAACGCGAAGTACGGAATCAGTGCCGTTAAGGAAGGAGAGGGGCTCCACTCCACAGGGCAGCCAGCCCGGCCCAGGGCTTGCTCTGAGAGCAG
Source organism: Tupaia belangeri chinensis (assembly GCF_000334495.1). Classification (NCBI taxonomy): domain Eukaryota; kingdom Metazoa; phylum Chordata; class Mammalia; order Scandentia; family Tupaiidae; genus Tupaia; species Tupaia belangeri. The sequence goes on from NW_006159525.1 coordinate 1,333,957, forward strand.
AGCTGCGCTCCCATGACGGACGCGCCGGCGGACAATCTGAGCAGAAAGACGCTCACATCTGTTTATGCAGGAGTGCGTCTGCGAGAAGCACTCGGTGAACACAGAAGCTGCGCCCAGCTGCACGGAACACGCTGCAGCCCCCCACAGGCGCCCTGCAGGCCTCTCGGTTTGTGGCAGTAACGGTAAGGAGCAGCCTAGTCACTCCGCAGTCACAACTTCCCGCCGGCCGGGGAGCGGGAGCCCCCTCTGGCATCAGGGCGCCCACGGGCTGCACCTCTCCCATGCTCACACCCACAGGCATGGGCAGACGCGGGCACCTTGAGGTAGAGGGCCTGCCTGCTGCAGTCTCTGCTGCTCGGGTCAGGTTGCTATCCTCGTGGGTGTGTCCAGAGAAGGTTTCTGAGTGAGGCTCACCTAACCACATTTCCCCCACAAACAGCACGGGGGGCTGTGCTGTCATTTCAAGGTTTTTGCCACAGCGCTCGGAGAGGGAAAGTGAGAAACCACCTCTGGGGTGGAGGCATGGCCACGCTGTCATCCTTTCTGCATTCTCCTCTCGGGATCTTGGACACGCATGCACACACACTGGGTGCGATTTTCAAGCCACCAGGTTCGGGCTCAAACCAGTCAGCCATGAGGGATCCAGTACCTTAGCCACCGCGGCCCTGCTGCCCCATGCCACGGCTCTCGCTGCACTACTCAACATTGCAGCAACTCCAGGAGGACATGGTGTTTGTCACTGCAGGGCTGACAGACCGTATCCGACCTGGGGTTACACTGAACGCTATTCTTGTCCTGTGGGCAACAGCATCTTCAAGGAAATGACGGGGAAGCCCGTGGCCTGGTGGTTAAAGCTGAATCCCCATGGCCAACTATGTGGTTCGAGTCCCAGATCTGGCATGTGGGCTTACATGCCCCAAATCCTGTCAGGAGGAGAGCTGGAGAAGGGGCTGCAGTGTGACCGGGCCCCCCAGGGGATACCTCCTTGCTTTCCCTCTCTGGTAAATTATAAAACAAACAAAAACCAAAATGCCCAACAGAGCGTCTCTGTTCACCTTTCCCAGAAGCCCTGCCTCGGCCCCCTGGAGTCAGGCTGGAAGCCCTGGCAGGCGGTGCTGAGGGGTGTCTGAGGGTCTGTGGGAGTCTTGGCTATCGCCTTTCCCTGCTGTCAGCACCACAAACATCGTTCTCTGGAGTCGGCTCAGAGTGAGACGAGGGCAGGAACCCTGGGGCCGAGAGGATTTCCAGCCGTGGTGAGGAAGCGCCAGGTGCTGACCACGCTCCACCCTTGTATCAAGTTCTTGGCGTCCGGAGAGAAACAGGATGCCTGGCTCCGAGACGGTGCGGGGTTAGGAGGGCGCAGCTCTCCCCACTGTGCTTCTCCAGCCAGAATGCCGCAGTCCGACTCACTGCAAGACGGAAGATGCAGGGCCTGGCTCCCATTAAGTTTCTCGGCCTGCTTTGGGTGGGGGTCACTTCAGCAATGGCAGGGGGAGAAAAAGAACAGCTAAACACCCCTGTGGCTGTTCCGGGTCAAAGAAAGCAATAATACTCAGGCACACACACGCACACAAGGCAGACAATCCGCACGGGCACAAGCAGGTTACCATGCAGCAACGCCCTAGCCCGCACGGAACACCGCCCATCGGGCTCCGTGCACAGCTGCAGCCCAAGCAGCCCAAGGCCGGGGGAGCAGGGGGAAACGGCCACGTGCACAGGGTCGCCTGCGAAGAGGTGAGCTTCCTAGGAGAGAAGAGGTGAGCGCGATTCCAAAGCCACCAGGCCTCAGAACCGTCCAGATACAAAGCTACTATTCAGGTCAGAATGGGCAAGAGTCATAATGACCACACACACACCCAAATCCATTTCTGTGTGTGTCTCCTCAGAGGTGGTCTGAAGCAAGCACAGTGAGGGAGAGAGGAGGGCTGCTGGCAAGGCTTCGCCAGGTAACAGGAAAACAGTTCCAGGGTTTCTTCTCCCGTCCCCTTTATGAAGCTGACCGAGGAGAGCACAAGTTGAAGGGTTTTCCCGTTCCAGGCACTGGTAAAACCAGACCAAATTTAACTGAACACTAAGCTGCTTTTGCAGAGTTCCCCAAGTGAATGGATCACAGGGCAATCTAAACGGTGTTTCACCTTCTATGAATCACTTAAGAGGTAGTTTAAAATGATAAAAGACAAGCAAAATGTGTAGTAACAAGCAGACAAAATAACCATTCCAGAGTTCAACACTCAACTCCCGATCTTTACCTGTTGAGGGTTTTTCGGGCTGTGATAGGCTTTTTTTTTTTCCCTTTAATTGCCAGAGGGAGCATGTACCCGCGGGAGAGAGACAGAGACAGAGAGAGGGAAAACGTACGGGGCATGATCATGGTGCAGGCCCGTCTCCACTCTTCTGTACGGTTGGGATTTTCGTGCACACGCACACGCACGCGAGCAGAGCGTTTCTCAAGACAGTGGCGCTGGGACTCGAGCAGGGGTCGGCCATGTGGGATTCGGCTCCCTGAGCCACTAGGCAGCAGGATGGGCAAAAGCTTCTATTTGTCGAAATCGGAATGGAGGTGCACTGAAGATTCGCAGTAGGACATCACGACGTCAGGTCAAATAGCTCCGTCCCATGGGTAAAAGTCAAGATGCTTTGTGAAAGTAGGCCAACCTTCCTCTCCCTACTCGGGCAATTTACTCTTAAGAATTTTATTGACAATAAATTCTGTTTGATTTGAGTAATTACAGGAGATAAACCATGTTAGTGTTCTCCTTTCCCCCTGTATTAATGAATTAGGATACACAAAGACCTCAATAAAAATGATGTAAAGGCTTATGAGCAATCATTCAGAGTTTTCCTAATCACTTTCATTTCATAAAACTGCCATATCCATTAAAGCATTATGTAAAAAATGGGATTTTACTACACCAACATACATATTTATCATCAATGAATTTAAACATTGCTTATAAAGTAGAGTCCATTTTACAAATGAAATCTTCCAAAGGTAGATTTTTGTTTCTTTTAAGAGGTAAAAAAATGATTGGTGTCTCTCTAGAATCTCAGTGTATATTTTTAATCATTTTTCTTTCTAGCATTCTATTCTGTATGTCACATAATGTCTATATAAAACTCAGAACTAAACCTCCAAAGTGTGAAAGAGGTTTTTTAAAAAAGCAACATTAATTTGGGAGAAATTACAAATAGTCTTAAAATTGTTATTATTTTGGGGAGCCAGCCCAGTCGCCTCATGATTAAGGGAAGCAGATCTTAGACGACTGACCTCAGTTCAAATGCCACCCTGGCAGCTGAGAAATCCCCTGGTCACATGTGGGTACATGCCCCAAATCCTGAAGGACGAAATAATGGAGAAAGGACTGCAAGGTGACTCTGTCCCATGGGGGGGGGTCCTCTGACTCTGTCCCATGGGGTTCCTCTGTCTCTGTCTGGCATGCACACAGCCTTCTAGCAATTAAAAACAATTTTTTAAAATTCTCTTTAACAATCTGAATAAAGTCCTTTATGCCTGATACCATATGTATACTCATCAGTGAAAATTCCTGCGAGTTTGAAGAAGTTGACGTGAACTCTGACTGCTTTAACAGGTGTTTGGACGGGGCCAGGTGCTGGCGTAGCAATACTGCAATGGGACCCACCTGGGAAAGGTCCTGGGCTCACGTCCTGGGCCTTCCCTGGACGTGCCGGATGAGACTGGGGGGTGGATGGAGGTAGGAAGGCCCTGTTGGGGGTGCCTGTCCTTCCCTTTCTCTCATGAAATAAATTTAAAAAAGGTACTTAGATAAAGCTAAACACAGTTTGAACTTTCTTTCACCTTCCCCAAGGCCCCACTACTTGTGTTTTTATCATTTTAAATTTTCTTTTTTTTAAGACAGTAAGAAAATCTAGACATCACATTTTTTAAAAAGAATTATTTAACTTTCTTTCTTCCTTTTCTCTCTCTCTCTCTCTCTTTCTTTAATTTGACCAGACGGACCAGGCGAGAGAGAGAAAGTGAGAAAGCAAGCCACTATGTCCAGGACTTGAACCCCGGTCAGCTATGTGGGAGTCCAGCATCCTTAACCACCATGCCACCTGCTGGCCCTACATGGACATGTTTTTGAGTGCAAATAACACAATACAAGCAGAAATGTGCTTGTTGTTATAAACGAAGGGATGAAGAGTTGACTTTTAAGTCTTAATAAAAGAGCCTTAGATTTAAGATTACTTTTTAAATACACCACCGAAGATACAGTCCATAAAAAATAACAGATAAGCTGGGCTTCACTAAAAATAAAAACATCTGCTCTCCAAACAGTCAAGAGAATGAAAGACAAGACCAGCAACTGGGAGGGTGTATCTGCAAAAGGCCTGACGGGGGCTGCGAACCAACGTCCACAGAGAATGCTGAAAACTCAACAGCAAGGAGACGGACAACCCGGGAGCCAGTAGGGGCGTGATGGCTACATCAGGGGACTCCCAGGTAGTTGACTGTGGTTTGAGTCCTGGACCTGGCAGCTTAAAACTCCTGCGGGGCGCATGTGTGTGAATGCCCAAAATCCCCAGAGGAGAATGGAGAAGGAACTGCTGGGTGGCAGTTCCTCCTCGGGGGAGGGAGTGATTTCTCTGTCAGCACACATTTCCTAGAGCAAAAATCTCTCTCTTAAAAAAGGAAAGAAAAAAAGAAAAGAAAATTAACAATCTGATTTTTAAATCGGCAAAAGATCTAACAGCACCTCATCACACACATACGGAGGGCTCACGAACATCTGGAAGGGTGCTGGATATCACGTCTTTATGGACCCGCAAACTGAAAGACTGATACCACCACACACCTATCAGACGGCGAGGCTTTAAACCCTGCCAACACCAACCTTCGGCGAGGACACAGAGCAGCAGGGACTCTCACACGCCGCTGGTGGGAGTGCAGAAGGGTACAGCCACTTCGACAGGCATCTGGCAGTGGCTTACAAAACTACATGTTCTCACATCCAGTCCACACTCCTGTCCCTGGTCCTTACCTCGCCCACTGAGAATGGATGTCCACATGAAAACCAGCACGGGGCTGTCAATAGCAGGTTCACTGAAAACTGCCCAAACCTGGGAGCAACCTACAGTCTGCGGCGTGTGGACAGAGATCCAGTGAGACAGTGTCACGGCACTGAGACACACGAATCAAGCCATAAAAAGACATGATGAAACCGTCAACACGCATCACTAAGTGAAAGCAGACGTGTGGGGCTGCAGGCTGTGTGACCCCAACCCTGATGCCAGCAGGACAGAACTGTGGAGACAGTACGATGACGGGGCAGGGGCCTGACGGAAGAATGAGCAGAGGGAGCTCCGAGGATCTGCAGGGCAGCGGAACTACTGCGTCTGACCCTGTCACAAGGACATGTACAACAGCATCACGTTGGTCAAAGCCCAGAACGTAACTGCCAGGAGGGAACCCTAATGCAGCCCAGTGACTGTGGCGGCCATGAGGCACCGCTGCACGCTCACCAATGCACCACTGCGCCTCTCAGCCGTGGCACATGGACAGCAGGGAGGCCGTGCAGGGGACATGGGGACATGCGGGAACTCTGCACATTCTGTGCAGCTTGCTATGAGCCTAAACTGCTCTCAAAAAAGTCTAGGGACCAGCAGTTAGCATAATGGCTATGTCGCTGGACTCTCACGTAGTCAACCGCCGTTCGAGTCCCGGACTCGGTGGCTTAAAACCATGCCGGACTCGGTGGCTTAAACTCATGCCTGGCGCGTGCGTGCGTGCGTGCTCAAGATCCCGAGAGGAAAATGGAGGAGAAGGGATTGCAGCATGGCCATCCCCCCAGAGGGTGATTTCTCGCTTTCTGTCTCTCTGTGTCTGTCTTTCTGGTGAGTGCATGCGACCTATAGCAAAAACCTCTCCAAAAAAACCCAAACACACACACACACTGCCTAATAGGACGAGCAGGTGGTATGATGGTTACATTGTTGGGCTCCCGTGTAGTTGACCGGAGTTCAAGTCCTGAACCCAGAGGTTTAAACTCACAACATGAGGGTGCATGTATGCCGAAGATCTCGAGAGAACAATGGAGGAGTAGGGACTGTGGCATGGCCATTCTCCCAGCAGTGATTTCTTGCTTTCTGTCTTTGTGTCTCCAGCAAGTGCATGTGCCCCAGAGCAAAAATCTCCCCCCCAAAAAATAAATAAATAGATAAACCGTAAGAAACAAAAACCACATGATTGCAAAGCTTTTATTTTTGTTTCTAAAGCATTGATTTAGAACAATTAAAAATCAAAAAAGTCATTTCTCCAGTGAACTTACTCTGAAATTCTTAATTAGGAGTTCACCTCTTTGAATATCTGTTACTATGGTATCTTTCTTTCATTTTTTGAGGGAAGGGGTAACTTTAAAAAACGATCATGGTATAACTATGATGAAATCAGTATCAACACAAGTGAACATTTTTAGCACCGTCAACTTGAATATGAACGGCACACATTAACAGTTCACTTCAGATGCAGGTTTTGAAGCTGGCACCTAGGTGTTCATGGGAAACACGGCAGGAGCAGCAGTTAGCGCAGAGGAAGTCTGGCGTTCATGCAGCACACGTGTCGAGCCCGTGTGTGTCGCACTGTTCTGGGCTCCAGGACACGGCAACGCTTAGGAGACATAACCCCGTGGCCCAGCTCCCCACCCCACCACCCCCCATGGAGGCAGGGAAGGAATGAGCAGAGTTTGTCTCGTGCAGAGGAGAGGGTGATGCTGCTGGGGAGGGCGCAGGCCTGGCTCTGTGTAGCTCTCTACTGCACTGAGCAGACTCTGGTAGCTGGTTCCCCCAGAGCCAGTGTCCACAGGGACACGAGCAGGAGAGCGCCCCCTGCCTGAGGCAGATGGAAGCTCAGTGCCTTTTCTGAGTGTCACTTCCATGCCTGGAGCCTCCCAGGTGCAGGCGGTCATTAGTGAAGGAGAGGGATAAAGGCGTTTGTCCAGACTCTCCATTCTAGAAGGGGAAGACTTACATAAGAGATGGTATGGGGACTGGTGCATTGCAGGTAGGTAGAGAGAGCGGAAAATCAGAGGACAGCTTTTAATGAAAACACACTGTCCAAAGGGTAAGATTTAAATACAACAATAAGATCGCAGAGACTTTACTGGAGAGTAGCTGTGACCTCGCATTTAAATTTGTTTTTCCCACAGTGTTGTTTTGAAGCCTCGAGCACCATTTTATTGTCTTAACAAAGGCACGATGAATCAGGGCATCCAGAGGCAGAGTAACTCAAGCGCAGCCACACTGCCACTCTTCTCTTAAGGGAAGGAACAGGGCCAGCATAAAGATCTGCTGCTAAGACAGATCTTGGTTCAAATCCCAGCTCCACTACAAACTCGGGTTCACAACTTGAGTTAATAACCTAAGGACCATAACTGTGCCCACTTGCTAGGTCTTCTGTAAGAATTAAATAAATGAGTACTCAGGAAAATGTCTAGCACACACTATCAGATCACCCAGTGACACATCGCAAATGCCACCCTCCCCGTATGACCCAATGGGTTAACACAGCTTTCTCTAAGTTCCCATGGGGACAGACCATGGCATCCCGTCCCCATTTTCCCTGCTTGTCCCCGACACCTAGAGGCTGGGAACTGCAAGGACCAGTCCCCCACTCAGTCTCCAACCTAACCCGTGCAGCCCACAGGAAGCTGCCCGTCTGCAGTGAATGACCAAATCTGAATAAGTTCATGGAGAAACTGCAAAGAGCTGCACAAGGGGAAGCCCCAGGCCCCCCAGTCTGCACAGCTGTCTGTTACAGACAGGACGGTGCCGTGCAGGTCTCCAGTCCCTTCTCATCCAACTTATGTGCTCAGGATGTCACCGTGCCGGGGGACGAGGACTTCTCAAAGCACACTCCTACAGAATGAGACCGCACTTGCCAGTCACTTCGATTCCGTGCCCCCTTTAACTTCCAGAAGTTTCTAGCTGTGTTATTAACAAGCCCTTGTTTGCTTCTCTAAGGCGCAAGCAGGCCTTAGGGCTTTGCAGCTCCATGTGTGAAGTGTAAGGTGGCACCTACGAAGGCCATTCCTTTAGACTTTCCTACCTTAGAAAACACCTTCGTAACTTGACTCCTACTTTACAAATGTGACAGCCTGTAAAATCTTGATCCCACACTTCACACCACCCTCCCCAGGGTAAATAGCAGAACTGCAAATTACTCACAAGTTAATGTTTTTTTTTTTTGGGGGGGGGTTGGTTTATTGCTATAGGGTGCCTGCGCTCACCAGAAAGACAAAGAGATAAAGAGACAGAGAGAAATCACCCTCCCCCCCTCGTGAGGATGGTCATGCCGCAATCCCTTCTCTTCCATTCACCTCTCGGGATCTTGGGTACACACGCACACGCACCCGGTGCGAGCTTAAGCCGC
>NW_006159525.1:1342426-1349810 GCF_000334495.1 Tupaia belangeri chinensis
TTTTTTTTGGAGAGATTTTCACTGTAGGGCGCGTGCGCTCGCCAGACAGACAGAGAGAGACATAGAGACAGAAAGCGAGAAATCACCCCCCAGGGGGGATGGTCACGCCGCAATCCCTTCTCCTCCATTCTCCTCTCGGGATCTTGGGCACGCACGCACACGCGCCCGGCGTGAGTTTTAAGCCACCGGGTCTGGGACACGAACCGCGGTCGACTACGTGGGAATCCAGCGACATAGCCATTACGCTAACTGCTGGTTCCCCCACAATGCTTTCTAACATACAGAATCATGAAACACCAACAAAGCTGAAACAGGGCCAGCCACACAATGCAGCTGTTAAGTACTGTACACAGAAAGCCAGCTCCATGTGGCCAACTACGGTTCAAATCGTGGCTTTGGTAGCATGAAAAACATGCCAGGCAACGTGTGTGTGCATGCCCCAAGTCCCCCAAATCCTGGCAGAATGGAGAAATAGGAGAAGGGTCTGCAGTGTGACCATGTTTCATTAGGAGGTTTCTGCTCTCCTTTTTTGTATGTGCAAGCATTCTCTGGCAATAAAAAACATGAGGTAAAAATAAAAATCTGGGGGCCAACAACAGATCAAGTACCGAACCAAAGGGCTTCCTTTCTCACTTTCCCTCTCATCTCTCTCTGGTGATCAAAAATAATAATAATAAATAAATAAAATAAGTAACTCTTAAAAAATAAAAACAAAAACTGGAGCTGGTCCTCGTCACTGCGTCACAGCCAGCTACGATGATGTGCTGTCTAAAGCTGGGACCACATGGGACACCCAGGATCGATCCAGTCTAACCTAAAAGCCAGGAGCGGTGGCACTGCCTGTAATCCAGGCTGGAAGGCTGAGGCAGGAGAACTGTGAGAGTGAGACTCTATCTTTAAAACAAACAAACAAAAAAGACATACAGTGGACTAAGCTGTCCAAGGCAAACCGAAGCACACTCTGGAGTCTCCCCCACAGCCTTTTTTAAGGCAAGAAATCCCTCCCGAGGCCACTGCGGCAGTTGTGCTGCCAGAGCTGCTACCTGATGGGCTGAGGCCACACGGGACCAGGTCCGATGCCTGCCCACACTAAAAGCCAGGAGCAGTGGTGGTCTCTGTTCCTCTCCCACCAACCTGCACGCCCTCTGCCAAAATTAAAAAAAAAAAAAAAAAAAGGCACTTTTTTTTTTTTGGAGAGGTTTTTGCTATAGGGCACATGCGCTCCTGAAAGACATACAGAAAGTGAGAAATCACCCCCCGGGGGGATGGCCATGCCACAATCCCTTCTCCTCCATTCTCCTCTTGGTATCTTGGGCACGCACGCACACGCGCCCCGTGTGAGTTTTAAGCCACTGGGTCCGGGACTCGTACCGCAGTCAACGACATGGGAGTCCAGTGACATAGCCATTACGCTAACTGCTGGTCCCATAAAGCACTTTCTTAATGATCATAAATTCTCTGCCTCCCCCCTTACCCTCTCTAGAAAATGAACTCCTGGGGCTGGCTCCATGGTGCGGCGGTTACACTCCACTCAAAAGAATCAGCTCCCACATGGCGACTACAGTTTGAACTCCCGACCAGTGTCTGTCCCACGTTAGACATGCACCTGCCCCACATCTGACAGGCTGGAGGGCAGAGGACAGACCCTCAGAGGTGCTCCTCTCTTGTCCTCTCTGGCTCTCATGTCACGGTGCTGTGTGTGCAGGCACCCCATCCCATCGTGGAAACACTTCTGAGTTAACGCCAAGGAGCTGACAGTGGATAGAAGCGGGAAGGGCTCAGCGCCAGACACAGCTGGGTCAGATCCCGCGCCGCCGTTCAGTGCTGCGGTCACACGGAGGGGCAGGCCACCTCGCCAATGAGTAAGCATCTCAATGGAGGGACAACCACACGGAGTGACAGTGAGTGACCACAAGGCACCTGTCCTCGGCTGCCCCTCTTGTCATGGACTGTCTTCTGGAAGTGAAGCCTCTGTCTTCCCCATCTGCTCTCCTGCACCGGCTCTTCACCCCTACATGGCAGGATGTATGGTGGCCACCACTTTCCACTCTTCGGCCCCACACCACTCCCAGCTTCCTCGGTCCCGTCTTCTGTCCCTCTCCAAGCACTGAGCACCTTTCAAAGACAACCCAAGATACGTGGAGTGCTAACCATCAATCTAGACAGAGGGTTTGAGGGCGCATTCCACTCAGCAATCAAAAAAATTTTTCCCCTAACCCCTTACCCAGACAGGCAAAGGTTGTATGCACGACAGAAGCCTTGAGACAGCAGTGGGGTCCAAATTCAAACTCACTAGACGTGTCCGCAGAACGAAGCCCCCACTTTGAACCACCTTAGCACCCCTCAGTACTCTGTGCCTACACAGGTATGCATGTGTGCACACGCATACACACCCCAAGAGGCTGATGAGGGCGTTACTTCACCCAGATGGCAACTATTAATCTAATCAACATTATAATAACAATGGACTATTAATAATGAAATGGTAATTCATCTAAAAGAATAAAAGAAAACACCAGGATGTATTTCTATAGCTTTATAGTTTTGTGCAATTAATGTACATGTTATCAAGGCTGGAGGTGGCACAGTGGTTAAGGCGCTGGACTCCCACATGGGTGACCCCAGTTCAAGTCCTGGACTCGGTAGCTTGCTTTTTTGCTTTCTCTTTCTCTCTCTGGTCAAATTTAAAAAATAAGCAACAAATAAAGTATGTCTTTAAAAATATATATTAAAAATAATCGTATGTTATTAAAAGAAAGTATTTCAAGGTGTCCCCACTGTACTCCCGTTTTCTCAGCAGCTGCCCCGACCTTCTCGAGCAAGGTGAGGGAAAACTAAAGCATCTCCAGGCATGTTTCCGGACATGGGCAGTTTCTCAAAACAGTGCATTTAACATTCTGAAAAACAGATATTCTGGAGATACTGTTTGGCCACGTAGACATTTTTAAAATAACCCTGAAATGACTGTCAAGTTCAGTAACTACGTTTCTGTAGCAAAGACCTTTAAAAGCGTCTTGTTTTTGTAAAGATAGCTGCCCAGGTCTGTCAGGTAAAAGCTTCAAAGAACACACAGACCACTAAACGGGGTAGGCGAGTCGGGATATGCTGTGCGAGTGACCGCCTGGAAGGGGCCGAAAAGGACAGGAACGAGGAAAGCAGCCTGGGGAGCACAGCGCAGTTCGTTCTCACGGTCCTTGGTGCCAGGCGGGGGCTGCACGGGAGGCTTTCACTTTATTACGGACAGGCCGCCGGAGCCGCGCCCGACTAATGGCCGGCCCTCGGTGCTCCTCCTGTCGCCTTGCTGAAAGCACTGCTCCTGTGTCCCAAATCACCGGCATCCCGTAGACAAGTTTTTTCAATAAAGGGGGCATGTGAGGCAATCTGAGAGAAAATCTTACGTAAAAATTCAAGTTCTAAAAATCCAGCCTAGGGGAGTATTCAAGTGAGAACTAATCCAATCTACTCCCCTGACTCCTCCTTCATTTTCAAGGACTTGGTGGTAATATTGCAGGGTCAAAGTTCTCCGTACTCTGCCTTCAGCATTCGAAGGGAAGATGCTATAAAATGCTAATAAATAAAAGATAGTGTTAATAATGTTTCCAAAGCTCAGCTCTTTAATTAGCATCGGTTCAGACTAATTACTTTCATGAATTCACATCTGGATGAAAAGCTACCAGGTAACGATGCAGGAAAGTGTGATGCATGTCACAATGGTTCACGTCAAGGACTGTCCGAATTCAAGCATGAGCGCGTGGCCAGGAATGACACATTTTCTCTGTGAAGAAGTTAACTATGAGAAAAGGAAGTGAGCAGTGGAAAGAAAGTCAACTTCTAGTTCACATGTCTCTACCGGGAGCAGACTTCAGACGTAAACAGCCCATCTACGAAGAGTTTGCCTTTAGCTTGGTAAGTCTAATGCCACTTGCTTGCAACAAGCAAGCTAGTTAATAAACAAACGAAGATAATCTATTCAGAATGGATCTAAACCAATTCCATTAAGAATCTTAAGCACACTGCTGACGGTACGTCATGCGGTAAAACACAGTCTGCTCTGTGTGACCAAGAAATGTTATGGGACTCAGTCCTACACTAAAACTGAAGAATTAATGTTGTCCTCTGCAGCTGGACAACTACTGCAGTGAATGGACGACCTCCACAAGGGTTTAGAACTTTCTAAGCTTCCTAAACAATCTTAAATTACACATCAACCGAGGGGCTGAACTAACTCTAAGTCTGCTTTCCTTACTCCCACGCCACCGTCCACAGTGCCCAGTCCCTGCTTTGTCCACGTGCGGTAACTACACACATCTTCCCATCTACCCATGAGGAGGCGTCATCCCACCTACTCACCTACCATCGAAGGACCATCTGAGACCCCTCGAAGGCCACTGTTTCTGTCTGGAATGAAGCAAAGGGAAAGGGGCCCACAGCGGGTTTAAACCCTAACTAGCGAGGATGGCTAACACACCATTCCTGGGCGACAGGGACCTTCCTGGGGTGGCAGGCAGTGCAGCACACTCAGATGGGAAGGACTGAGCCCTCTCCATGCAAGACAGAGTATCGAGCCTCTAGTCTAATTTTACTGTCTTACAGTCCAGCTTATAACCACCCAGCCAACAGAACACCTCCCGAGGTGGGTCACACGTGCGTGCAGATGCCTCTTCTAAAGTTATGGGCCAAGAGCCTCCAGTAATGCCCCACCATGCTGCTCCTGGCCACTCCCTCCGGAAACATCCAGTGCCCTTGGCCATCACCAGGTTGGCCACCCTGGGGTCAGAGCTCACTCCTCTGCCATAGCTTTCAAATAAAGACCCTGAAGTGATGAATCCAGGTGTCCAAACACAACCACTAACTCCTGGCCAGGACGATGTACCCACACGGCAGCTCAACAGCCCTAGCACGCTCCTTCCAAACCACACGGCTTTCTATGGGAGCCAAGGTAAATACGAGCATCACCCCACTGAATGAAAAAGGATCCAGGGTTTGGGGACATAGTGGCCAGCCCATGGTCACACCTATTTTAAGTGAAAGAACTGGGACCTGGGAGAAAAAAAAGTGAACTCTCTAAACATAATGTTGCATTATAGGAATGTGCTGATCTGGTCTCGGGGTTCCAGGGGGTCCACCCAGGCAGGCTGCTGAGGAGCACTCAGGTCCTAGGTCTGACTCCTGTCACCTCACCAGCCCTGCCTCCTTTGCCCTCGACCCCAACAGCAGCAGTACTTGTTCAGAACTACTCGGGACATCCCAGAGAAGCCCAGCCTCCTTGCCTGTGCCCCTGTGCACACCATTCCCTGTCTGAAATGCACCCCGCTTCCCACTCACTCATCTCTTCTGTTAGCTGCTTCTATTCAACCCTCCTACGACAGGTGACCCCGTCGGGAGCTACCCTCCTGGGGCTCCTGGAACACTCTCATTACCTTCCATCACTGCCCTGTGCTGGCTGATCTTCTCATCTGCCCCTTTCCCAGGAGGATGGGACCGGCAGGTGGCGTGGCAGTTAAGGGTGCTGGACACTCACATGGCCGACCATGGTTTGAGTCCTGGACCTGGCGGCTTGCTTTCGCATTTTCTCCCTCTCTCGCTCTGTCCCTCTCTGGTCAAATTAAAGAAATAAAAGTTAAATAAAAAATAAGTCTTTAAAAAAGAAAATTCCCAGGAGGAGGCAAGGAGGGAGGGCAAGTACAGCTACAGCGATGGGGCCCCCGGTCCCCAACACACAGAGCAGGTCCTCGGAACACGCCACAGCCCGAGTGAGCGTGCCTGCTCCGGGAGCAGCTACTCCAGGCAGCTCAGCGAACCTGCGCTCACCACACTGGCTATGGCTACTGGACAGCTTCCCAGCTGGCTCCTCTGGACCGCCAGAACATGAGGCCAGTTCCAGCGCCTGGGATTATGACCCAAGTTAGCATCGGGTAGGATGTCTGGGGATTCTGCATTTAACTGGAAGCCTTCCGTTCCTACTGCGCTCAGCCGTTTTTCTCTCACCCAGGAGGTGGGTTGACAACCACAGGCAGATTCTTTCTCAGGGTCAGCCGGCACAATGGCTGACAGTGTGAGCTCAGGGGCCAGCCGGCAGCATGGAGGGTAGGGCGGCTGGATCCCATATGGTCAACTGCTTGGTTCAAGTCTTGGACTCAGCTGCTTGAAAAATACAACAGGAACGTGTGTGCGTGCCCCGAATCCCAGGACTAGAATGGAGGCTCTCTCTCTCTTTAGCAAGTGCAAAGGAAACAAAAGGTCCGGGTTCAGAATTACCATTTGCCAGGTCGGTTCCTGGCCTGACGGTGAAGGAAGCAGGATCCTACATGGCCAACCAAGCGGGGCCTGAGAAACACACTGAGCCCGTGTGGAGTCCTGACAGGGCGGGAGATGGGAGAGCAGTGACCACGCCCCAGTGAGGTGCCTCCTCCCTCTCCCTGTCTCTCTAAGGGGGAGCACTGGGTAACTTTGGGCAAGTTACCCTATGCCAATTCCCAACAGGCGCATGGACAGGGGTGCCCGACCGGGAGCCAGTGCTGGCCATACCTGGTCACCTGGCTGTCCCACCTAAGGGACACCCCCCTCTATTTCCTTCCTGGCACTTATCGCTACTGCAATGATCTTGCTGGTCTGTCTCCCTCACTAGCAGGTAACCGAGAGCAGAGGCCTCGCCCCGTCTTCATCCAGCGTCTCCCCAAGACCTACTCAGGACGGAGAACGCCAGACCGGGTTCCTGTGGCCTCAGGGCCCTTGCACTTGATGGATAAGGAAAAGGAAAAAAAATACACACAAATCTTAAAGGTACTAAGATGGTACTGCTCTGGAGAAACCAGGGCCCTGCACTGTCACAAACACACGCTGCTCCAGGCTTCTTCTGGCTCCAGCTCCGCAACTCTAGGGACAACCAACCCCAGCCTCGCTGCACTGCGGCTGGAGCCACCAGAGGTGGGAGGGACGTGGGGCCAGACCCCTCGATGGCGGGGAGGGCCCTCTCGGTTATTGGTTCAGTCGACACTTAGGAGGCGCCAACGTGCGCGGCGGACGAGGTCCTGTCCGCATGGAGGTCCCCTCCAGGCGGGAAACAGATCTGGGACTGAGAGGCCGTGCACCACGAGCCAGCGTGTGACGGGTGCCGGGAATGACAGCGGGAGTGGGCGGGTGGGAGGTCCCAGCACGCCTGAGAGGTGACATCCAAGCCAAGGCCCGAGGTCAAGCTGGTGCGCAGGTCGGGCCAATGCGCACCGAGCAGGAGCGGCGCGCTCGGCCTACGTTACGCCGGCAACTGTGCCCGGAGCCAGGAGCCCCGGCGGCTCGGGGCGGGCGGAGCAGGCCCTGGCCTCCGCACACGGCCCGCGTGGTCTCTCGGGTCCGGGCGGCTCCGGACGGTTCTGGGCGCCACCCG
>NW_006159525.1:1350147-1378661 GCF_000334495.1 Tupaia belangeri chinensis
CACGCACTCACGCACGCAGCGACGCACGCACGCACGCACGCACGTACGCAGCAGGCTGGCCGGCTCCGGCGGCGGGAAGCTGCGCCCTGCGCCGGCTCCAGGGAAGGCTGCGCGCAGTGCGCAGGCGCGGCCTAGGCGGCGGGGGCGGGGCTTATGCGCGGGAGGGGCGGGGCTTCGCGCAGCTCTGGAGGAGGGGTCGGACCTGGGTGCCCAGAAATGTTGATAGTCACAGAGAAGCCTAGAAATTAAGGGCCCGTGGCGGGGCCAGAGGTGGTGCTAACTGCTTTATTCAACAATAATTAATAAGGATGAACTTCCACTTTCTTCTTGCTTTGTAGTGTCTGGCACTGTTACAGACTTTGAATAATAATGAAAGTACTTATTGTAAACACGATGGTTACGGGTGAGTGATATGTGCTAGGCACTGTGACATACCGTAAATAATAATTATAAATATAATAAACCAGCAATTAAGCCTTGCTTATTGTGTGCCACTCTGCAGAATACTTTCAATAACAACAGTTAACTATAATAAATAAAAGCTACTCTACATAAAATGTTTACTATTCGAAACCACTGTGCAGAATCCTTTACTAATAGATATAATTTGTTTATGCAAAAACAAATTTAGAAATACAATAATCAGGAATGTTGACTGATTCTCACCTGCTTACTAGAGCCTGCTGGAGAGACATCCATTAAATAAATAGCCACACAAGGGGCCAGCAGTTAGCATAATGGCTATATTGCTGGACTCCCATGTAGTCGACTGGGGTTCGAGTCCTTTACCCGGTGGCTTAAACTGACGCCGGGTGCATGTGCGTGCGTGCCCAAGATTCTGAGAAGAGAATGGAGGAGAAGGGGTTGCGGTGTGGCCATCCCCCTTGGGGGGTGATTTCTCGCTTTCTGTCTCTCTGTCTTTCTGGTGAGCGCACACACCCTATAGCAAAAACCTCTCCAAAAATTTTTTTAAAAAATAAGTAAATAACCACACAAATAAGTTACGTGGTGAAAAGTTGCTGGGAATCTGCACCTGCTTGACCTCAGAAGTGGGCGCTCTACATCGTTACTGCCATTTTAATTATATTTCATTCAATAATGTCAACTCTATAAAATAGCTGTTCTTATTGTCTCCTATACTTACATATACGAATGAAGCACCCATCAGATTGTTGACTATCCTTGGCAGGAATATGAATTTTTTTGTACTATTCTTTTCACTGTTCTGTATACTTGAATTTTTAATATATAAAAAAAGATTTTTTTATCAAGATTATCTTTGTCATTTAACTTTAGCATTTAGTCCATTTACACTTATTATATTTACTGATGTATCTGGACTTATTTCTAATATTATTTCTATTTGTCCTGCCTGTTTTTTCTTTTTCCTTTCCTTTCTTGTTTTATGTTTTTTCTCTCATTCCAATTTTCTTCCTTTATATACTGTCTATTGTTTTAGCAGTTGCCTTAATATTTTGATATGTATTTATAAAAGTCCATTTTCTGTTTTTACTTGTGTATTTTCTACGAGCAAGAGAGACAGAGTCAGAGAGACCAGGGAGCTGGCACCCTCAGCAGAGTTCTGGCACTATGATCCACCTCCAGTTTCAGCTAGCTCTGGACCATGGGCATGTGCATGCCTGGCATACTCAGGGAGGTCTCCAGGCACAAATCTGGAGCTTTCTAATGTGGGTCAGCCTTGCAGAGCATTGTGTTTTACTGCTGTGCCACCATCTGGCCCGCTGAAAGTCCAATATTTAAAAAATCTTTATCCTGGGTCCAGCAGGTGGTGTGGTGATTAAGGACACTGGATTCCCATGTAGCTGACAGTGAATCAAGTCCTAGACCCAGAGGCTTGCTTTCTCACTTTCCTCTCTCTCTCTCTGTCCCTCTCTGGTCAAAATAAAGTAAATAAACAAACAAATGAAGTTAAATAAAATAATTATTAAGGAAAAAAACTAGTTTAAAATGCCTTTATCCTGTTCCCTTAAAATACAAAGCTTCTGGGGCCCAGCAGAGGGTATAATGGTTACATTGCTGACTCCCACATAGTAGACTGTGGTTCGAGTCCCAGACCCAGAGGCTTAAAACTCATGCCGGGCATGTGTGCATGTGTGCCCAAGATTCTGAGAGGAGAATGGAGGAGAAGGGATTGTGGTGTGGCCATCCCCCTGGGAGGGGAGTGATTTCTCACCTTCTGTCTCTCTGTCTCTGTCTCTCTGGCAAGTGCACATGTCCTAGAGCAAAAATCTCTGTAAAAATAAAAACCCCGAATATAAAGACTTTGCAGTACTTTCATCACGTGCCCCTAAATTATATGCCTTAATTGTAGTGTGTGTTACATTTAATCTTTCCCATTTTAACCTCCTGAGAGCCGTAAACCTGTTTAATACGGTCAGTGCTACTTCAGGCTCAGCAGCACACTTACCGATTTGTTCACTTACCTTGGTTTCCTGTGTCTAATCTTACACCACTGGAATCACTCTCCTTGTCCCTGAAGCACATCCTTAAAAACGTCTTTAAGGAGGTCAGCTGGTGGCATGGCAGTTAAGGTGGCTGGGTCACACATGGCCAACCTCATGGTTGGAGTCCCGGACCCAACAGCTTGCAAAACACACCAGGAACGTGCATGTGCATGCCCAAAATCCCAAGAGGAGAAGGGACTGTGTGGTCATACCCCCTTTCTCTCTCCCCACCATGTCCTGTGTTTCTCCAGTGAGTGCATGTGCCCTATATTAAAAAATACTAATTTATCTCCGTGAGAGTTGGTACAAACTCTTACTTTCTGTTTTTCTGTAAGTGACCTTTTTTGCCCTTGTTCTTTAAAGCTCTGTTGTCTTGCCTGATAGAGTGATGGTTGCTGGTTCTCAGCACTGTGAGCATACTGTGAACATCCACTGCTTCCCTGCTCCCATTGCTGCTCTTCAGGAGTCAGGTGACAACCTCATCATCGTTCCATGGAAGGCAATCGACGTTTCCCTTTGAATTCATACGTATATATGGATGTATATATAGAGAAATATATATGTACATTTATGCATATATATATATATATTTATATCCTGCCCTGAATCTTTGGGTTTTCTGAACTTGTTCATGGTCCCTTCCATCTTTCTGAAAAATTTGCATTTTTTTTTGAGAGGTTTTTGCCTTAGGTCGCATGGTCTTACAAGAGAGAGACAGATAGACAGACACAGAGGGAAAGTGAGAAATCGCCCCCCGGGGGGGATGGCCACACTGTAATCCATTCTCCTCCGTTCTCCTCTTGAGATCTTGGGCACACACGCACAAAAGCCAGCAGATCCGGGATTCAAGCCTTGGTTGGCCATGTGGAAGTCCAGCAGTATAACCACCACTATGCCATCTGCTGGTCTCCCTTGCAGTGTCTTTTTTAATTTTTACTTTTCTTTTTTATGCTAAAATAGATGTAAAACTATCTACCATTCTTTTTTTTTTTAAGAGGTTTTTGCTATAGGGCACGTGTGCTTGCCAGACAGACAGAGAGAGACAGAGAGATAGAAAGTGAGAAATCACCCCCCAGGGGGGATGGTCATGCCACAATCCCTTCTCTTCCATTCTCCTCTTGGGATCTTGGGCACGCACGCACATGTGCCCAGTGTGAGTTTTAAGCCACCGGGTCCAGGACTTGAACCGTGGTCGACTACGTGGGAGTCCAGCGACATAGCCATTACACTAACTGCTGGTCCCTCTACCATTCTTTTTTTGAGAGGGTTTTGCCTTAGTGTGCATACGCTCACCAGAGAGAGAGAGACAGACAGGCACAATGAGAGGGAAAGTGAGAAATCACCTCCTAGGAGGGATGGCCATGCCACAATCCCTTCTCTGCCATTCTCCCCCCGGATTTTGGACACACTTGCACATGTGCCTGGCATATTTCTCTCTCTCTCTCTCTCTTTTTGGAGAGGTTATTTTTATTTATTTATTTTTGCTATAGGGCATGTGCACTCGCCCAGAAAGACAGAAAGAGACAGAAAGACAGAAAATGAGAAATCTATCTACCCCTCATAGGGGATGGCCACACCACAATCCCTTTTCCTCCATTCTCCTCTTAGGGTCTTGGGCACGCACGCACATGCGCCCGGCGTGAGTTTAAGCCACTGAGTCCGGGACTCGAACCACAGTGGACTACATGGGAATCCAGCAATGTAGCCATTACACCAACTGCTGGTCCTGTGCCTGGTATATTTCTCATGAACCAGGTCAAAGACTTGAATCGTGGAGTTAGCCATGTGGGATCCAGTGCCTTAACTACCATGCCACCTGCTGGTCCTTCCCCACCTAAAACAAATAAAGTAAAAGTTTATTATTTTTTTCTATGAGCAAGAG
This sequence comes from Tupaia belangeri chinensis, assembly GCF_000334495.1. NCBI lineage: Eukaryota > Metazoa > Chordata > Mammalia > Scandentia > Tupaiidae > Tupaia > Tupaia belangeri. Next base: position 1,354,495 of record NW_006159525.1, read on the forward strand.
AGACAGTACCACCAACAGTCTTGACACCTCTATCCAGGCACCACTGCAGCTAGCCCCTGATCACGGACATGTGTCTGCTCAGCATACTCAGGGAGGGCTCCAGATGTGAACCCTGAAACTTACCATGCGCCAGTCTCAGAGTGCTGTGTATTATCTCTAAGCAGTCACCCAGCAGCCCCTCCCCCACTCTTGAGACTCCTATTCGAAGGGGTCCTGCCCCATACCCAGGAGGAGCAAATGCCAACAAGAGAAGCCAAGAGTTTGCAGACATGTCTGGCTGACTCACCCTGTCTATTAGCATCTCACGGCTGTGCAGTGGGGTGTGCATACGACACAGTTGGTAGGGGTTCAGGAGGGCCCCTTCCCACGGGCTGTGCCCTTTACAGTAAACCAGCAGCCCTAGTAAGTGTCCCCTACGCTGTGAACCACTAGTAAGTGCCCTAGTAAGTGTTCCCCAAGCTGTGAGCCACTCCAGTACAGCAATCCAACCAAGGAGTGCAGGGTTACGGGACCCCCAGCTTGTAGCTGATCAGGCAGAGGTTCTAGAGACCCAGACGTGCAACTGGCATTAGAGGTGGGAGCAGTCCTGGGGACTGAGCCCTCAGCGGTGGCATCTGATGCCAGCCTGGGTCGTGTCAGAACTGGAGTGAAGTCGAGAACACCCAGTCCGTGTCCATGAAGCGCTGCGCCCACACGTTTAGGGATCATGGAAGTGACGTGTAGTGGGAGAGAAAAGCCGAGGGGAAACCGTGTTTTTCTGAACAGCAGATCTTCCTGGAGTGCCTCTACTGGTCGCCCATGGCAGAAACCCGCTGCCTGGAGGAGGAGGGAGGGTGAGTGTGGACCCCAGCCCCAGCGTCTGTGAGCGGACTGTACAGGGCTGGCTGGAGCCCAGGGACAGGGTTTCCTCACTCCCACATCATCGGCTACAGCTGCGTCTTGAAACGTGGCTATAGGTGTTCCCACAATCCCCCAAGACCCGCAGTGCATAGTTGGGGTGCTGCACCTTCCAATGGAAAGGGGTCACGCCACAATTTCTTCTTTCCTTTCCCTCTCCTTTCGAGATTTTAGGTGTATGTGTCCTGTGTGTTTTTCTAGCCACCTGGAACAGGATTAAAACCACAGTTGGTCACATGGAATTGGCTCCCTTAACCACTAGGCCGTGGGCTGGCCCTCCACCTGACAGTTTTCTTTGGAGCTAGGGGCAGTGATCTGGGCTCACTGTACACTGAAGCACTTGATTAAGATTCCCTGACCTTCGTTTTCTGTCCTGGGACCCACAGTTCCCCGCTCTGAGCTCATCTTCCCTCACCGCTCGGCTCCAGAGCACACCCACACATCGCATTAAACACACTCCATCCGGGAACCAGCAGTTAGCGTAATGGCTATGTCGCTGGACTCCCACGTAGTCGACCGCGGTTCGTGTCCCGGACCCGGTGGCTTAAAACTCACGCCGGGCACGTGTACATGCGTGCCCAAGATCCCGAGAGGAGAATGAGGAGAAGGGATTGCGGCGTGACCATCCCCCCTGGGGGGTGATTTCTCGCTTTCTGTCTCTATGTCTCTCTCTCTCTGTCTGCCTGGCGAGCGCACGCGCCCTACAGTGAAAATCTCTCCAAAAAAAAAAAAAAAACACTCCATCCGGCTGCAAGTCCACGGGCGAGCACGCAGCATATCGAATCCTCCGTGGTGCCAGAAACAGAAGGCTCCCGTGTAGCATTTTCATGTGAGACGTTTTATTGCATCCAGGCTTCAGAGCTTAGTTTTTTATAGTTCAAGTTTATTTCAGTGCCCCCCCCCATTGAAATCCATGTATAATTTTTTTATAATATGTATTTCCCATGGACTTGTCGAGGACACATGTTTACGAGACAAATCTGGGACGTCTCGTAGGGCCAGGAAGGAAATACCCAAAAGTTAGGGAATGATTCAGGTGGGACATGGGAGCCAGCTGCAGGCACTCCCAGAGGCTGCAGCGGGGACGACCTGAGCAATTGAAATAACTAACAGAGCGCTGATTCTAACTCAAAGGAGGAAAGAAATCTCCTTGGTCCATAATAATGCGAATAAGTAACTGGGCAGAGTCGAACGACCATCCCCTGTGCTGAGCACTGCCCAATAATGGACGCTACACACGCCTTCCTCAGAGAGGTGGAACACGACTCCCAACCTCTGGACCAGGGCTATCCCTGGTGACTTTCTTCCCGAGGGTCTAGTACAGAAAGTAGAAAGACCTGGAAAGCCCTCCACTAGCCAAAAGGTCAAGGTCAGTGTCACCATCGCTAAGCCCCGCCCACAAGAGGTGCCCATGCTGTGACGTGATGAGACATGTGCATCACTTCTGTGGTCCTTGCCCCCAAAGCCGAACTCCAGTCTAAGCATAAGAAAAATAGCAACAAAACTGAACAGGGGCCAGCAGGGAGCATGGTGGTTAAGGCAGCTGCATCCTACATAGCCAACTGTGTGGTTCAAGTCCCAGGCCTGGCAGCATGAAAACTCAGCAGCGCATCTGTACCCAAAACCACGAGAGGAGAATGGAGGAGAAGGGATTGTAGGTGGCCATTCCCCTGGGGGTGCTTCATCTCTCTCCCTCTCCCCCTCTCTCTCTCTTCTCCTACCTCTCTCTGTCTCTCCAGCGAGTATAATGCCCTATAGCAAAATCTGAAAACAAACAAAAAAGCTAAACTGAAGAATGTTCTATAAAATTCCTAGCTAATACTCCATCGACTGGCAAGGTCATCAAAGACAAGGGGAGTCCCCGGAGCTGTCACAGCCCGGAGGAGGAGACGTGATGACTAAGTGCCACGTGCGATCCAGAAAGCAGGAGCAAACTGAGGAGATCCGTGTAGGATGTGGAGTTTGGTGACAGTAAGATATTAATCTTATTAATAACATTCATTCCTTGTGACAAAGTTGCCACACTCAAGTACAATTCTAACAGTAGAAGAAATTGGGTGTTGGGGATGCTGAATCTGTTACCTTTGTAACTTTCTGTAACCCCTAAACTATTCTAAAATGAAAGATTTTAAAATATTTTAAATGAAATTTTCCTCCTCCTCTCTAGCCGTTCTCTTCAGGGCGAACTGCAATTGTTGCTCTCAGGCACCCAGGTCCTGGTCGGCCAGACGCGCAGGCTGAGCCGCGCAGGCTGAGCCACGGAGAGCTAGGGACCACCCGGGACTTCCCATTCCCTCCTTCCGTCCCTGGCTGGCCAAGCCCCTCTGTCCTTCATCTCGCGGTGTCAATTTCTCATAACTCATTGTCTTTTTCATTCATTTGCTCATCCAAGTTTGTTGTTTTGTTTTGTTATAGGGCGCATGCATTCGCCAGAGAAAGAGGGAGAGAGAGAGAGAGAGAGAGAGAGGGAAAGCAAGAGGTCCTCCCAGGCAGGGATGGCCCTGCCACAGCTTTCTCTTCCATTCTCTTCCCAGATTTTGGACACGTGCACACATGCATCTGGCGTGTTTTTCAAGCCACTGTGTTTGACTTGATCCAGAAATTGGCCATGTGGGATCCAGCCACCTTAAACTCCACACCACCTGCCGGCCCACTCATCCAAGTTTTAATCCAATGTTTAACCAAATTTTATTTTTATTTATTTATTTATTTATTTTTACTTCGGAGGGTGTCTGCGCTCACCAGAGAGAGAGGGAGGAAAGGAGAGGGAGAAAGCATCCCCTCCAATGGGGAGTGGTTGTATCACATTCCTTCTCCTCCATTTCTCCAGTCTCAGGATCTAGGGCCCCCCCACACACTTGCCTGGTGTCTTTATAAACTGCTGTGGCTGGGATTTGATCTGTGCAGTTGGCCAAAAGTGATCTGACTCCCTTTGTTACTGGCAAACGAAGGCCATCAGCTTCTTCTCGGGGTCAATGAAATGAGAGGCAGAGGCTGGAGAAGGGAGTTTATCTCTGCAGCCAGTTACAGGGAGACAGTTGACAAGCACCGGCAAGCACCACCAAACGGTTTCAAAAATTTATCGCTGGGAACCAGCAGTTAGCGTAATGGCTGTGTCGCTGGACTCCCACGTAGTCGACCGCGGTTCGTGTCCCGGACCCGGTGGCTTAAAACTCACGCCGGGCGCATGTGCGTGCGTGCCCAAGATCCCGAGAGGAGAATGGAGAAGAAGGGATTGCGGCGTGACCATCCCCCCTGGGGGGTGATTTCTCGCTTTCTATCTCTCTGTCTCTCTGTCTCTGTCTGTCTGGCGAGCGCACGCGCCCTATAGCAAAAACCTCTCCAAAAAAAAAAAAAAAAAAGCTCATGCTCTCCGTATGGATAGGTACAAGATATAAGCAGGTGTAAATTATTCCTCACTTCAGTCAGTCAAATACCCTCTTCTGAGTCTCATCTGATCCTCAGTCAGCCCTCCCATGACTTAGCACTTGATCAGATGGTTCTCATTAGAAGTCCGTCCGAATTTCAAGATGGCTGCAGTCCTGCTAACCCTTTAGCTGACCGGCTTTGCCTTAACCATTGCACGAAGGGCTGGCTCAGCTGAATTTCTTTCGTATTTACTTACTCATTACCACTCTTCCTCAGAATCTACTATGAGCATCCTGCAGTAAATGCATTTAGCTGTGGCTCCAAAGTATCTCACTGTCTAGTGAGGAAGCATTGAAGAAAAACAACAGAATAATTACGACCCGTGATACATCTGAAAACAGTAGTCCCGGGAGGCTGAGGTAGGAGGGTAGAAACAGAGCAAGACCCTGTCTGAAAAAAAAAACAAAAAACCCAAAAAACTCAAGTGGAGTAGAGGTGAGAGCTACTGACAGACAGTTACTTTACTCGGTAATCTGGGGAAACGTGAAAGCTCAGAGGGTGTTAGAGAACAGTCTTGAAAATATCGTAAGAAAGATCTTGCCAGACGAAAAGTTCAAGCAGAAGGATGATGATGAAGAGGGACAATGGCAAAGGCCCTGCGGTAGCCAGACTGTGGGATGGGGGACTGCTTGGTGAAAAGTTGGGGATAATAGTCTCTCATTGGTTTAGCTCCTGCCGGGTCTGGTCCTATGTTCATATACAACTAGTTTTTCTGTGGTTGTTGTAACAAAGCACCACTAAAAAAGTGGGTTAAAACACGTATTTGTTATTTTAAAGTGCTGGAGGTCAGTAGTCCAAAACTGGGCCTTACGATGATAGAATCAAGGGTGATGGGCCGTGCGATCTGTCCCCAGCCTTTTCTTCCAGAAGACATCCACATTCCTTGGCTCATGGCCATCTTCAAAATCTTCAGGGTCTCTCTGAGAGAGCCCTCTCTCCGCTTCCATCATCACTTTGTCTTCTCTCGCTCTGACCCCATGGCTTCCATCTGGTAAGGACCAATCTCAAGATCTTTAACTTAGTCCCAGCTGCAAAGTCCTCTTGGCCATGGCAGGTACCGTATTCAGGGGTTTGGGGGATTAGGATGAACATCTTTGGGGACTAGTTATTCTGCCAGTCACAGGATTTATTATTATAACTCATACAACAATTGCAGCTATTCTCACTTTCGTTTTAGAGATGAAGAAACAGAGGCTCATAGAGATAAAATAACATGCTCGATACTCCAGGCCGGCGAAGTGGCTTCGGAAGACATGAACGTGCTGAGTGATGAGATCTGAGAGCCAAGAGGCGCGGTGTGTGTTCCTGTGGGCCAGACTCCCCTTACTTACTCCTCACCAGGACAAGAGAGGTCATTCACCCCCACTTTACAGACAAGGCTAGGGTGGGAAAGCTCTTCCATATCACACATTCTACTATGGAGATTTGTCCTGTTTTGTTTTTTAATCGCCAGAGCACGAGAGTGCTCACCAGAGACAGAAAGAAGAGGGAGAAATCACCCCATAGTGGGGCATGACCATGCTGCAATCCCTTCTCCTCACCTCCATGCAGCTGAGATTTTGGGCATGCACACATATGTACCTGGTGTGCTTTTCTGTCTTGATTGTTATGCTATAGGGCATGTGTGTTTGCTGGAGACAGAGAGAGAGAGAGAAGGAGGGAGGGAAATTAGGCCATTTAGGAGATGGCCACACCACAATCCTTTCTCCTTCATTTTCCTTTTGGGATTTAGGGAATGCTTACATAATGTGCCAAGTATGTTTTTCAAGCCACCAGGGCCAGGACTCAAACACATAGTTGACTCCAACAACCTTAACCTCCACGCCACCTGCTGGTTTGCCACATGGGGCAGGGATCTGAACTATGGTTGGCCATATGGAATCCAGCTCCATTAACCATGATGTTATGGGGCTTGCCTATTGTCCAATTTTTTTTTCTTTTTTTTTTTTTTCACTTTTTTCCCCACTTGTTCCTGAACTTTGAGACCTTTTTAAAATCATGCCCAATATTTTTATACATAGAAATAATATGACCAAGTATATTGTTTTTAAATGGACTTATTTTGCAATATTTTAGATTTACAGAAAAGTCACAAAGACAATACAGAGAGTTTCTATACATTTCTCACGCAGTTTCCCCTGATGCTGTCGCCTCCTGTGACCCTGGTACATTTGTCAGAACTAAGGAACCGACACAGGCACGTTATTGTTAACTGAACTCCAGACTTCTACCACGTCAATGGTCTTTTCACTAACTTTTAAAAACTAATTATTTTTTATATATTTTTTAATTTGACCAGAGAGAGACATGGGGTAGGGAGAAGTGAGAAAGCAAGCTGTCAGGTCAGGGACTCAAACCATGGTCAGTCATGTGGGAATCCAGTGCCCCAACCACCATGTCGCCTGCCAGCCCCTACTAATACCTTTGATCTCTTCCAAGATCTGATCCAGGATGTCACACTGCATCTAGCCAATGTATTTCTTGCAACGCTCCCAGAAGCTAACCAGAAATGAAGGCACAATAATGGCTGCTCAGCTTCCACTGGCCCAGGCCACGTGCCAGGCAGTCCTCTCAGGGCTGCGTGTGTTACACATTCTCACAACCAGGAGGGAGTGACGTCACCTTCTCTGGGGTGCAGATGAGGACACTGAGGCACAGGGAAATCAAGTAACTTGCCCAAGAGGAGTGAGGGAGGAGACGGAGGCCAAGGACCCGGATGAGATACACTGCGAAGTGGGTCGGGGTTTCTCTATGGTTTGAACGTGTCCCCCCAACATCCGCACGGTCAAATTGGCTGTGATGGGACTGAGAGGGTGGAAACTCGATGGGCTGTGGTGTTGAAAGTTGGCCTGTGTGGAAGGTGATCAGGGTTAAGGCCATCAGGGTGGGCCACTGTGTGACCGAACCCCATGGGCTCATAGGAGAAAAAACGCACCTCAGGCAAGGGGACGCGGCCGCTAGTTCTCCCTCTGCCTGGAAGCGTGACCCTGGCGCCACCTGGGGACTTTGCAGAGTGTCCCAACCAGCAAGATCCTCACCCAGTGCGCCCCTGGACTCTGGATTTCCAGGTCCTTGAGCTAATTGAACCTTTATTCTTTATTTTTAAAAAATCTTTTTAGTTTTGCTATAGGGCGTGTGTGCTCTAAACACAAAGTAGCTAGAAAGGGAAAGTGAGAAATGAGCCCATGGAGGCATGGCCACGCTGCAGCCCCTTCTCAATTCTCCTCTCGGGATTTTGGGCCCACACACACACATGCCTGGCATAATTTTCTTTTCCTTTTTTTTTTTGAGATGTTTTTGCTATAGGGTGTGTAGGCTGTGTGCACTCGTCGGAAATACAGAGAGACAGAAAGTGAGAAATCACCCCCTGGGGAGATGGCCATGCCACAATCCCTTCTCTTCCATTCTCCTCTCGAGATCTTGGACATGCATGCACATGTGCCAGACGCGAGTTTAAGCTGCCAGGTCCAGGACTCGAACCATGGTCGACTACATGGGAGTCCAGAGACATAGCCATTACGCTGTTGGTCTAGCCTGGCATGATTTTCAAGCCACCGTGTTTGGACTTAAACCACACTATCGGTCATGTGCGATCTAGCTGCCTTACCCGCCCCCGCCCCCCCACATGCCACCTGCTGATCCCCAAACCTCTATTCTATAAAGAACACCTAGACCCAGGTGTTTCTGTCACTGGCAACACAACGGACCACAACAGGTTCGTTACTCAGAAGTGGGGCAGGAGGGAGCAGGGGACGTGGCATCCTTGTTTCCTCATCTGCCCGCTAGGAAGCAAGCACCGTGACTGACCCGGTGTGACCCAACACCCTTCTTCTAGCACCGAGCAAGGGCTCGAGGCATACCCGGCACCCACAGATGGAGGAGCGAAGCAGTGAATGCGTGAATGTCTCAATGAATAAGGCGAGCAGGTGGCATGGTGGGTAAGGCACTGGATCCTACAGGACTTACTACTCAATTCCAGTCCTGGGTGAGGGCTGAGAGGTTTGGGGAGCTGGGAAGGAAGAGCCACATTCCCTTCCTAAGTCAGCTCTTCCCAGGACCCTGAGCTCCCTAGGCTCTTCCTGACGGCAAACAGCGGCGAGGTCACCAGTCCCCAACTCTGTGCCTGGCACGTGAAGGTGCTCAATGAATGTTTGATGAATGAATACAATAATGTAAAGTTTTTTTTTTTTTTTTTGGAGAGGTTTCGCTATAGGGTGCGTGCACTCGCCAGACAGACAGAAAGCAAGAAATCACCCCCCCCCCTCGGGGGGATGGCCACGCCGCAATCCCTTCTCCTCTATTCTCCTCTCAGGATCTTGGGCACGCACGCACACGCGCCCGGCGTGAGTTTTAAGCCACCGGGTCCAGGACTCGAACTGTGATCGACTACATGGGAGTCCAGCGACATAGCCATTATGCTAACTGCTGGTCCCCACAATAATGTAATTAAGAATTGGATGGTGGGGTATGAGGGGAGTCTTTTCAATCCTCAGGACTTGTCCCCAAGCATCCAGGAGGCCACATTTGCATACCTCTGGAAGGTAATTAGATTCTACACTCCTTGGAGGTGAGAACAGCATATCTGTCTCGTCCGCCACGGCAGAGGGAGGCCAAAGAACCACACGGGAAGCGGCTGATGAGGCAGTGAGGGGCATGGTCTTAATGGTGGGGAGCTTGTAGGGTCCTCACAGGTCACTTCCAGTGCGACTCAGGGCGGCAGGGGACGCGTTCACTTGTGTCTTTGTGCGGGTGTACCAATTGCAAACCCCTCTCTTCCCCAAGCTCGTTCATCCATGGGGGAGCACACTAGCTGAACCCTAGGGGCTGGGGGACAAAGCGCTCTCGGCAGACCCCCTGTCCTATCCAGCTTGAAGACAAAGTGGGGCAGGACGAAGCCCCCAGTGGCCTAGCCAAGGAGTGGCCGGGGCCGGGCTGCACTGCTCCTCACGTCACCCCCAAGAGCTGGCAAGAATATATAAGAATTCACTTAAAAAGTACACAGGCAGTGAGTGAAAGCAGCGTTTAGACACCAGCCATTGAGCTGATTAAAAACCATGCTTGCTCTGCAAATGCAGCCTCGAGCCTCCCCTCTCCAGCATCTTTGTGGCCGGTCGGCTCCCCGAGGCCCTTGGAGATGGGAGCTGTGCCGCCTCTGGGCTGTGGTCAGGACGTGTGCCTCCAATGCCGGCCCTTGGGAGCTCAGAGGAGGCGGCTGGCAGAGACAGGCACAGATGGTGAGACAGAGACAGAGAGAGGGAGAAATGGAAGGGAGGCAGAGGCAGGGGAGTGAGAGACATGGAGGAGGCAGAGAGACATGAGACAGAGAGGGGAGAAGAGAAGGCAGAGAGAGAGGGAGAGAGACAGACGAAGACCGAGAGGAAAGGAGGTGTGATAGGGTAGGCGCAGGAGACTGTGAAATGACATTGTGAAATTGGTTTTTCCACAGGCCAGCAGGTGGCATGGTAGTTTCCATCACTGGGCTCCCACACGGTGGACTGCGGTTCAAGTCCCAGTCCTCGTGGCTTGAAAATCATGCTGGGCCCATGTATATGTGTGTTCCAAGTCCCGAGAGAATGGAGAAGAGACTGTGGCATGGCCGCCCCATGGGGTTTCGTTTCTCACTTTCTCTTTCTCTCTGGTGAGTGCAGACACCCTATACATTTAGAGCTATGGGGTCTCGAGGGACCATGGCGACTTTGCTTCTCTGTCTGTGGGAACAACAAAAACAAGCCATTATAAGATGCCAAGTAAATGTCGCCATCTTACAAAACCCAAATGGTTTCCTCTCACTTACAAAAGGAGCGTGCATTTGTGCTGTGGTCCTCCTGGTGGGGCAGTGGAAGTGCAGGCTGCAGGCTGTGGCCAGCCTGGTCCCTGCCTGCTCTGCAGCTCTGCAACTTTCCAGTGTGACCTCGGCTGCTGGCAAGGCCCTCCGAAGAACCTCAGGCACGCCGGTAGGTGGGGTAACTGGGATACTGCTTGCGGGGCACACCTGGGGGAAGTGTGTAGCGCCTGGGAAGAGGGTGGGCTGTCGGGTGACCTGGCGAGGAGCTGAGGAAGGGGCCCTGCTGTGAGTGAGATGCTGTCAGGACTGGGTGACGCCTCACATGGCACAGATGTGGGCAGACGAGAGTGGGTACAGCGGTCATGGGTGAAGCAGCCGCTCGGAGAAATGGCTGTTGGGTTGGTGTTGGGCTTTGGACAGTGGCCCTGTCTGGGCCCGGGCAGGACAGGAGGCCCATGGTCAGAATGGCATCGCGTGAACTTGCTCTTGTTTAATGGGGGACAGCATGCCACAGTTGGCTGTTCCTCACCCGCTGAACCTCACGACCTCACGTCTCCATCTGCACAGGCCGAGTACTGTGCGTTTTTAGCTGCTGGGTCTGGGTGTCACGTCAAGATCAGTGTGGTGACATTAGCTCTTATCACGAGGACTGTGTGACCGTGGCGTCTCATCACCGTGAACGTCAAAGAGCCCCCGAATCTCACATGCCAGAGGCTGGGGTGCTACAAGGGAGAGCTCTGGAGCAACTGCGCTCTTTGAAGTTCAGTGCTGCAAGACGGCTGTTTGTCCTGGGCACTTTGTGAAGGAAATGGGGCTGGCAGATGCCCCTCACCCCAGACACCAACAGCAGCGGAAGCTGGGGCCTTAACAGCTGGGTCTTCACCATGTTTGTCACTCCCTGAAGACATCCCCCTCCTCCAATCTTTGCATGCCATTAAGTAAAAGCAAATGCCTCTTAATTTGTAGCCACCAGGGAAGACGCAAACGTAGTAAATGTGGTGCCCACTGGCTCCTTCTTTCTGTGGGAAAAGTGGCACCACGAGTCTCCCCGTTCTCACTTCTCAGAAGACTAATTCCCTGCTGGGGTCTTCATTCATTTTGCTGGGATAATGCAAGGTGCATGATGGCAGGCGTCAGATCTGGTCCCGACCTGCCATCTGTTTATTGCTCCGAGTCTCAGATACAACTCTGCAGTGGCAGGAACGGTGTGACGTCAGAAGATGCAGACAATACGTCACAATGGGGTGGCCTGTGAAAGCTGGTTGCTGGGGTGGAGGGGGGGCCCTGGGCCTGCAGCGGTGGCTAGGGCAGTGCCCCTTGGTGCCACTTCCAGGGCACTCTACCTCTTCCGCCATGCTCGCCCAGCCCCTCAAGCTCCCTGCTCAGAACCAGCAAGGACAACGTGGCCTGGAGACCCTCTCACGCTCTCTCCTGCAGCTGGGCTCCCAGTCGTCTTTTGTCTTTTATTCATTTTGCTTTGCAATTTAAATCATTTGTCTTTTTGTCATTTTGTGTTTGTGTATGCACACACATATGTGTGGGTGTTATTTGAAAGAAAATATGGCATTTGTGAAAAATAAAGACAAGCTTTATTTAAAAAAAAAAAATTCTTTTTAGGCTTTACTACAGAAAAAAATAAACAAGTCCCTAATGGACCCACGCTGGATAAAGCGGGCTCTCAAGGCGTATGGCTCTGTCACAAGCTGTCCTATGGCACGCTAACAGTGAAACTCACGTTTATTAGTAATACTGACTTACGAAGGCCGACTGCTTGCCCTCCTTAGCCATTCACAGCAGTCTATGGTCTGCATGGTTACCGTTTGCCAAATAAAGTCACACGCCAGCTCTTGGAGGGGAAAGGCTGTTTGGGCACATTCACTGACCCAACAAACCACTATGGAGGGCCTTCCAGCTGGCCTTGAGACCCCGTGGGAAGATGACCCCTCTCCTCCAGGAGTTTTCATTGCAGAGAACATCCAAGCAAACAACCTCATTCTGTTGCCTGGAGAGCCCTCTTCATGATTCTGGGTCACCAGCTTGCAAATCACCCGAACCAGCGAGTGCTGGCAGTGCCTTTCCCCAGTGGCGGCTCTTCTCCGCCCCGCAGGTGGCTGTGTTGTTTGGGGAAGTCACGTGATACACACCGTTGTCTTCGCATAGGTACGGTACCGGAGGAAGCTGTGGAACCTGCAGTCCCTTCTGCGCCCACAGGTCCTTCCTGGGCCCTTTATACAAAATACCACTTGGCCACCAACACGCCATCTCTGACTCAACACTGGGAAGGAAAACCCACAGGGGTCCTAATACAAGGTCATCGAACAGTAAACAGGAAGTTCCAGCAAGTCCTTCTTAGTAAGGTTTTTATGACTTGATGTTGTGAATACTGACCGATTCAGAAGGCAAATTACCCTTTTGGTAAGAAGCACCCATGTCACTCATGCCTGTTGCTCTCCTTCTCCTTCTAACCTATGGTGCGTTCTCATCTACATGCCAAGAACCCTGCCCGTCCCTCGAGCAGTGGCGGCAGTGCTGACGTTGATGATGGTACACCACCAGAGCATCAACCAACACTCTCACCCCGTTTTCTTTTTCAAAATGCCCTTCCCTTTCAGAGATTTTTGCTATAGGGCGCATATGCTTGCTGGAGAGACACAGAAAGTGAGAAATCACCCCCTGGGGGGATGGCCATGCTGCAATCCCTTCTTCTCCATTCTCTTCTCAGGATTTTGGACATGCATGCACATGTGCCCAGCAAGTTTCAAGCCGCCGGGTCTGGGACTTGAACTGCAGTTGACCATATGCGAGTCCAGGGACTTAACCACTACGCCACTTGCTGGCCCCCCAAAGTGCCCTTTTCCCAATAGGGTGGAACCGCTGCACTTTCCCCATTATATTCTCCATATATATTACTTAATAGCAGCCTGGAGGTTTACTCTACACCAGAGTGACAGCGAGACCCTGGGCCCCGTCTGCCTCCCACCTCTGGGACGGCAGTCCTGGACGTCACGGCACCTTCAAGCCCATATCGAAAGGTGGTCTCTGGGTTCTTACGCTGTTCCCTATAAGGGGTTGCAAAGGACTACTGAAAATAAAAAAATTAGTGACTGGAAGTTGGATTAAAATCACAATAAAGTGATTCATTTTGACAAGGTAGTTGTTAACTGTGAAGTGTTCTTCTCCCCTTTCTTCTTACAAGCTCCACCAGTTTTGCTAAGAGGGAAAGTGATGGCTACTCCTGGTGGGTTAGATTCTGGAAGGTGGCAACGCTGGGCGCCCGGACTCTGCCATCTCCAGTGGAGCCCAAGCTGTTGGCCAGTATTACTATAAACCAAACCAGTGCAAAGGTTGAAAGGCTCTGTGTTTTATTTTAGTTTACCATCTCAATGGAAACCCGCTTCTTAAATTCTAATCGCAAAAACGACCTGCAGTAAACTGTAAGGTTAGACACTTGGGTCCATAATTTAGTCTTTTGTTTTTAAAAAAAAAAAAAATTGGATACAGGGTGTGCACACTCACTGGATAGAGACATGGGGAGAAGAGACACAGTAAGAAAGCACCTCCCGGGGGGGATGGCCATGTTGCAATCCCTTCTCCTCCATTCTCCTCTCAGGACTTTGGGTACACATGCACACATGCCCAGCATGTCTTCCAAGGCACCATGTCCGGGACTTGAATTGTGTAGTCAGTCATTGGAACCTGGTTGCCTTAACCACCATGGCCTTGGCTGGCTCCATAATTTAGTTCTTATGGCAAGCAATCATTTGCTTGTGGAAAAATAAAGCAGCGTTGCTTTGTGTCTGCACTTAAGACACTCATTTGATGCAGTCATTCTCTTCTTGGCATCTACAAACAAGCCGGCTCTGCTAGTTTTTTTTTTTTAAGTCTGCCATAGGATGTGTGATGTGTGCACTCGCTGGACAGAGAGACAAAGGGAAGGTGACACATCACTTTCTCCAGCCCCTGGGGAGGATGGCCACACTGCGATCCCTTCTCCATTTTCCTCTTGGGATTTTGGGCATCCACATGTGTCCGGTGTGATTTTCAAGCCCCTGGTCTGGGGCTCCAGTTGTGCAGTCAGCCATGTGGGATCCAGCCGCCTCGGCTTCCGGCCACTTTCTGCTCCTATACGTATTATTTTGACAGGTATAGACTTATATTTCTCCTTAACATACATTTACTTATACTCCCCCAGCCCCTTTCTTCCAAGATGTAGGATGGCTTAAAAAATACCTATCAAGGGGAACCAGCAGTTAGCGTAATGGCTATGTCGCTGGACTCCCACGTAGTCGACCGCAGTTCGTGTCCCGGACCCGGTGGCTTAAAACTCACGCCGGGCGCGTGTGCGTGCGTGCCCAAGATCCCGAGAGGAGAATGGAGAAGGGACTGCGGCGTGACCATCCACCCTGGGGGGTGATTTCTCGCTTTCTGTCTCTATGTCTCTCTCTGTCTGTCTGGCGAGCACACGTGCCCTACAGTGAAAATCTCTCCAAAAAAAAAAAACAAAAACAAAAACAAAAAAAACCCCACCTATCAAGTGCCAGAATGAAACGTGTGCTGTAAGGTTTTACCTCGATCTGGCGCTAAGGGTTAATGACCAAACCGAAGAGCGTGAACAATCAGACAAATGCAACTTCAGTGTGTCTATGGAGCTAATTTTCATTAAGGATATGAACACAGGATTAGGGTGCAGGAGTCCCTGAGTACTATTATTATTTTAAACGTTTTTAATTTGCTATAGGACACACATGTATGCTCACTGGAGAGATTTGGCAGTTTGAAAAATGCACGGAGTGTGCATTTGTGTCCAAAATTCCCAAAGACGTGAGAAAGGGACAGAGACTGCAGCATGACCAGCCCCCACAGGGAAGTGCTGTTTCACTTTCCCTCCCACTCTGACGAGTACACGTGACCTTTGGCAAAAATCAAATGAAAAAAATAATCCATATGCACTCATGGTAAAAACATTTTAAAGTACATATAAAATTGCATGTGAAGGGGACAACTCTGTCACCTGAGGCCCTCCCCATGGAGATAGCTGCTGTTACTTAGAGTACAGATGGCCAGACTGCCAGAGCAGGGCCAGGGCCCGGTGCTAGCACGGATGCCGAGCCGCTGGTTCCCCACCATCCCCGCTGGGAACTGCACTGCACACCACCTGAGGGCACTGCAGCTGCCAGAGCAGACACGCACACACAGGCACGCATGCCCTCCGTCACGGGGCCCCTGGCGCCACTGGTAAGATGACTTCGGAACATTTTACTGAGAAGAACGCATGAGGAACACCATAAAGAAACCATGTGAAAGGCAAACACGTGTATTTGTAAACATAGCATTTTATTACCAAAAATGCTTACATCCTTCTTACAACAAATCTCTCAGTGATTTAGCATGTTATATGCCATAAAAGTATATTATAGAATAGTCAAGCTAAAACAGTATCATTGGAAAGTATGCCAGATCGACCTTCGTATGCAAGCTACCTACTATAAGTATGTAAAAGAAAAAACCTTACAACTAAACTCAAAAGGTGGAATCTTC
Source organism: Tupaia belangeri chinensis (assembly GCF_000334495.1). NCBI lineage: Eukaryota > Metazoa > Chordata > Mammalia > Scandentia > Tupaiidae > Tupaia > Tupaia belangeri. Next base: position 1,370,144 of record NW_006159525.1, read on the forward strand.
TTTTGTCAGCATTTATCGACACCACATTGCATGGTTGACAAGACTTAGGTCCAGCCCAAGGGTAAGTCTTGGAACACCCTGTTCGCTTGGAAAACCATGCTACGGGATTTTATTACAGGTAACAGGAATGTGTGCTGTGCTGAGGCCACGCCACACACCTGGGCTGTTTACGGTGCTACAAAGCGGACCAAAGTATAATCAACGTAACTGTTTTTTAATAATAGATGGTATTACAGGAAGGCACAAGTATCTTGCTCCTTGTATCAGGTCGTGCAAAGGCCTGACATTCACAGAGAAGTAAGAGCTGCTGGCATGACAGCCTAGCCTTCTTCTGCCCTTCAGGTCTAAGCTCACCTCCACGGCTGTTTCTCTTGGACACCGTGACCTGACCTGGACTTTCACACCCTTTAACCGATGGGCTCCTACTAGCTCAGCACAGTTCTGCAGCCCATGCTAACCTTCCCACTGCCAATGGAGCGATGATGTTCTGTCCACCGGCCACGTCCCCACGACAGTGGCAGTGAGCCCGGGCCTGTGCCCTCCGCAGTCCTTCACCACACTGGCCTCTGCCCTTCTGCAGTGCTTGTTCCCAGCTGGACAAGTCCTGCTGCTGCGCCCACGGAAGGCAGCACGGGAAGGCTGACCCCGTGCACAGAGGTGGTGGCCAGTGCTCAGTGTCTCTACGGGAGAGCCCACAAAGAAATGGATGGGAAATAAGGCAAGACGTCTGCTTTGATCAGAGAGAAGGCAAGACCTAAGTTCTTAAGAAGCTTGGAGGGATGACTGACGGTAAGTTGAGTGACTCATAAAGCGAAATAGCAAAAAGTCTGAGCTGGATGAAAATTAAAGGAACAACAACCTCCCAGGGCAATGAAGCTGTCTACACAGCACACCAACAGTTTAAAAACAGAGCCACCATTAGCTCTCCGAGGAGTCAGCTGCTGCTAATTCTCCCCGCATCAATTTGACTGGTCTCGCTTACCATCATGTGTATGAAGAGAAAGTTTCAGAAACTGAGCAGTAAATTTATGTAGAAAGTTAAGTGGAAGTAAATATATCCGAATACTGTTTTATAAATTCTCTTGAGGGTAAAACTGATTCAAGCATAAATTTAGTGAAAAATTAACAATGGTCAAATGATACCAGGACCAAGTCCCAAAGCCAAGTGAAATGCTGCCACACTCGGGCTGACAGTGTTGCAGGTGGGCGTGGGCGTGGGCACAGGTGCTGCCCACGTGGCAGGCCCCCTCCGCTGGGCGGCCACTGGGCTTGGACCTGGGCTGGAGGAGGGCGAGCCTAGCTCTCCTACCCGTCACAGGAGGTGCTACAGTGGTCTCCTTGTCAACTTCAGTTCTGAGTCCAGATTACTGGGTCTGTGTGAAGTGCAATTTCAAATGGGATTTTCTCCAAAGTACTGCATTCGACAATCTGTTTCCTGAAACACTGACAAGCTTCTGAATAACCAGCATGTTCTGTTTGGTTCTGTTGCAAGATTAAGAACAACATTAAGGTCTACAGCTTAAAACTGTCAAGTAAAGAAGGCTCTTTCAAAAACATCATTTCCATCTTAGGATTTCCCATTAATTGGCTGACAGAACTTGGCACCTAAATTCCTATTATGGAAAGCAACCCAGAATTTTGTTTTAATTATAAAGCATTTTGATGAGGCACTGGGCACCACAGAGATCTCAAATATGAACAAATTTAAAAATATTTTGGTTAAATTTGTTAGACAAATTAGACGGTTTGAATTTCATTGTCTACTGTACACCCTAATCTTAACACTTCAAGTGTTCCGCATAATAAAAAGAACAGATAGAAGATTTAAGATTTTTCTTACAGAATTTCTGAATCCTTTTGTTTTGAGGCCAAAAATATTCTAGCGTATCTGTAACTGATTAGACCCTACATGTTAGTACTTCTGACAGAACAGATCTTCACATCAAACTTGATCTCACTACTGCAAGTCCCCCTAGAGCTGGAAATCACTTTCTTCTGTGCTGAAAGAACCCCAAAGCACAAACAGAAATACAGACAGAAAAGCTGACCTTACTTATTCACCTTCTTCATTATGTCTAATGAAACTTCATCACAACAGGCCTTCCAATTATTCTCTTAGATGGGAAAAAACGGAGGCTCCTGAAACATGTACGTAAGGCTCTCCTCGGGTTTCCTGACTTTCCTTGGGCACATGAAGACAAATGCCCCCCGGCAGTCCATGTTTTTGCAAATCGGATAATCAGACTGCTTGGATTTCTGTTACTGGAAGTCAGAAAATCCACTGTCCAGAGAAATTGCAGAGGCTGTTTCTTTAAGATCTAGGCTATGTTCCGCCCAGCCCCCAACTCCCTTTTTCTAACCTTCACGGTCTAATCTCCTTGATAAACGTGTTTGACTATTTTTTGATAACAGTACCACAGGGGTTAAGGCAATTGTCTAAACATTACCTTGGCCATTTTTTGTTTGTTTTGTTAAATGTGCTATGAAGTGTTTGCGCCCACAGAATGGGGGCAGAGAGAGAGAGTGAGAAAGCATCCCTGGAGGGGAAATGGCCACAACTACAATCCCTCCTCCTCCATTCTCTTTTCAGGACTTGGACTGTACAGCTGCCATGTGGGATCCAGCTGCCTGAACCACCATGCCACTGGCTGGTCCACCTTGAGTCATTTTAAATCATTTTTTCATGAACCAAGCTCACTGGAAATAGGTACACCGGAACAGTTTCACTCTTGAGGGACACCTCATTTCTTACTTTGAAAAATATTAGCTGTTGGGCCAGCCAAGTGGTGAGGTGGTTAAGGCAGCTGGATCCCACATGGCTGACTATGTGGTTTGAGTCCCTGACCTGGGGGCCTGAAAAACAGGTTGGGCATGTGTGCACCCAAAATCCCGAGAGTAGAATGGAGAAACTGTGGTGTGGCTATCTGCCCTGGGGGGTGATTTTTCACTCCCTCTTTTCCATCTCTCTCTAGCAAGTACATGTACCATATAGCAAAAACTAAAACAAACAGTTAAGAGGCAGAGGTAGAGTATCTCTTGAAATCAAATGTAAACAGAAGTTGTGCTGCGAATCCCTTTGAAGCAAATTTAAACAAGGAAGACTCTTCACGGAGCCCCACTACGTAGCTTCTTGCTGTCATGTAACTCTCCTTACAGAGTTAGGCCGAACCCTTACAGCCCGCTGCGTTCAGAGAGGTGGGCCAGTTTGCTTGTGGACTGTCACTTCCCCTCGAACGTTCTGGAGCTGCCACCTCGATTAGGTCAATGTTAAGGGGCTTCTAAGACTTCCTCTCTGGACAGGAAGGGCTCTCTCATTACCGACACAGGTTCTTGCAGATGTTTCAGGGGCTCGTCGACGACATAGATCACATACTGTGTGCCCATACCTTAAATACTAAGAGCCCGTGTGTCCCACTCTTGACATGTCTGAAAGAGCGAGTTTAAAAATGGTGAAAAGAAGTTTTATAACCTCTTTTACAGCTCACTTTCAGACCATGGGAGACGCATGTAACAGTGAGCAACTGCTCTTTAAGCTGGGAGGCTGACACGCTGATGCGTGTGATCCGAATCCGACCTGCTCGTCTGCATATGGCGCTGTAAAAATGCAGATGTTCTGGTCTGACAGCTCCAGGAAAGCCACGGAATAGTTATTTAAAGGACATTTTCATTACTGTATTTCCCAGAATTTAATTTACAAGGCCTTCTAAGCCTATTTTCCTTCTTCAGAATAGAAAAGAAAGAAACACAAGACTTACAGAGAAGTTCTGAAATTAAAAGTACTTTTCTTTCCCTTTCCATAGTTAAAAACACAGGGAATTGAGAACGTCAAGGAAGACACCAGCCACCCACGGGAGATCAGTCCTGCAGCACAAGAGCCATGATCCCTTCAGACGTGGGGCTATTGGGACGTGTGTGCACGGGGAGGCCGGCCCTTAGGACGTCACCATAAATGGGACAAGCAAGCGTGTTATTCCAACAGGAACCAAGTGCGGCAGCTGCTCTGAGCAGAACTGCTCCGGATTCTGCTGACAACGGGTGACAGAGGCTCCGTGTGGGACCGAGAAGTCTTGTGACAGGTACTGCTCCCAATCATTCCCACGGAGGAGCCTGAGCCACATCCTACTTCATGTTCTTTTAATAAAAAAATGATAGTGAAATAGTCATCATGGGGTCAGGGAAACACTGTGTGAAAGGAGAGCTCTGGAGGCCCTGGCTTCTGGGACTGGACACCTGCAAAGAACTGACTTCGATTTCTCTGAAATAAATCAATATACACTTGCAGCTAATTAATGACTTCTGTCTTCTGTTCCATCCCAGAGTTTTAAAAAATGGCCTAGCATCATAAGAGAACTGAAAGAAGATTTTATAAATAGGCCATGTCTCAATTCCTTTGAAATCTAGCCCTTTTCTTAATAAGAAATAATAAAGAAAACAGGAAATGTGTATTAGATCATTGTGTAGGTTAATCATCCCAAATGTGTTCAAAATAAAGTACTGCTTACATCTTTAATATTCGCCTTTATATAGAAGTGAACAAAATATAGGAAAATGTTTTCCCAGGGCGTGGATTACGGAGGAGACAGCAATTTCATTGTGGTTAAGCATTAAAAAGAGACTACATGAGAAACTGCACCATGTCGATTTCTTAGACAGAAAATGAAAACAGAGAGAGAAGAGAAGAGGCCTTAGAAATATGTGATTCCGTCTTCTTAATAAAACATGTAGCTACAACCACAGAGTCATTCCCTGCACGTGGGAGGGAGGAGGGAGACATCATGAAGAGAAAGCTACTGTGAGGCGCCGAGGGGACGGACGAAGGGACGGACCTGCGTCAGGCTGATGTAGCAACGCCCGGGTGTGGTGACAGCACATACATGCCTCCAGCAAGACGAGGCTCAGAGGACCCTGCCTCCCCGGTGCACTGGGATGCCAAGCAGCCAGTAGATACTGGTGGATTTGGTGGAAAAAGTGTAATAAAGGTCAGAGAATTCTATCTTTTTTTTTTTAGAAACAGGATAGGAAGGGTCACACCCCATGTGGCTTTCTAGGTGATGACTAAAGCAATCTTTGCTTTATTTTGTTATCATGGAGACAGAGGCCTAGTCTGGGAATGTTAGGGCCACACTAGGGTGGTGGCCTGGACCCACCTGGATGTCTATGAAATAAAGTCAAACCCCACCTTGAGTACAGAGAGCCTGACCCTGGGATCTTGTGATTTCTACAGAAATTTACTGATTTAATCTGGGTGGGGCACAGCTATGGGGTGAAGGAGTCACAAGTATTTTAGAGTTTTCACGAACTATATTCTTTCTATATGATTTCAACAAGAGAGCAAACAATTTCAAGAGCTTCAGACACAACAGGGAAAAGGGAATCACTTTTACTTAATCTGAGTTATAATTTTCTCATTAAAATCTATCCATATCAAGTAGGGGGCACAAAGAAATAACAATTATTTTTAAAAGTTTCGACTGTTTGGTTTAAGGATAGCTCTGCAAACACAATTTAGTTTGGAATTCAAGCTGTTTCATTTCCTACTTAATCTTGTGAATTTCCTTCTCTTATAATACTCAGGTTGGAAGGGTGCCAAATTAGACCAGGAGCAAATTTTCACCAACTTCACTTCAGTGCTTTATTTTTAGATTATATTAAAAACCTCATTAGGCTCCCTGAGGGAAGAGAGTGTTAACCACTAACAGCGGCTGGGGAAAATAAAGAAAATGGAAAGATACGCTAAATTGCTAACAAGGAAAGCTCTCTTAAAACAGCTGGTCTGAGGTCGCTGTAAGAGCGAACAGAAACTCATTACTACAAGCGGGGGAATAACCTGAGCTTGGAGCGTCTCTTACCCTAGGCTAGTGAGGGCTAGCCGGCCGCCCCAGTGGCGCATGTCCTTACTATTACTTCCAGATGGGGCTTTGGAAGGGCGGGCAGAGGGAAGGCGGAGCGCTCTGAAGTGGAGAGCCAAGAGCGTGAGCCTCCGCACAGCAGAGGTGCTTCAGAGACTGCGGACGGCAGGACTGGGAGTAAAGGGGTGCTGAATGAAACTTAGAATTTATTCATGTATTTACAGAATTTGTGACCTTTAAGTAATGGTCTCATAAATACAGACTACAACTTTACATACGCTAAGCCACAGACCCCCGTCTCTCCCCACCAAAATGCTTGTGTCAAATAACTGACTGATGGACAGATGGACACACCTCCTCGGTGCCCTCTCCTCCCTTCTCTCGACACCACTGCCGGCCAGTGCAGTCATGTGCAGGTCTGTTCATCCTGGGGCTCCTCGACCGCCACCATCTTGATCGTGAGACTTTCCTTAAAAAGGTGCCAACTGTGCTTGGTCACACACAGCACGTCAAATGCAGACCCAAGTGCACGAGGCATTTCCAATTATCGCTGCTGATTTCCTGTATGTACCCTCACCCAATCCAGTCAACGAAAGTGCTTTAGAGATGGTGGGAGGGAACTGTTTCCATGAGGCCTATAAATAACCCGTTTGGGCTTCAAATAATAATTGCCCCCCATTACGATATCCTACCACATTTTAAATGCTACAACTCCCCCTAAAAGTGGTAGTGGGAAACCAAGAACATTATAATCTCCACAAGGTATGTCTTCCCCTTAAGAACCACAAAAGTGCTAATTTTCCCTTTACAAACATTACATAAAGTCTTGATTACAAAACTACTTAGCAATTTAATCCTACCATCCGTACAATGATACGTTCCTCTTCAGCGAGGTCAAAGCTGGTGACGCAGTCCCTGTGTGCACCAGGGGTTCCTCACATGACAGAAGTCTGTAGACTGAGACACCACCACTGCAGTCTTCCAGAGAGTGCACTGGTCCATTTCTGAGAACCCTCTTTGCATGAAGACAACTCCAGACCGCCTAGGCAAAAACTGCTGGCAGGGACCCCAGCCCTCCTGCCAACTTTCAGGACCACCTACTTCATCGGCAAGTCTGAGGGGCTGAGGTGCAGTCAACAGCAGCTTCGCTTGGGCTCTGAAGGCTGTCTGCGGAGTTTGAAACCTTTGCCACCAGACGGCGGGTTGGTATCTGTGGATGGAATCCTTCGACCTATATCAAGATGAGAGGAGGGAAGGGATGAGCTTTTAATCTGGCAAATCAGGGCTTTCTTAGATACAACAATTTTTCTGATGCAATTTCATAGGTTTCCTTAAAGTAAGAACAAAGTTTAATCATCTTTTATTTTGGAATACTCTCAGGTTTTCCAGAACAGTTGCATAGGTGATAGGTTTCTGTAAGCATGGTGCCCAGTTTCCCTGAATGCTAGTGTTTTCTATCACCAAAAGACGCCTGTCAAAATGAAGAATTCAATGTCATCACATCACTTTTAACTAGACTTTTTCAGATGTCAGTAGTTTTTCCACCGACGTCCTGCCTCTGTCCCAGGATCTAAACAAGAACGACATATGGCACTTAGTTTAAAAAAAAAGAATGCAAAGAAATTAAACATTAAAAACGTTTTGAGTAGGTAATGCATACGCATTAAAACAAATTCACTTAGGACTCCACTGTGGTGGGACAAACAGGAGGGCATTGCTACACCATGGCTGGGGCCGGGGCCGGGGCCGGCCTGAGTCTGGCTTCCAGCCCGACCTGAGTCCGGCTTCCAGCCCGACCTCAGCAGTCTCTAGTGCCGGTGCATGCCTAGGTCCTAGCTAGCTGGGAGGCTGGGGCAGGGGGCTGTGATGTAGAGAGACCCTGTCAAAAACACCTCTCTCTCCCCTCCTCCTGCACATTCTCTTTTTCAAAAAAAAATGCATCAGGACATTCCTGTTCCTGGGTCTCACGGCAGAGGTCATCTCTCTGACCCACTTCCTGTGCAGCCTTCCAGAGCAGGGCTTCTCAGTTGCCCACAGGCAAACCTACATCCCTGTGCCAAATGAGGAAACCACACGTACACCCTGCTCTGCCCTTGGCTGTTCCCACTTACTATCGCCTGGGGACCATGCCACTGCAGCACGTGGAGAAATGCTTTCTTTTAAACAGCTCTAAAATGCTGCACCGTATGGCTACGCCATGATTTGCTTAGTTTGCTTCCAGTGTTTTGAGTTATTCACGACGGTGCAGGGAGTGCCTGTGTGTGTCTGAGAGTGCACATGCAGGGGTGGAGTCAGGCCACGCCATCCTACTCCCGGGTCTGTCTGACACCTGCGCCGCACTCCCAGTGCCCGTGTAGGCCAATGAGAGGACGTGCAACTGAACTATTGACAGATGCTGCCAATCGGCTCTCAGAAGAGGCTGTGCCACTTTATCCCATCGATGAGGCATGAGAATGCAGGTTTCACTTTCCTGCTCCATGAAGCATAATGCGGATTTTGAGGGAAACCTTAAATCCCTCCCCTGCCTGCTGGTAACTCCAGGCTGCTGCATGTGGCAGGCTTTCCCGACACTCTCCACTTCCTAACTCTCCTGCACCTCAGGCCCCGAGTCGCTCAGGACACCGAAGTGCGCCGTTCTGTATTTCTCTACGTGGCTACCTCCCTCATGT
>NW_006159525.1:1378692-1393887 GCF_000334495.1 Tupaia belangeri chinensis
TCCAGGGGAGACTCCGCTTCCTTCCTCCACCACTCCTCTGCACAGAGGGGTTCTGCAGATGTGGAACGATGGATGGCCGCCTCTTCAGGCAGCAGGAGGGCCGAGGGAAAATCAGCCTGCTCTCGTGGCCAGGTGCTGAGCCTCCACTACCTTGAGGGCATGGCAGATCTGTGTGGGGAGGACGCAGCGAGACTCAGGCACCAACTACACAGTCCCCAGTATGTCCTACAGCCACCTTCCCATGCCACAGACATGGCTACAAATGAATCGGACATCTATGTAAAAGCTTCAGGTCACGGTGCCTTTCTCAGTAAATGGGTACGGAGACAGCCGGAGTGCAGAGGCATCTGTGAAATGTGACACACAATCTTTGGGAATAAATATTTTTAAGAAAGTAGAAGAAAACATCTTCATGACATAGGACTAGGCAGGGATTTACTTAATTAATTTAATGTAATTGTCAAAGGGTGTGTGTACTTGCCAGAGAGACAAAGACAGAGAGAAGAAGAGGGAGCAAGCATCTCCAGCAGGGTGTGGTCACTCCGAACCCTTCTCCACTTCTCCACCGTGCCAGGACTCGGGCAGGCCCGGCACAGGCACCCTGTGTGCTTCTTAAGCTGCCAGGGCTGGGAACGAAATGGTGCAGCCGGCCACGAGGGATCTGACTCCCTAACCATTGCTGGCCCAGCAATGATTTCTTTTTTTTTTGGAGAGGTTTTTGCTATAGGGCGCGTGCGCTCGCCAGACAGACAGAGACAGAGAGATAGAAAGCAGGAAATCACCCCCCAGGGGGGATGGCCACACCGCAATCCCTTCTCCTCTCGGGATCTTGGGCACGCACGCACACGCGCCCAGCGTGAGTTTAAGCCACCGGGTCCGGGACTCGAACCGCGATCGACTACGTGGGAGTCCAGCGACATAGCCATTACACTAACTGCTGGTCCCATCCAGCAATGATTTCTTAAACAGTAACCAAAAGCCTTTATGCTCACAATAAAGAAAAATAAGGGTAAATTGATCAGAAACTTGAGCTCATCAAAGGAGTTCATTTGAAAATGAAGTCAAGCCACAGAACAGGAGATATCTGCAGGACGCAGAGCCAACGAGGCACTCGTACCCGGAACGAAGAACAGCAAAGCCCTCAGGAGGGGCAGGCGACCGGTAGGAAAGACGGTGAGGGAATTAAGAGACACTTCCCGAGAAGGTATCAGACGTCAGTAGATATGCAGAGAGGGGCTCAGCTTCACCAGCTGTCACAGAAATGCAGATCACTGCCTGCCCAGCAGAAACGAGAGACTGACCGGTGTGGGTGTCAACCAGTGTCACCGCCACTCTGAGAACTGGCAATAAAGGCGTACAGAACACATGCAAACCCAGTGACCCGGCATTTCCTCTCCTGGGTATAAATTCACAAAACAAAAACGTGTACAGATGTTCACCAAAAGATACTGCTAGACTGTTCCCGCAGTGCTATCTGTAACTGGAGCTGGACACGACCACCTAAAAGCCTATCAACAGCAGATGGGTAATCACCTGTGGCTTGTCTCTGCTCCCCTCCCAAAACCAGCCCCTGCCACACACACGTGCGCATGCACACCGGTCACAGACTGTAGTGTTCACAGCCATATGCAATGGCACAACGGTCTCAACACATGGTACGCACAAGAACAGCCAGACACGAACGAATACCGAGAGAGAGTGAGTTAAAGATACACACGAAAAAATGAACAGTATGAGATATATGTAAAACAGAAATGGGCAAAACCCATGTGAAGAGCCAGCACAAGAGGATAGGCAGCCGTGGGCACTTGCTGAACTCCACACTCTGTCACAGCACTCCCTGTGCTGGGCACCACGCTCACACACGGCCCCAGCATGCAAGGCTCAGTAAACTCTGGTTCCATTGCTCTCCATCTTTCTTATCTTTGTGAGCATATGCTCTTTGATTTCCATAATTAAAGTGAGTACATACACTTTTTAAAATAAAGGTTTTTTGTTGTTGTTGCCAGAAGGTACATGCATGTGTGCAAGAGAGAAGCAGAAAGACAAAGAGAAAGCATGTCTTAATAGGGCACTGCCTCCATTCCTTCTTTCTGACAGGATTTTGGACATGCTTGCAAATCCATGCTGCCAGGTCTCAGATTCGAACCACGGTTGTACATGTGGGATTCAGCTCCCTTAACTGCTGAGCTATGGGACTGACTCATATATACTAGTTTTTATATAAGAATTTCTACTGTTGGCAGAGTTTACTACCTTCACTACTTCCCCTTTTTGGGGGGTGATCGTGACAGTGTCTTGCTGTGTTGTGGACCCCTGCAGTAGCCTCCCAGGTTGCTGGGACCACAGGAGCATAACTGCCTGGCTTGTTCTGGTAGGCCAGAAATGGAACCCAGGCCTCCCATGTGGCCTCAGACTGCTGAGCAGCAGTGCCCAGTGTGCAAGGCAGGTGGGCCTGCCTTCCTGCTTCCAGTACTGGTTAAGTAAAGTACACTTCAAAAGAGAAGTGATTAGGGCCGGCAGGTGGTGTGGTAGTTAAGGGTGCTGGACTCCCACATGGCAGACCACGCGGTTCAAGTCCCTGGACCTGGTGGCTTGCTTTCTTACTTTCTCTCTCTCTTTCACTCTGTCCCTCTCTGGTCAAATAAAATAAATAAATAAAGATAAATAAAATAATTATTAGAAAAAGAGAGAGAAGTGATTAATCTGAACCCACGATAACACACACTTGGTTAGTTTAGCTTGAACTACGAAGATTCCCCACTGGGTACCTTTCAACAAAGCATCTAGGTACCTGCTTTTTACACCTGGGACAGCAATAAACTTCATGACCTTCAACACTAACAGGGACACAAAGAGGCTGGCCTAGACAGCACCCCAACAGTTTGCCAGTGGTACTGCACAGCAGGGGGGCTCCTTAGGCTGCAAAGATCTCTGAAGATATTTAGCTTGGTGGTTACATTTAAAAAATGGAATGTGTTACATTACAATTTCTGGTTTCGCTGAGAAAATCCAAAACATCAAAATCAAAATAAAATAAACATTAAAAAAAAAATGATCCAAACCACTGCAGCAATGGGTGCCCAGAGTCCCACATTCCAGACCTCAACGGACAAGCCGTGTGCCCTGCCAGCTCTCTGCACCCACCAGGGGGGCATCACGTCTGCTGGTTATCACAATCTCTCTGCTGCAAGGCTGCACCTCTGACTGCAGCCCACGTCCCCCAGGAGAGGCCATCCCCGACCACCTGCAGACGCTCTCGCACTTCACCCTAAATCATCCTCCTCATACTGCGTCTTATTATCTGAAATGCTCCTGCTTATGGTGCTCACTGCCTCCCTCAGTGGGATGTGTGCACCGGGAGGGTGAGGGCTGCGTCTGTCTTCGTCACGGCCATCTCCTCTGAGCCTGGAGCAGGCCCTAATACATATTTTGATGAATCTGAAGGAAATGAATTAGTGCAGACACAATCTGTAGAGGACCCCAGAGGTATGCAGCAGCCTCGCTCTCATCTAGTGTCATCACAATAACACTGTGGAAGGGGAGGGGGAGGGTGGGGAAAACGGTCTTACCTTTCACTGGCTTAGTATTCATTTTCAAGGGTTTCCTTACAGTGGAATTACACCTACGTTTCATTTCTCGTTATTTATTTTGTTCACTTGGATGACCTTGGATGACTAATTGAAGCACATTTAAATACAGAGAGTGGGAGAGACAGCGGCTTCCATGAGCTCGATGTCCTGCCCATTATCTGCTCAGCGGCTCGGTTAGTCACCAGGCCTGCTGTCATCAGGCAGCACCTCTCCAGCAATCACAACGTGGTATGGAAGCTGGTCCTGCCTCTTAGTCTGGAATCACATTTCACTGCGGGTAACATCAGGGATGAAACTCTCTAAGTAAGGCAGGAATTCTGACCAGAAGGTAATTGTTTTAAATTGCTCTGCACAAAGGAAACCCATCAGGCACAGAGATACTCACTAATTTCTATAAAGAGTTCATTTATGTTTATCGCGTTTTTTGCGCTGGTCTCTACAAAAATTGCATGAATGGAGTCGGCGTAGTCCTTAGCATCTCTCTCCATGACTTCTCTGGAAGGCAACAATTGCAAATCAGAAATTCTACCCATCAAGATCTTCATGTTCCCCCCACCTACCCAGCAATCAACCAGATTTATGATGACAGCGGACGTCCCGAATGGCTGCTGTGGGCCCTGATGTGTGGTGGTCTGTTATACCACTTCTGTGGTTAAACTCAGCACCTGCCAGCAACACAGCTATATGACGACCAGGGAATGGCAGGGTTCTCTCCCCTTCCCCCAAAAGCCCTTGCTTTGGGAGTCCTGGGAACGGTCCAGAGAAACTGCCAAAACGTACTTCTATGTTCGAGTTTCCATGTCACTGGACTATGTCACAGGAGCCCGGGGGCCGCCCTGACCTCAGACAATGCTGAGTGCGAAGCAGCCAATGTGTGAGCCAACTGCACACCTGTCTATGCACATGATACAATTACCCTAACTTCAGTTTGAGACTTTCGGCACCCGGTCACACAACAAAAGAATTTTTCAACGTCAGTGATAAAATAAAAGCAAGACTCTCATACTGGGTATTACTCACGAGGCAAACGAATGTGCAATCAGCTCTCTTTTCTTGCCCTTGTAACTTACCTGACGTCGATGAGATCGCACTTATTGCCCGCAATGGCGACCACGATGTTGGGCGGGCCGTGCTGTCGAAGCTCTTTCACCCAATTCTTCAGCGTTGAAAACGTCTCCTGTAACACAGAAGGGAGAGCGACTGGAGACCAGGCAGGCGAGAGGTCTCCGGATGTGGTACAGGAACCACGTGCGACCTTACCTCTTTGGTGATGTCGTAAACGATGATGGCTGCAGCGGACCCGCGGTAGTACATTGGTGCTAAGGCACGGAACTGCAGAGGGGAAAGAGAACAAAATGGGGAAGACTGGCTAAGTACGCTTTCTATTGGACTTTAAGCACACTGTCCTTGCATAGAAGGCAATCTTTCTCCTAAGCAAAAGATGACAACTTGGTGCCTTACAGCAAATGAGCCAGTAATTACCAGAGGCAAAAATTCTTAGTGGAACACTGGAACGTTTCTCAGAAGATAGTTTAGAATACCGTTTTATAAGAATTAAATATGGTGCTATAAACAACTGTTTCAGCTAAAAAGTCTTTTTAATTGAATTCAATGTGATAATTCTCAAATTCATTTGTGCAACAGTCCTTTAAACTTTGGCTTCTCAACTATCACGGAGATAAAAACGCTGTGATTAGCTCTCCGAAGTGGCTCCATGGGGATGTCCAAATGATAACTCCTGTAATCTAAGAGCTGGCTGTCCTACAGAAACGACTTCATTACATCCGCTGCTGGGATGGGCTTGCGACCCGCTTCCCTGCCACCTCCTGGCACGAGGCAATTCCCGAATGCTGGTGCTGCCTCATTCGCTTGCATGAAGGGAACTGATTGTGCAGCTCCTTCCACCCCTCCTCCTCCACCCCACAGGGAGCTAGAGGGGGAGAGGGAGAGGAACGCCCATTTAAATAGCAAGGGACTTAGTGGGCCATTTCTCCTGATGAGTGGGAGATGGAAAATGAGAAGCTCCTTCCCCAGTCAGCTGCAGCTCCTGGGCACCCTCCCTTCCCAGGGTGAAAAGCCTGACCACCAAACATGACGCTGATGTTTAAAGACAAGAATTACAACGACTCTAGGTCTTTGCCTCCAGCCCACCTCTGACGCCTAACTTCCATCTGCAAAGCGGCACTGCTATACGCATCTGCTGTTTCTGGTGGTTCCCCCAAACACAGGACTGAAATGCCACTGCAGGGGCACAAGCCACACCTGGACCGTGGCTCCTGTGCTCTAACACCTGTGAGCTTAACACCTCTGGCTCTGACAACTCAATCCAGTCGAGTTTCACAAAAGAAAGTGACACTAGAACTTGGAGTTCCAGGGACAGCACGTCTGGTGAGCACACCACTTTACCAGACCTGAGCACACCGCAGAGTGGTGAACCGAGCATAAGCCAGGAAAGGATGGGAGATGTCAAGCTAACTGCGGACCCAGAGAGCCACACACGAGACTTCCTGTCTTGGTGAGAAAAGCCCCTGCCTTTGGGGTGAAAGCCCTACCTTCCAATCCAACAACACACTGAGTTAGAGAGAGACGCTGAAAACAGATTGTATGCAAGAAAGCACTGCAGAAAGGGTGCTACGGACACAGCTGAAAAAGACTCCAACTGTTGGAAGGACTTCCACAGCTCACGAGAGAACACGAGACGGAAAGCCCACGAGAACGAGCGCTGGGGCCCTGACCTCCATTTCTGATGTCTTTGTGTTGGAGATGTCCTGTTCAGGTGGTGTTTTTCTCCTTTATTCAAATTTGTAAATGAAGATTCTTGTAGAGAAGAGCGAAGCTCTTAACTGTGCAAGCTGATAAACTGACAAGTGAATACATACCACCCACCAAGACATGGCCACGTCTCCCAGCACGGCGAGTTCCCACATAGCTCCTACCACATCCCTCTTTACCCTCAGCAATAAGCCTTGTCTTCAAGTCTATATTTTACTGATATTAATGTAACCACAACTGTTTTGTTTTGCTTATAAATGATATCTTTTTGCATTCTTTCATCTTCAATCTTTCTGTTTTTGTATCTAGATGACTGGCACGTGACAGCCACCATGTATCTGAGTCCTGCTTTTTCATACAGTTTGATTGTCTCTGTCTTGTTAGGTCCATCATTTTGCTGCTTTCATATCTGCTATTTCTGTTCGAATTCCTCTGTTCCTCCTTTCTTCTTCTGAACTATGTTTTAGCATTCAATTTTATAGATTAAGTTCTCTATTGGCTTTTTATTAATTTATTTCCAGTTTGCTATAGGGCACATATGCTCGCTGGAGAGAGACAGAGACAGAGAGAGAGAGAGAGAACGGTGCCCAGGGAGGATGACTCTACTGTAGTCACTCTCCTCTCGGGGTTTCTGAGCACACATGTACATGTGCCTGGTGTGTGTTTATAGCCGCTGGCTCCTGGAATTGAACTGTGCAACTGGCTACGTGGTTTCCAGTGGCCCTAACTACCACATCATCACCATGGCCCCAACTGCCTTTTTGCTTTACTTTTTGTATTACTTTCTAGGTAACAGTTCTTGCTAAGTGCAATATATATATTCACACAATCTAGAGTTTTCTTTTCTTTTTTTTTTTAAGAATTATTATTATTTCTTAATTTGACCAGAAAGAGACAGATGGCTGGGGGGAGGGAGTGAGAAATCAAGCTAGCTGTCAGGTCTGGGACTTGAAACACGATCAGCCACGGAGGAGAGTCCAGCACCTTAACCACCACGCCAATTACTATCCCCACCCTCAGCCTACAGTTTAAAATGCACCACTTTGTGTAAAATATCAGAACTTTACAAGAGTCTAATTGCTTTTACTGTACCGTCCTTTGTGCTATGGCAAATATTTTTAAATGTACATATACTATAAATTGTACAATCCAATGTGGTCATTTTAAAAAGAAACCAAACTTTACTTCCTCCATGAGAGCGCCAGAGGTCACACCCTTACGAACACTCTGATGCCACGCCCACTGTGGCGGTCAGCCCTGGATCATGGACGCAGATGTGCCCAGTGTGCCCAGGGAGGCCTTCGGGCGCCAAGTGGAAACCCTCCCTGGGGTTAGGCTCACAGGGCACCTTGCCTTACTGCTGCGCTGTTTTCTAGCCCCCAAGTTAAAAATGTTAAATTAGTCAGTTGTGTTCTAAACAAGTTCGGAAGAAAACAAGATTTTCATATTTACCACTCTTCGTGATTATTTGTTTCCAAGCATCTGAACTGCCATCTGGTGAACTTTCTCTTTAGCCTGAGAAACTTTCTGGGACTGCTGCTGATGAGTTTTCTGTTTTTGTTCTCAAAAGGTCATTTTGACATTGTATTTGAAAGACGATTTAGGCAGATTGAATTTTTTTTTGCTTTTAGAGCTTCATTTTTATTTTTTAATAGTCAGAGGGTATGTGTGCTTGCCAGAGAGACAGAGATAGGGAGAGAGAAGCACCCCAGCAGGGTGTGGTCATGCCACAATCCTGTATCTCCCCATCCTGCTGGGACTTCGGGTATGCATGTACATGCACCTGGTGTGTTTCTCAAGCATAGCCAGGACCTGAACTGTGGTCAGCCATGTGGGATCTAGACTACAGGGCCAGCCTAGCACTTTAAGAATACTGTTGGGCCAGCAGATAGTTATAGTACTAGACTCTCACATGGCTGACTGCGGCTCGAGTCCCAGATCCAGTGACTTGAGGATCATGCCTAGCATGTGTGTGTGCGCGCCCAAAATCTCAGTGGGGCAAACAGAGGAGAAGGGACTGTGGGTGGCTATCCCCCGCCCCCACCCCACCCCCCCGAGGTGATTTTTCATTTTCCCTCTGATTATTTCCCTCTGTCTCCTGTGAGCCCTATGGAAGAATCTTAAACTAAACAACTGTCACAACTGTCTCACTGGTTTCCGGTCTCCATTGTTTCTGTGAGAAGTCAGCCATCATTCATATGGTTGTTCCTTTATATATATGTGTGTGCTTGATCTGTGCTGACTTTCAAGATTCTCTGTCTTTGTTCCTTAGCAGATTATAATGTACCTAAGTGTGGTTTTCTGTATATTTGTAGATTTGCTAAATTTCCTAGATTTGTGAGAACTGATGCTTCACCAATTTGGGACCTTTTCAGTCATTCTTTTTTATTCATTTTTTAAATTTTGGTAGAGGGGGCATGTGCTTATCAGAGAGGAAGGGAGAGCAAGTGAGTGAGCGAGCGAGTGAGCGAGCGAGTGAGCGAGCGAGAGCAAGAACACAGAAGTGCAGTGGGGCCAGTGAGCAGCTGGTAAAAGAATTTACCAGAGGCAGAAATGTGAGAATTAGGTTTATTAGAACTCAGCCTTAATTATAGGGGAGGTAATGAAAATGGCAAGCTTGGATGGGGGCTGAGGGGGATGGCTGTTTATTAGGATGCAGAAGGTTAGTTGTAGGTGGCTCCAGACAGGGTAGAAATGTGTTTCCCTTGTTGCAAAAGCTTATCTATCTCTGGAGCTTTATCTTGGGCCCTTCTACTAGTTCTGGGTTTCTTACTTCCTTGGAAAGCTTATCTTGGGCCCTATTTATTAACCTGAGCAGCTTTTTTTCCTTAAGAACACTCCATGAGAGAGAGAGAAAGTGGGGGAAAGGGAGAAAGCACCCTCACAATGGGGGGATGGTCACGCTGCAATCTCTTCTCATCTTTCCTTTCGGGATTTTGGTTACATAAGTACATGTGCCTGGCATATTTCCCAAGTTGCTGGGACTGGGACTCAGAGTTCCATGTGGGATCCACCTGCTTTAACCACCATGCCATGGGGCTGGCCCCTCGCCATTATTTCTTGATCTATCTTTTTTAATGTCCTCATCTCTCTCTGTTTCTTCTGGTCTCCAATTACACATACGTTGGCTTTTTTGACTTTGTCCCTATGGTCCTGAGCTGGTTCAAGTTTCCTACTTTTCCCCTCTATTATTCGTAATTTGTCCTCTCACTCATCCAGTGAATTTTTTTTTGGAGAGGTTTTTTGCTATAGGGTGCGTGTGCTCCGCTCGCCAGACAGACAGAGAGAAACAGAGAGACAGAGAGCGAGAAATCACCCCCCAGGGGAGATGGCCACGCCACAATCCCTTCTCCTCCGTTCTCCTCTCGGGATCCTGGGCACGCACACGCGCCCGGCATGAGTTTTAAGTCACTGGGTCCAGGACGCGAACCACAGTCGACTACATGGGAGTCCAGCGACGTAGCCATTATTCTAACTGCTGGTTCCCATCCAGTGAATTTTAAAATCTTAAATATTATAGCTTTTACTTTTAACATTTTCATTTTATTATTAATTCCTATTCTTCTGTGAATGAGATTTCCCAGCTATAGTTAAGTATGTAAGACTACTGCTCTTTAATTCTTTGAACACATTTAAAACATATGCTTTCAATTCGGAGCCTGCAAAGTTCACTAACAGCTCATTCAGTGGGTCTTATTTCTGCTTGTGTATATTAATTCGGTGTGCATACTGAACAGTGAAGATGATATGCTGCAGATTCTGTTTGTTACCTTCTCTGAAGAGAGATCCATGCTGGTTAAACAACCTGAGATTGGTGATGTGCTGTCAGGGTGGGTCTCTTTGGATCCTCCCTTAGTGCTAGAGCATGAGTCTCTGTTGCTCAGGCACGGCCCGATGGAATGCCACTGTTCACTGATCCCCCAGCCCCAGGACCGGAGCCAAAGCCAAACTCTAGTTCTACTGCGAGGAGCAGTGGCTGGAATCTGCTCAGTCTTATCATTTTCCGGCTGTTGGTTTCTGGTGGTTTTCTATCTTCTCCTTTGAGCATTCACAATTTGGAGGTCAAACATTTAACTAGAAGTTAATAACTTCAAACGGAAAATTTCATTCACAAAACAATGGAAATAAAAAATACAATGGAAATATTAAAATGAAAAGCTATAATGTCTAAGATTAAAAACTTCACTAGCGGAACGGTAGACCGAGACTTAGAGAGGATTTATACACAGATTCTGGAGCTTCCTATCTTGCCGGATGCTCATTTCTGGGATTTGTCTTTCCATCTTTTTGTTGCTCTAGTAGCTCCAAACTCTGTCCTCAAATACCACAAGCTAAAAAGATAGGCTGTTTGCTGGAGCTCTGGCTGCTCTGTGCCACGAGGACCAAGGAGCTCCTACTAGGAAAAGCTGTAAAGTGCGACTTTGCCCAGTAGAACTGCCTCTCAATCCCTGACCACATGTGGCTCCTCTGCAGGGCCTTCATGTGTTCCACCCGGAGTTCACATGATTGCTCTCTGTGGGAGGGTTAGTCTGGTATAAGCTATCCTGCTGTCGCTGGCACTGAGCGCTATCAAGAGGCTCCAAAGGTGTGGGCGCCTGTGCTGAGTCTGGCTCTATCGGGGATGGCAGGCTTCTCCCGGGAAGGGTCAGGTAGTGAGTATCTTCAGTTCTGAGAATCATAGGATCTCTGTCACAAGTACTCAGTTCCACTACTGCAGAGTGAAAGCAGATGTGGACAATAGAAATGTGTGGTTGTTCAATAGAACTTCATTTACAGAAACAGGTGGCATGTTGGGTTTGGCCATGGGCCAGCCCGCTGAGCCTGGGCTCTCAATTACAGCTAAGCCACTGCCCTTGATCCTGATGTTAAGTATGTGGACGATTCCTTACATGACTATGTGACAGGAAGTGAGCCTGTGCCTTCCCGGTGTTCACGCCTCGTAGGACCACGCGGACACGCAGGGATGTAAAAACCCCACAGACTGGATGCGGCGTCTATCAGACTCTGGCGAAGCAGTTTTCCCTTCTCTTACCTCATCACGGACAGACAGCAAGTAATGGACAGTCCTTGCGCCATTTCCGGTGCATTCAAGACATTTGAGTGCGGACGGTGCTCACTTACGTGCTGACAGGGCCGTGTCTGTCTCATACTACTGCAGGAGTCTTTGTCAGCAAAGGGCAATTGTGGGAAAGGTGACTTAATACGAACTCATTCAAGATAACAAACATAGGAGCAAAAAGGACCCACAGAAGCTCTATTTTGAGAAAATGAATTTAAAATCATGAAAGCAAGTTTCATTTTACCTGGTATTTGCAGAAACTTAGGTTTCTTATTGAAGTTAGGAGATAATTTTCTGGATAAACACTGAATCAAAGTTGATTGAAATTTGGCTGTAATCCTTCTGGTAAAACTACACGCTAGCACTGTATAATATCCTCCATTTTGTGTTGGGCTTTTACTGTCCTATTACAAAAGACATTAATTTCTACAAAAATATTTGAGAGTTCCATCAATTGTCTCTAGTCCCCTCTTAATACTCTGACACACAAGGCACTGTCTTCAGAACATTTAAGTCTTCATCCTGATCAGGATTTTTCATTAACAAGACCCCTACCTGTCAGAGGCTTCATGTGGCATTTGTGAAGTGCTCCCAAATCACTCTCATTCATTAACAAGACCCCTACCTGTCAGAGGCTTGATGTGGCATCTGTGAAGCGCTCCCGAATCACTCTCACTCACTTCATGGAATCACTGTGCAATCAACTGTAACTGGACCATCAAAAAGATGAACTATCTGTCAAAACTAAGTATGGCAACAGAAGTTAAGAGTCAAATGGGGAAGGTGTTCGAACATTTGACTCATCAAGAAGGTTTTCATTTTATGACAACTTTTGGTTCTATTATGAATCTCAGAACTACAGAAAACAAAGTAGCAGACACAAGAACACCAGGAGTTCACGGCTTGCCATGAGCTCCCTGCAAGGCTCAGCAGGCAGAGGACCTATTCTTACCTGTGCCTGAGGCGGGCTGGCGACCAGCAGACGTGAAGCCCCTGGTACCAACATTGTGTGTCCGGGGCTGAGAGCAGGGACACAAAAGCAGTCCCTGCCCTAAGAGCGCACAGTCTAACAGAAGGCCGAAGACCAAGAAAAGGTGACATTCTACAATGAGGGCAATCAAAGACTGCTCAGGACATAAAGGACCCCCCAAGCAGTTCATTTATGGATTGATCCAACCAACATCCCAACACCACCTCTCGATCAGGCGTGGTGACAGGCACTGGGAATGAAGGAGCAGACCAGACACTGTGGTCCCAGCTCCTGAAGTCTAGAGGCCAGTGGGAGACACCGCCCATAAAGGTATGTAGACTCGTAATGAGTATTCTGAGGAAAACACACAAGGGCAGTGATGAGTACAAACTGGGGTCCTGCGTAAGTGTGGGGGTAAAGAACATTCCAGAACTATGACCTTTAACCTGAGACTAAAAGGACTGGAAGGAGCCAACCTGCCACACTCCAAGTGGAGGGGAGAGCTCTAGTGAGAAGAAACAGTATATACCAGGTCTGATGGTGAGGGGGGCTCCAGGGCCTGAATGGAGGCCAGAGAGCTGGTCCTCAGTGCTGACGAGGGAGGATGCCTTGGAGTGCACTCAGGGGAACAGGCGGAGCCAGGCCTCCCGGGTCTCCCAGGCCTCAGCTCAGAGCCCGGCTGTGCTGAGAAGAGCAGTGGGCAGTCTCTGACGGGTGTTAGCAGGAAGCTAGTAGGGCCTGATTTACGTTTTTAGAACATCCCTCTCAGTTCTGGGAGAAGTGACAGATTGGGGCTGGGTAGAGAGAACCAGGGACACAAGTTACACAAGTTAAGAGGTTAGAGAAATACTCAGTTGAGGGTTAAAGGTGACTGACAGCAGGGTACTGGGAGCAGAGATGGAGAAGTGACTGTGTTTGAGATACAGTGAGAAAGTGGATCTGACAGGACACATGGATGGAGCATGTGAAGGCTGGGGAATGAGGCAGGAAGGACTCCACCACAATGACCTCCAGATTCAGGGTGAGCAGCGTGGGTGCGTGCAATGTGTCTACGCATCAGAGACAGAGAGACGGCCGGGAGCACATGCCTTCAGGTGACATCAGAGGCCGTTCCCCGACACCCCCAATATGCCATGCACTGGCCAGAGAGAGAGAGAGAGAGAGAGAGAGAGAACACTCCTCAGGGGGTATGACCATACTGCAATCCTTTCTCCTCCATTCTCCTGTCCTCCTCTCGAGGTTCTGGGCATGAATGCATACACATGCACCCAACGTACTTTTCAAACAATGCAGACAGCCTTGTGGAATTCAGCCGCCTTAACCACCATACCACTAGCTGGTCCATGGGGTGTGGTCTGAAGGCTCAAGAGTTTTCTAGGCAAAGGGTGGGAGGAGGGAATGCAGGTATGAAATGGTACGTGGTGTTGGAGAACCACACAGAGTCTGGTGCTCCAAGACAGATTGGTAGGAGGAGGTGGAAATGGAGAGTCCAGCTGCGGGTGGCACATTTAGGGCCTTATAGGCCTTTCCCAGGGCAAACGAGCAGGAGCTGAGCTAGATCGGGGTCCTGGATGAGTCTCACACAGTCCTCCAGCCTTTCCAGCATTTACAGTTAGCTACCCTTAACCACTGTGCCAAGCAACAACGGGCTGCAGCCAGGGCTGGCTAGAAGGGCTCCTCACCTGTGTCCCCAGTGTAGGGTCTCTTGGTCAGTGCCCTATCCCCTGACCCGGTCCTGTGAGCACTTCCTGTGCAGCTGTGGGCCCAGCGAAGGTGCTTCAGCTAGTGGGGAGGAAGGATCACATCTCAGAGCTACTGTTCCAGTTGCAGGACTAGTTCAAGGAGGGAAAACAAGAGGCAGGCAGGCTACCTGGCCTATTCTACACCTCACAGACTCTTGCTATCTTACTAGCAGAGTAGGAGTGGCATACACCCTGTGTTATTCTTTTCTTGTGCTCTAGAGGAAGGGTTGGAATACATCACTGTGTACATCAGGACAGGCTCTGATCTGATTCAGGGTATATGAGAATCTAAACTAGAGCATAATTCGTTACAAAGTGGGTTTTGCTCTATCATCAAATATACGTGAGGGAGTAGCTGAAACTTGAGGTTTAGGAGAAGGGGACACATGCTACTAGTATAAGAGCCACACAAGGTTGTGGCTACAGGACAGGTCTGAAGGTTGCATCTACAGATATCTTTAGGACTCTACATGGGCAACATTTCCAACGGATGGGGAGCGAAGGCTGGCAGAGGCTCTAGCACTGCACTGTAGATGCCCAATGCCAGCAGAGGAAGAGTAGGGAAGAGAAGACTGTAAATAGATACACAGCAGGCAAGTAACTGGACAGAAGCAGAACACACAGCTTAAAACAGAAGAAGCCACATGGAGCAAATTCGGACATCACATCTGTACAAATGTACAGTTTACCTGTCTCGGACAGCAGTAATGGCTTGCTTTGTTCTCCCCCACTTGTGTGTGATGATCTCTGTCAGATTTCATACCACCCACAGTATCTATGTGTCTTAGATAAGACTGCGATGACGTAGGACCAGCAGTTAGCGTAATGGCTATTTCGCTGGACTTCCATATAGTCGACCACAGTTTGAGTCCTGGATCCAGTGGCTTAAACTCATGCTGGGCGTGTGTGCGTGCGTGCCCAAGATCCCGAGAGAATGAAGGAGAAGGGATTGCGGCGTGGCTATCCTCCCGGTGTGTGTGTGTGTGTGTGTGTGATTTCTCGCTTTCTGTCTATCTTTCTCTGTCTCTCTGGTGAGAGCACACACCCTATAGCAAAAAC
>NW_006159525.1:1393969-1398618 GCF_000334495.1 Tupaia belangeri chinensis
GCTCCTATGTAATCCACCATGGTTCAAGTCCTGGACCTGGTAGCTTGAATTCACACCAGGCATGTGTGTGTGTTTGCCCAAGATCCGGAGAGGAGAATGGAGGAGAAGGGTTTGCGGCGTGGCCATCCCCCTGGGGTTATTTCTTGCTTTCTGTCTATCTTTCTCTGTCTCTCTGGTGAGAGCACACACCCTATAGCAAAAACCTCTTAAAAAAAAAAAAGACTGTGATGACATATTTTTCCTGATTACTTCTGGTATACTTTCAAGAGCTTAAGGTAGCACTGCACACCCATCAGATGCTCTGCTTTGACGGCACTGTTTGCAAACAGAATTAAACAGCAGCTGGGCAACAGGGCAGCTTCAGTGGGGAGACTGACCCGAGTGTCCACAGGAAAGACGCAGCTGCAGCGTGGGCCTGGTCCCCTCCCACCCTTTTTCACCTAGGCCGGCTTCTCTGAATGTTCCCCTCCCCAGTACTGCACAGCTGTGGGTGCCCCATTCTGGTTCTGGCTCTTTCTAAGCAGAAAACCATCGTGGCCAATTTTACCATCAGGCATTTACTAAGTACCTACTGCAAGGCACTGGGCTAGCTCATCTGTTTCCGGAACTTTAAAACTTTACACGCTGCGATGCCCTTCTCCGGCTTTTAAAAGGCAGCCCTAACCGAGCTGTGCGAACGCTCCCTATGACGCTGCCACTGTTAAACCCTCACTGGAGGGTGGAGCCCAAATTGCACATGATGTTCTGGGCGGGGTCTTATCAGGCCTGTTAGTCAGCATTACTTCAAGAAGCAAACAAGTATGAAAATGCCCTCAGCAATATCATCACTTTTCCCACCAGCGGACTTCGTAGCTGTCATTGAAAAGAGAAAGGCTGGCCTGTGCGAATGGAGATAAATGTGTCTCCGGCCCACAGAGGAGGAGTGAGTAACGTGAAAGGACAGGACGGTGACAGTTTAGCTGGAGCTTTAATTTGGGCCTCAGCAAAACACATAGTAAATTAAAGAATGACTTACTCGTTCTTGTCCAGCTGTATCCCAGATTAGGAATTTATGTAGTTCATTTTGGTACTGGACAGTCTTGGTCATAAAAGATGCCCTACAAAGAGAGACCTAAATGATCAGAACATAATTATTTCAAGTACGTTTCCAGCCCCAATTGGAAACATCACTCAGACTGAAGGCGCCAACTCCCCGCTCCACGCTGCATCCCGGCTGGGTCCCTCTCTGGAGTGTTGACGGCGTGCTCTGATGCTGGCTGCCGGTTCTCCACTGAAATAAGGCGTCAGGCCATCTGCCCAACGCAGAGGAGGAGGAGTTCTTTTCTTTGGCTTTTGACTGTCTAAGCTTACTAAAAGAACCAAGAGATAGTCTGATAATCCACAGTCCAAACTATTGAGCTGTTACTTAGAAAACTTTCTCAAAACGTGTTCAGGAAACGTGTATAATAGTAAAAAAGAAAAATGTTAGGCCACTGGGTTTGTGTTCCCCAATTCCCACCACACGCCCACGTACGTAGCTCAGTAAGAACTAGTGTAAGGCTAGTGCTAATAAAATGAAGATGCCAAGCAAGGAGAGAACAGGCCAGTGGTAATGCTGCACTAAGGTGCTTTGTTCTCAGCACCCCTCACCCACCACCTATCGTTCATTAATGACACCAGTTTTTCAGATGAGGTTCAAGATTAGACTTCAGGGACCAGCAGTTAGCGTAATGGCTATGTTGCTGGACTCTCACATAGTCGACCACGGTTCACGTCCTGGACCCGGTGGCTTAAACTCACGCCGGGCGTGTGTGTGTGTGTGTGTGTGTGTGTGTGTGCGCAAGATCCCAAGAGGAGAATGGAGTTAAGGGATTGCGGCATGGCCATCCCCCCTGGGGGGTGATTTCTCGCTTTCTATCTCTGTCTTTCTGTGTCTGTCTGGCGAGCGCACACGCCCTATAGCGAAAACCTCTCAAAAAAAAAAAAAAAAGAAAAAAGATTAGACTTCAGGGCCAAACCCAGCCCTTAACGGGGGAAGGGATCATGGTTTTCAGGTCACACAGCATCACTCAATGGAGCCTCTCTACCCAGGGACTATGAAGGTATAGGTTCCCATTATTATTATTATTTTTTTGGGTTGGGGGGAGTCCCAAACTCTTTGATGGATTTCTAGTGAGATCTCTAAGTCTCTTCATCTCTGAGGCACCCTGATGGCCCAGAGCGCGACGTCTGGATGCTCTTGGAGCTCCAGGACAGTGGTTCAGGAGGCCAGCCCTGGGACTGGCCTGGCTCTCATGTGACACTCTGCCACCAACCTAGTCTAAAGGGCAGACTCAGTCTTCTCAACGCACCCCAGTGGCCTGCAGAGCCCAGACGTGACTGTCTTCTTTTCTACTGATAGTAAGCGTCCTGGGGCCAAGGCCAAACTGTACTCTCATCATCTCACCTGGGACAATGAACTCAACGGCTAGGCGTTTTAAGGTACACCAAGAGCTTGAAATATTTTTGTTGAGGTTCAAGTAATAAAGTGCTAATCTTCAAGAAAATGTAAGTTGAAATCAACAGAACCAACTTCTGAAGAATCACTGAGCTCACGTGAGTATCAGAATCCTCAGTTTTAAAATCTTCAACTCGGGGGCTAGTCTGTAGCAGGGTGGTTGAGGAGGCTGGATCTCTCATGGCTGACCATGTGGTTTGAGTCCTGGACCCACTGGCTTGAAAAACACACTGGGTGCCTGCATGCCCAAAATCTTAAAGGGAAGGAACAATGGAAAAGAAGGAATTATGGCGTGGCCATTCCTGACTGGGACGGGGGAGGGTTTCTCACTCCCCCCCACCTCGAGTGCACACACTCCCTGGCAAAATTAAAAAGGAGGAAGAAAGGAAACAAAACTTCAACTTTGATACAGTGAATTATGGTAATATTTATATAAATATTGGCTGCTCAAAGGACAAGAGAAAAAGTATACTTCAAGCACCCAAAAAGCTGAGAAAGGTAAATGTGGTACTTAAAAGGGATGTTCGGCTACAGGATTAGAACTTGGTAAAGTTCAACCTACCTGCCACCCACTTCCTTTTGGTGAAATCATAGCCATACTATCGGGTAGAAGGTAAAATGGCTGCTGCGCTGTGATCAAAGTGCTTCAAGGACTAAACCTGACTTCCAGTCCCTGACTGCACACCACACCGCCTTCCTGTCTTCCCGAAGGGTTTCTGGTGCTCAAAGCTCTCCTCAGAGTCTATGTATGTCTGTTGGCTTTTTTCATTTTTAATATAGAGAGATTTTTGCTAGAGGGAATGTGTGCTTGCTGGAGAGACAAAGAGAAACAGATAAAAAGTGAGAAATCACTCCCCTCCAGGGAGGATGGCCACACCACAATCCCTTCTCCTTAGGTCTTCTCTTGGGATTTTGGGCGCGCGCATGCACACACACACACTCAGTGTGACTTTTAAGCTGTTGGGTCCACGATTCGAACTATAGTCGACTATGTGGGAATCCAGCCACGTAACCATTATGCCATTTGCTGGTCCTGTCTGTTGGCTTCTTACCCTTCTGTTCACTTCTCCACACTGCATTTCTTCAGCCACCTTGCCTGTCTGGTGTCATCCATCCAGAAATGCCCTCACAGCCTCTTCGCCAGCTCCCTTTTCCCAGTGGTAGGAGCTGCTTTGCTGGAGGAAAATCACAGAGCTACGTGGACCCACGTGAAGATTCTACCATCCCACACCGGTTACTCCACATTCCTGTCCTTCCTTTCTAGCTCTCTGCCACTTGCTACTACCTTCATCTTCGGTGCAAGGGTACGTTTCAGCTTCTTAGGGAAAACAGATGTTCTAAGTGCCAAGATTCTCCAAAGCTCCCCATTCCACGCTCCCAACTTGAGAATTAAGGAATCTCATTCACGCTGCTATGATTTCCAACATGCAGACTCTGGTAGAGTTAGAAATGCCTTCTCCTTGACTCGGGCATCACTGCTGTCCTGCCCCCGGCCCCAGCATGTCTGCCTGGGCCGCTGCAGCCATCACACTGGTCTCCTTCCAGCCTCAACTCCTCCACTGGTCCCTGTCGCCACCTCCTCATCTCCTGCTCCTTTTCCTTGGATACTCCCCCACTGGCTCTTCCCTGGCCAGATGCTCTTCACAATCGCTTGCGGTCTAAGCTCAGGTATCAATGATCACAGAGGCCTAGGCCACCTCCCCCCAAGCCATTTCCCCACACTCCACTGCACAGTGGCTTCAGAGCTCCTGCCACATGTCTGCTTTTAAAATTAGTATGTTCCGAGTCTAATTCACCCACAAGGACAGTAGCCTCTGAGGGTACATGTTGCTCTCCCTCTGTCACAGGGGTACTTTCCGCATGCCCTCCCTCCCCGCTGTCCTAGAACACCAATGAAGCTACTATGCTGCTTGCCTGCAAGCTACCTGGCTGCTGCTTTCCCCAACCAGGCTGAGTGCTTCCTGAAATGCAGAGTGACAAGTCCAAAGCACAAGTGAAGGGCTTGGGTTAGGAAAGACCTGGGCTCTCCAACTGCAGCAGGCACGTGCCTCCTGGGCAGTGGAATGGCCCCACCTGCCTGACTGCACGGGGGTGTCCTTGCCTTCTGCACAGCTGTCGGCCAACACACAACAAGCAGAACTCTGGCCACCTGTTCCCAGGTCTGCAGATTCCT
>NW_006159525.1:1398729-1418705 GCF_000334495.1 Tupaia belangeri chinensis
TCCTGAGGAAGGAGTGGTGGTGTTTCTGCCACACCCTCATGCTGAATCAGGCACGCTTCCTCACCTCCACTCCCAGCTCAGGTGGCTGCGGGGAGGTGACTGTTTCTCACTCTTGTGACCTGGATCGTACATTGTGTAACAGGCAACAGGCATGTCTGTTGGTTTCTGAGCGGCTGAAATTGAGGTCCCTCACACCCTCAGACCCATTCCCTCCGCCCTAGCACTAGCACTGAGTCTCCACAGGAGGGCTGCTGCTGTGGCTCCCAAGTGGTCCCTGCTGAGCTCTGGGATAGCCCTGGGCAAAGGTCTCTTACTGACTCAAGTTCCTTCCCTGACCTTCAGGTCCCCACCTGTGGAGAAGAGCGCGCTCCCAAACTCGGCTGGCCTCAGTTTAATGGCACAACCCGTACACCCCATCTCACAAGAGCGTGGGGAGGACTGACTTCTGCCTTGTCTGGACCATCACCGATCCCAAGTTCTCCATCACAGGACATTAGGTCTCCCTCCCATGGGACAGAAACAGCCCGTTTTGTAGAGCTGTCTGGTTTTTCATTTTGTATTCAATCTACACTTGAACTTCAAGCTCTGAAATAGATTGGACCCTAATCCTCCCGCGGATGACTATAATTCTACCCTCCCATTGTCATTCCAACACCAGGATCAGGTCCTTCAGCATCCATGTGAGATGCGGCTGAGGGTATGATAATCCAATATCTTGCTGTTTGAAAAACAGGCAATGGCTCCCTGCCATCCACACGATCCATTTGTATTTTCCAGCCTGCCATTTACTTGTCCGATAACCTTATTTTTCACTACTCAACTGCCTCTCTCCACTCTGCCTAGGCAGATCTTATTCTCTCTTTAATCTAAAATCCTTAGTAGCATTACTTCCTAAAGCTAGAATGTCTCTCATACACCGCTCCACCTTTTGTGACATTCTGAAAATGTGACTTTCATGCTCACCAAGTGGCTACGATCTTTGGTCAGAGTATGTGTTCCCAATGAAAATATTTGCTATGAGCTGTTTTAAAATGTCTTTTCTTCAAATGCACAGACTGGCTGAGCGCTCCTGGAAGCCCAGGGTGCCCCATGTCATGCCCCAGTCTCCCTCTACTGCGAGTCCTTCCTTTTGAAGGGCACGTGGACGCTGTTATCCCCTGGTCCTATATGGCACCCTTTGAGGATGAGACTGCAACTTCTAAACACTCCACATCTCGTGCAAACAACACCTAGCTCTCTAGCGTATAGTGCCAGAAACACCAATGAATACACCAAGATTGAGACGTAAAAGACCCACGGTAGGTGGAATCTCGTGGTTCCTCTAGTGCGGCATGAGGGGGCCTTCCAGAAGGGAGTACTCAGTGCAGGGACCGGACAGGGGCTCGAGGGTTAGCTGAAGACAAGGGCACCCCGGTCTTCTGGGAGGGGCCTCAGGAGAGTCCTACGAGCCCAGACACCCTGTCACCTCTGTGCGCTCTGCAGCCGCACTTGCACTTGCCGTGAGTCCGTCCTTTAAACTCCACCGTCTCATGCCGACGAGCTCGAAGGGTTAACTGAGCCCTCCCTGGGTGAAGCTCTTCAACCAGGGAGTGCACAGCAGACTGTCCCACTGGTCATGGTCATTCGTCCCAAGCACATCCTTTGGTACCATCTACATTTCTGCCAAAGCCTCAACTTTTTGAACAATACTCAAAATCAGACACCCTGTCACCTCTGTGCGCTCTGCAGCCGCACTTGCACTTGCCGTGAGTCCGTCCTTTAAACTCCACCGTCTCATGCCGACGAGCTCGAAGGGTTAACTGAGCCCTCCCTGGGTGAAGCTCTCCAACCAGGGAGTGCGCAGACTGGCCCACTGGCCATGGTCATCCGTCCCAAGCACATCCGTTGGTACCATCTACATCTCTGTCAAAGCCTCAACTTTTTGAACAACACTCAAAATCAAGGAAGTAGCTCTCTAAGCATAAAGGTAACTAAGTAACAGAGTTTGGCTTCCCCTCAGAATAATTTACATAATGATACCCTTTCACTTCGTACAAGATAGCAACAAGATGACAATGACAACTAGCTGCCCTGACTAAGTGTTCACTACTTCCCCGTGTGTGACCCCATTTAACCCTTACTGAGAGTCCCTGGGTTGGGTGCGAACCTTTGTTACCATTATATGGATGGACATGGAGGGACTGGAGCTTGAGGGTGGAACAGCTAGGGTCCAAGCCGGGCAGTAGGTCCCGAGCCTGTGCTCTGACCGACGGCCCTGCAGTGCGACCTCGCGGTGGGTGGTTTGCACATTCCTTCCGACACTTGGTCATCTAGGTACGGCAGGACCACTGGCAGGCAGGATGACCAAGACCCTATCACGACCCTTAGAGGCTCACACTGCGAAGACCAAACAGGGATTCTGGGATGAAGGGAGAACAGAGCATGGGGACATGGAAAGACGGCCAAGTCTAAGTCACCGGGAGACAGGCAATGACTGCTGTGGAAGGCCGAACTCCCTCATGTCCACCCCAGCCCAGGACCTGAGAACGTGTGGCCACAGCAGTATTCAGGTCTACACATGCGCACGCATACATAGCTTCCCCTGTGTCCTCCCCTCTACCTCTTCTTAAAACAGAGATGGGGACACGTACTGCAAGTCTTTTACCTTTTATAAATTCTACATTACACCTAGGAGATCATCTGACATAAGTATAAACAGTCTCTCAGGCAAGCACTTCTCCTGTACCCTAGTCTACTGTGGTATAATTTATATAATCCGATCCCTACTAATAGACAATGTTACCAAGTACTAACCCTGTACAACAATCACTCTGCTGTTTGAAACGCACGCATGTGGATCAGGCTGCTGTGCCAAAGGGAATGGGCCGCGGCTCACTGCCTGGCTACCAGTGCGGGCCTGGGAATCAGATGGCCCAGCCACCCTCATGTCTGAAGACTAACAGTCCGGTACCTACGACTCCAGGCTTTAGGAAAGTGTATGTATTACTGATGTGAATTAATGCATACTAAAACTCGAAGTGCAGATTTCAGTTCAATGAGTTTTGACATCTCATATTCTCATGTAACTACTGCCCAAAATGCGATAAACATTTCTATAAGCCCAGAATTGCACATTTCTGGTTAATTCCTGTCTCTCCCCCAGGCAAACCTTTTTTTGACTTCAATTTCATGAATTAGTTATGACTGTCCTTGGATTTAATTTAAATGGAATAATAAAATATGTACTCCATTGAATCTAGCTTCTTTCATTTACCAATATGTTGGAAATTTTGGTATTTGTTCTTTTTCACTGTGGAATGCTGTTCTATTACATGAAAATACTGCACTTTGCCCATCACTAGAGATTTGAGTTGTTTCAAGCTCTGGGCTATTATGAATCAGGCTGCTCTAGACATTATTTTACAAATCTTTTTATAAACGTGTTTTTATTTCTTTTCGGTAAATATCTGAGGGTGGAATTGCTGGGGCACAGGCAGCTATACGTCTAACTTTAGATGAAAAGAGTAAAGAATCCTCCAAAGTAGTCACACCCCTGTGTGTGCCTATCAGATACGTATGGAGGGGCAAGCAGGTAGTGTGGAGGTTAAGATGCTGGATCCCACATGGCTAACTGTGAGGTGTGTCTTCGACTCAGTGGATTGAAAACATCACCCTGGGTTTATGTGTGTGTGCGACCAAAACCCTGAAAGGAGAATAGAGGATTATGGCATGACCAGGAGTGAGTTCTCATTTTCCCTCTCACTCTGGAGGGCACACATGCCCTATAGCAAAACTTAAAAAAGAAAAATAAATTAAAAAGGGAAAGAAATGTACGAGAGGGCTCTTCAAAAAGCTCATGGAAAATGTGTATTATAAAAAACCACATATACACTTTTAAGGCTTCCACACTAAAAACTACAAAACGATGATTAGAGAAATTAAAGAAAACCTAAGTAAATGGAGAGAGAGAGAGAGAGAGACCATACTCATGGATCAAAAGACTCAATATTCTAATTTTTTACTGAAGTATCAAAGTTTTTTTTTTTTTTTTTAAAGATTATTTATTTATTTTTTTGGCCATAGGGCATATACACTTGACAGAGAAGGGGCGAAAGCAGAGAGAGGAGAAATCATCTCTGGGGGGATGGCCATGCTCTTCCAATTCTCCTTTTGGGATCTTGAGTATGTGTACACACATGCCTACTGTGTTTTTCAGGATGGTGGGTCTGAAACTTGAACCGTGAAGTCAGCCATGTGGGATCCAGTGCCTTAACCGCCATGCTACCTGCTGGTCTAATACCAAAGCTTTTTTACGGAGAAAGAAAATTCTTTCAACAATTGATGCTGGATAAACACATGGGAAGAAAATGAACCTTACCTGGGACCAGCAGATAGCATAATGGTTATGTTGCTGGACTCTCACATAGTCAACTGTGGTTCGCGTCCTGGACCGGGTGGCTTAAAACTTACACTGGGCATGTGTGTGTGCATGCCCAAAATCCTGAGAGGAGAATGGGGAGAAGGGATTATAGCATGGCCATGCCCCCAGGAGTGTGTGTGTGTGTGTGTGTGTGTGTGTGTGTGATTTCTCGCTTCTGCTTCTGTCTCCTCGGTGAGCATATGGGCCCTAGGCCTAAAATCTTTCTCTCTCTCTAAAAAAAAGAACCTTACCTCTACTGTGTATCATATAGAAGAATTAATTTGAAATAGGTAAAAACAAAACAAAACAAACAAACAAAAAAAACTAAATGTAAATTAAGAAGATTCTAGAGGAAAACAAGAGAATATCTTTGAGACTTTAAGTCAAACAGAGTTCACTTAGGGAGGTGAAAAAAGGGCAGAAACCAAGGGCAAAACTGATAACATGAATTTCATTAACTCCACTTCATCAGAAGACATTACGACAATGAAAAAGCAAGCCACAGAATGAAAATATAAACAAGAACTATATTTGACAGAAGTATTACATCTGGAATATATAAAGAATTTCTGTCAATCAGTAATAAATGAAACAAAAGACCCAATTAAAAATGGGCAAAAGTGGGGCCAGCAAATGACGTGGCCGTTATGTCGCTGGACTCCCATGTGGCCAACTACTGTTCGAGTCCCAGGCCTGGTAGCTTCAAACTCACTCTGGGTATGTATGCCTGTGTGTCCAAGATGCTGACAAGAGAATGAAGAAAGAACTGTGGCATGGCCTTTCCCCTGGGGGGTTATTCCTCACTTTCCCTCTCACTATCTCTGTCTGTCTCTCTGGTAAGTGCACAGGCTCTATGGCAAAAACTTCAAAAAAAAAAAAAAAAAAAAAAAAGGGAGGGGGGCAAAAGCCTCTAATAACTACTTAAAAAAAGACATTCAAATGTCAAATAAGCACATGCAAAGATACTTAACATTATTAGTCATCTGGATAATGCAAATTAAAAGCATAACGAGGC
Organism: Tupaia belangeri chinensis; assembly: GCF_000334495.1. Lineage (NCBI taxonomy): Eukaryota > Metazoa > Chordata > Mammalia > Scandentia > Tupaiidae > Tupaia > Tupaia belangeri. The sequence continues at coordinate 1,404,144 of NW_006159525.1, forward strand.
CATTTTAGAGCCAAGAGGATGTCTAAAGTTAAGAAGGAGCACGGATACTGGCGAAGCTGTGGAGCATGTGGGACTGACACATTGCTGGTGGGGAGGTAAAGGGCACAGACGTTTTGGATAATGTTTGGCGATTTATTATGTAGGCACCTTCCTGGTGAACTACCAACCCTACTAGTTATCTACTCTGAGAAGATGAAAACTTACGTTCACAAAAAGAGTTGTAAAATAATCTTTACAGCAATTGTACTCCTAACAGCCCCTGACTGGGAAGGACCTGGCAGTCCACACCTGCAGGATTAAAAAAACGTGATGTGTTCATATAAGGCAGTATCATAAAAACAAACAAACAACAAACCCAGCAACGACAAACACAAAAAACCTATGGTACATGATCCGAGACTGAATCTGCCAAACATCCTTTCATGGGAAAGAAATCGGACAACAAAGACTACATTTTGTATTACTGCATTTCTGTAAAATTCAAGAGTAGGCCAACTAATCTATAGTGAGTGAAGTCATGACAGAGGTTACCTATGGGAAGTGGGGCTTACAGAAGGAACCTGAATGAGGTGGTGGAAATTGTTGCATTTTGATTAGGGTAGTAGTTTTATGGAGTTTGCCAAAATCAAATCATAAGCTGCTTACTAGAGACCCGCTTAAAATATAAAGACACAGAAAGGCTAAAAAGTAAAAGGATGGAGAAAAGATGTACCATGAAAATACTGGCCAAAGGAAATAATGTTGTTAAATTAGTAACAGACAAATTAGGCTTCAAGGAAAAACATATTCTCAGAGCTAAAGAGGACATTCCAAAATATTACAAGATGGACTTTATCTGTAAGATAAAGAATTCTAAATGTACAGATACCTAATGCTGCAAAATAGACAAAACAAAACTGAAAAAAAAAACCGGAAAAACACACACAATCACAGCTGCAGAATGCTAACCCATTTGTCTTAGTAACTGATAAAGTCACATAGACCAAAAATAGCAAGGGATAACAGAAAAGAATGAAAATGAGTAATACACTCCATCTCACTTCATTCACAGAAAATGGTACGTAACAGCTGCGAAGTACTGTTTTTTCAAATAAACAAGGCACATTGATCAAATCTGACCATATTCAGGCCAGGGTCTGAGCATATGTGGTCCTGCAGAGTGAAGACTCAAATACTAGGTCATTGCAAATCATCTGGAGTTCATTGTCAGGACTGTGATGGTAAAAGAAAGGAATGTGGAAGCATACAGGTCCCTAAAGAGAATCCACCAAGAACAAAGCCTTGATGCCTGCTGACCTACAACATGGAAATGGCCTACAAGATCAATTTCTTGATGCCAAAGAATCGGGAAAGAGGCTGACTTTGAACAGTGTCTTTGGGCATGACGTTACCATTTACAGTTCCACTGGGACTGAACACTGGACCAGCCTCAGAGGGACTTACTGCGAGTCATACCTGACGGGGATGAATTATTTCTTTGGCTATGCTGTTACTTTGGTGGGAGCTGCAGCCTACCAACATGTATGAAATTTCTCTAAGACTCAGTTGATCATAGTTGAAGAGATTGTCAAATTCCTACGTAATTTTTAGTCGTCTTTAGATTCTGTAGTAAAAATAGTACCAATAGAATGGCAAGGTGGTGTCTGGATGCCAAGTAATACTTCCTGTTGTTACTCTGCTAATATATCCTTTCCAGTAAGACAACGGCTGAGAAAATTACCCATCGGGTAGATGTAACCCCTGCTATCTGTGGTCTACCTAACTTGGCTTCAAGTCACTCTAGATCTGCATGCCAAATTGCTAAAGGAGACTGCTGACGGTTTACTGACATATTTTCCTAGTTCTGGGTGGACTAACAAATATAAGAAAATAGTTAATTACTGGTTAATTGGTGCTACTGTTTGGGAAGTGATATTCAAAAGGATACTTCTATTGTTTTCTGAATACAAAACTCATAGCCTGATCACTCCAAGAGACCAGAAGTTACTAGGGAGAGAACTTTCAGCTTTTTTATAATAGAAATAGTGGGCATATTTGACGGTGGGGACTGAAGCAGGCCATAGGAAAGTAGCCACTTTGAAATTGAGAAAGGCCTTTAAGGAGAACAACCTGACCAAGTGCTAAGTCATAAGGTGATCTGTTTGAGAATGGTCAGATGAAAAACCAGGAGTGAGTATTTGAAGGAATTAGGATAATTACTCAGAGGAAAGCAATGCACTGATTGATTATAGTGAGGAATGATTTGCACATGCTTATAACTTGTACCTCTAAGTACCAAGAATGTGTTGAGCTTTTGAAGACAGTTTGATGATACTTGGTGACTATCTCCTTGTAACTAGTTACAGAAAACAAAACAAAACAAAAAAAACACACCCTTCTCCTGGCAGAAGGGAGGAGAAAACTCAGTGGGGATTAGCATGGTATGAGTGAAAATAGATTTTTAATGTTGATATGAAAATGCCACAGGTCACAAACAGGCAAGACTTTTATTTATTTATTTTTATTTGGATAGAAAGGTTTATTTACATTCCAAGGGAGGAAAGGGGCCAGATGAAGAGACTTGCATTGGCACTGATAGGTGGTGGATAGGGACTTTTAAAGCAAAGGGATTTGGGGTTGGGTAATTAGGGTGGTCCTGAGAAGGGATGCTAGGTGGTCTGGGTTGTTTCTGTTATGTCTGGGCAGGCAAGACATCCTTCAAGAGTGATAAAGAAGACACACCACTGGATATTAATACTTATTAAAAAGATATAGAAATTTTTTTAAAAAAATAATTATTTATTTTATTTTTTATTTATTCATTGCTTGATTTGACCAGAGAGAGGCAGAGGGTGAGAGAGAGAGAGAGGAAGTGAGAAAGCAAGCCACCAGGTCCCGGACTTGAACCCTGGTTGGCCATGTGGGAGTGTCCAGAGCCTTAACCACCATGCCACCTGCTGGTCCCAGATAAAGAAATTTAATATTGATTAAAAGATAAAGAAATTTGATATTGATACAAGGATAGGGAAAAAGGCTAAGAATCTCTTTTAAAAAATCACTAATCAAGGCAAAAAATTAGTATTGTGGATTTCACAGCATGTGGAAGTAAAGCATATGACAATTAACAGCACCAAAGAAAGGGAACAGAAATATACTCTTGTAAAGTTCTTACATCATATGTGAAATGATATATTATTATTTTTTTGAAATTATATATTATTTAAATATCAATTGACAAATTCCTGTAGATCTTAAATGATAACTAAAATAATAAAAACAAAAAGCCAAGAGACAACAGTGTTAATAAAATGAATCGTTAATGGAGCAAAGATAAAAACATAGCAAGATGGAAGATTTAAATCAAACCATACTGACAATTATAATATTGGGTCACCTGAAAGTCATGGCGCATTTCTGCATAGAAAACCACGTCATGACTCTCCCAATAATCCAATAAATAAAAATGGTCTAAACTAGTGCCACACAACAGAACTCCTTTTGATGTGGTTTGAATGCAGTTATCAGGCTGTAGGCAAAGTCATGATGTATTTTTCTATGCAAAAATGTTTCATGATTTTCCCAATGACCCAACAGTATGAATGAAGATGTGAATTCTTAATTTTAACATATGGCTGGTGGCAAGTGTATAAGACAGCACAGGTCTAAACACTCCAGCTAAAAGGCAGAGAGATGTTAGATTAGATATAAAAGCAGGATCTATAATCCTGTCTATGAGAAATTCGCTTGAAATTAGACCCAGCACTGCATAAAAAAGATGATGCATAACCCAAGAGACATTTATCTCAGGAATGCATGTTCAGTTTAATATTTTAGTATTATTTACCATTTAGCAATTATTCATTAGTAATTCACCATTTTAACAAAAAAAATGAACAATTTGAAATATATAGAAAACCTTCACCTAAAAGAATTTAATACAATTCTTGACATTAAAAAAAAAAACTCATTAATTTAGGCATAGAAGAGAACATCCTCGACCTGACAGTGAGCATCTACAAAAAAACCCCCAGAGCTAGCCATCAAACTTAACGGCAAAAGAATGAATAATTTTCCCCAAGACTGATTATACAGCAAGGGAGCTGGCTCTCACCACTTAGCAACACAGTATTGCAGGTCTGATACCCACAGTGTAATAAGGCAAGTAAATATATATGGAAAAGGAGAATGGTCTATTCATAAATGACATGACTGTGTACCTAAGAAAATCTCAAGGAATCCACAAAAAAAGATGCATCAGACAAGTAAACTTAGCAAAGTCACAGGACACAAGATCAATACTCAGTTTAAAGTCTATATGTATACAAATGAAAGAAAATTAAAATAAAAAATACCATTGACAACAACATTAAAATAATGAAAAGTTTTGGGATAAATTTAACAAAATATGTGCAAGAAAAACTACAGTGGTTACTTTATAAAGAGAAAAATTCTTTCCTTTTTACCTTTTTGGTTTGCAAGAGAGCGTGTGCACTGGCTAGACAGAGAGAGAGAGAGAGAGAGAGAGAGGAGGAAAGCAAGAAAGCGAGAAAGCACTCCTGCCTCCCCCTTACCCGCATAAGGCATGGTTCACTCTGCAATCCCTTCTCCTCTGTTTCTCCCTCCTTTCAGGATTTTGGCATGCATTCACATGTACCTGAAGTGTCCTTCGAGCTGCTGAGTCCAGGAATTGAATTGCACTTGGCCATGTGGAACTTGGCCACCTGAACCACCATGCCACAGGCTGGCCTCAAAGATATAATTAGAAATATACCATGTTCGTGGATCAGAAGATCCACTGTTAAGATGTCAATTCTCCCCAAATTATTCAATAGTGTTCCATCTCAAACTCTTGGCTAAATTGGGCCAGCCAGTGGTCTGGTGGTTAAGGCAGCCGTGTAGTCATGGCTGACTACATGGTTTGGATCCCGTACAGTCAACGGAATGAATAAAATAAAAAAGAATGACAACATGAAGTGTTGGAAAGAATATACAACAATAGCAGTTTTATAGACTGATGGACAGGATGAAAAAGGTACAGTTATTTTGGAAAATAGTTTGTCAGTTTCAGAAAAACTAACCATATGCTTAGTGTATGACTCAGCAATCCCACCATGAAACATACCCCTAGAGTAAATGTATATCCACACGCAGATTTACTCACAAATGCCTACAGTTGCTCTATAACAGCAAAAAAATTGTAAACAACTCAAATATTTATCAGCTGGCAACTAAATGAACAAATTTCAATATATAGCCCATATATTGGAACACAACTCAATTAATATAAAAAATGAGCTACAGATGCATGCAACATGGGTGAATCTCAAAAAACATCCAGCTACAGAAAAGTACATAAATGAGAGTCACACTTAAATGAAACTCCAGAAAAGATGAATAGTCTAAAGTTGACAAAAAGCTTAAGGGTTGTTGACTGAAGCCAGGCTACAGGGGTAGCTGACCAAAATGGTGCAAAAAGGAGCCTTCTGCAGTGTAGTAAAGTTCTACATCTTGATTGTGGCAGTGATATCGCAGGTGCAGAAATCTGTAAAGTTCATCAAAATGTTCACTTAAAATGGGTGCGTTTTATTTTACGTAAACTATATTTCAATAAAGTCAGTAAAAACAGACCAATAGGGCTCGATTCCTGGCTCACGGTAAGAGCTGGGTACAGTGGTGCCTATCCGTCGACCTAATTCTTTGGAAAATGAGCTAAGAGGGCTGTAACATAGGACAGATGCCAATGGAGAAGAGCAGAAAATCCATAAACAGAGTCTTATAAACATGGGTGCTCGATTCATGGCACGAGAGCTCAGTGTAATGCAGTGAGTTACAGATGGTACTTTAAAAAAAGTGAGAACAGGACTTCTGAATAGTCCTATTGGAATTAAACTACAAAAAAGGGGGAAAAGTACCAAAAAAAAAAAAAAAACAAACCCCACAATTTCTTTCACTTTATTCAAAACCATTCTAGATGAATCCTACATCTAAATTTGAAAAATGAAACAAAGTTTCTGTAACAAAAATATTTTCCTGACCTTAGTAAATCAGTTTTTTTTTTTTGGAGAGGTTTTTGCTATAGGGCGTGTGCGCTTGCCAGACAGACAGAGAGAGACATAGAGACAGAAAGTGAGAAATCACCCCCCAGAGGGGATGGTCACACCGCAATTCCTTCTCCTCCATTCTCCTCTCGGGATCTTGGGCACGCACGCACACGCACCCGGCGTGAGTTCTAAGCCACCGGGTCAGGGACGCAAACCGCGGTCGACTACGTGGGAGTCCAGTGACACAGCCATTACGCTAACTGCTGGTTCCCAGTAAATCAGTTTCATAAACCCACTAGACATGGAACCAGAAAATGGTGTAATGGTTACGTCACTGGACTCACACAGGCCAATTGAGGTTTGTGTCCTGGACTCGAAAATCACACTGGTGTGTGTGTGTGTGTGTGTGCCCAAGATCCTGAGAGGAGAAGGGATTGTGGTGTGGCCATCACCCCCCAGGGGATGATTTCGCTCTGTCTCTTGGGTGAGTGCATGTGCTCTATAGCAAAAACTGCTCTCAATAAAAAGCACTAGATGTAAAGGAAAGATTGATTAATTAAACGGACTCCATTAAGAGAACTATTGTTCATTAAAAGATCCTTCCAAAGAGTGAAAAAATTGGGTTGTCGGAAAAGTCACAAAACATTTTTACATAGAAAAATGTCATGACTTTTCCAATGACCTGATAGTACAGAATTGGGAGAAATAGCTCCAATACATAGAATTACTGATAGTATAGAATTGGGAGAAATAGCTCCAATACATAGAATTAATGAATGACTAGTAGCCAAACGTTAACATTTACAAATCAGTAATAAAATGACTGAAAACAATAAAAATAGAGTGAGATTCTTAAACACTTTATAAAAGTTGATATTCAAAAGACCAATAATCATATGAAAGAATGTTCAATAGGGGGTCAGCAGGTGGTGTGGTGGTTAAGGCACTGGACTCCAACACGATTGACGAGTTTGAGTCCTGGATTGTGGTGGCTTGCTTTCTTGCTCTCTCTCTCATTCTTTTTCTGTCTCTTTCTGATGAGCTCATGTGTCCCACAGCAAACTTAAAAATAGGAATAATAACAAATAAAAAATGTTTTAAAAAAGGTTCAAGAGCTTTAGTCACAAAGATAATAGAAATTAGGGAACCAGCAGTTAGCGTAATGGCTGTGTCGCTGGACTCCCACGTAGTCAACCGTGGTTCACATCCCGGACCCGGTGGATTAGAACTCACACCGGGTACATGCGCGCCCAAGATCCCGAGAAGAGAATGGAGGAGAAGGGATTGCGGCATGACCATCCCCCCTGGGGGTGATTTCTCGCTTTCTGTCTCTCTGTCTTTCTCTGTCTGGCGAGCGCACGTGCCCTGTAGCAAAAAATCTCTCTCAAAAAAAAAAAAAAAAAAAAAAAAAGATAATAGAAATTAAAACCAGAATGAGGGACCAGCAGTTAGCGTAATGGCTATGTCGCTGGACTCCCATGTAGCCAACTGTGGTTCGAGTTCCAGACCCAGTGGCTTAAACTCACGCTGGGCACGTGTGTGTGCGTACCAATGATCCCAAGAGGAGAATGGAGGAGAAGGGATTGCGGTGTGACCATCCCCCTGGGGGGCGTGATTTCTCGCTTTCTGTCTCTCAATTTCTATCTTTCTGGCAAGCACACACGCCCCACAGCAAAAAACAAAACAAAACAAACAAACAAACAAAAAAACCCACAAAGAAACAACAGAGATGAATCTCACAATGTTTGAAAATAGACATAAAAATATATACTATCTAATCCCAATTATGTAAGGTTTAAAACTAGTGTTACTTTATTTAAAAAAACAAAACAAAACAAAACTGGTAAACAACAAATGCTTACCAGATGCTGAGTATAATTGTAAATTATTTTTATGTGTTTTCACAATAGACTTTTAAGTGAGATGCTATGGATTATTTCCAAATGTGCAATTTGCCCAGGGTCACAGAGAACTGAGTGCTAGAACTGGGAGGCAAAGGCCGACATCTGGCTTGAGCACCTGTATTCTGAGCTCCGCCCCACTGACTCTCGTGACAGAACTTTAATGGAGAGATGGAGGGAGGGCAAACGTGCAGGTGAGAGGGTGGCTAAACTCCCACCTTAAAAGGAGGAAGAAAGTGAGTGGATAATGCCAAAAAGTGGAGACAGGAGAAACGAGGGCAATTGAGAACTAACTGTACACATATGTTATGAAACAACGTGAAGGAAAGACCAGAGAAAACAGCCATCACAAAAACACACCTTTAGGGAATGGGTTGGGTTGAAGCAGGGACCATTATGCTTAATTTATAAGCATGTTTTAAAAACCATATACACAGTTCTTTAATAAAAGTAATGTAAATTTTTTTTAAAAAAATTTAAATACTTAAAAAGAAATAGTTACCATTTATTGAGCTCCAGTGTCCTTGGCGCTTCATTAAGTATTTTACTTATTTTTAAGAATTATTTAATTTATTATTAGTCTGAGCAGAGAGAGAGAGAAAGAGCGAGCAAGCAATCCGCCAGGTCTGGGACTCGAACCATGGTTAGCCATGTGGGAGTCCAACACCTTAACCACACTACCTGCTGGCCCCTTGTTAAGCATTTTAAATGTGGGATCTATGGAATACTCCTAAGGACATGATACAGAACTAGTCTTATCACTGCTTTTATTCTGCTGCTAGTGAAAGAGGGATTAAGTTGCCCAGGGCCTAACTTGCTAGCAAGAGGCAGAGCTGCAGTCCAGTCTGAATCCAAAGCCCAAGCCTCATCCCCACCAGGGAAGACGACGACCAAGATGTCAGATATTGCAGTGGGGATAGAGGGACATTTAGGAGGTGGCTTGGACAGGAGCTAGTGACTCTCTGCTAGCTGGAGGAAGGGGACGGAAAGCTAGAAGGGGATCTACAAGGATGCCCAGTTTGCTAGCTTGAGTGACAAAGCGCATGCTGCTCCTGTTCATTACTATGGAAAGAGCAAAGGTCTAGCTTCTAGGGGTTCATGAGCTTGGTCGCAAACATGTAGTCTCCAGATTTGGCGGTCACCTATGAGCACAGGCCATAAGCTGAGTGGAATCTACAGGTCTAGAACTAGAGGGTCTTGTGCTCCTGCTGTGGAACTGACCTGTTTTCTAAGCAGCACACGTGAACGCAATAACCTCTCACTGGAGATCACAGCTCACCGCAGTGGTGACTTTAATGGGGGGTCTGTCTTCCTCTGTGTACTGCAAGAGAGAGGGTCCCCAGAATCTGGAAGGAGGGACCAGAAGCACTCTCAGTCTAAACAAGCCTCGGCTTTGGATGACCGAATGACATGAGTTAGGTCATCAGGCAGAGAAAATGCAACGAGAAGGGGTCTGCTCGAAATCCTGGGCATCCGACATCTATGATGAACAAGGGACGAGGAGCCTGCAGGAGACCGAAGCAAAGTGCCTTGAAGGTAAAAGATGAACATGGGCAGGGGAGGTAGGATAGGGACAGTTCCCACCTGGTCCATCTATTTACATTCCTGCCTGTCCCTGCTGACCCTGGAGCCTGGAACTAATTTTTAGAGAGGCTCGCAGTGTACCAGAATGCTGACAGATAAACAAGTATGTGCAAGGGGGTGAGAAACAGGAAGGGCCTCAGGAGGGAGCAGCATGTGCCAAGCACACAGGTGTGGAAACAGTACTTGGTGTGTTGGAAGTGGGCAAGAAGTGCATGGAGGCAGCACATGACAGAGAAGGCCAGGCCTGGCCTGGGACAGGCGGCCTCTGCCATGCCTGGAGCAGGAGAGCCGATGTTTTCAGAGAGGGCTGAGTGGAGGCAGAAGCAGGAGAGGGGCAATCAGTTATGAGACAGTAGACAGGATGAGGACTCAGTGGGAGGACAGGAAGGGGGCTCAGGTCCTAGCAAGAGGGAAGAATGGATACGACAGGGTTTGGGGAGTGGGCTGGGAGGGTGGAGAGGGATGGAACCACAGCATGTGATCACAGAACCACTCCCAGCCGCTAAGATTTACTGCACATTCCCTCTGCACATTCAGTAGCAGGGATGGAGTTAATCCAATGAGCCCAGAAGCAGGCACGACTACCATCTCCCTGCCCCCAGCAGAGAGACTCGGTCTCTTGCACAGAAGTCCTTCCAGCTAGTGCATGGCCGAGGCCCTGGGTTAGTCCAGGGCAGGATGCTTCTTCAGGGCCACGCTCTTCCCCACTATACGACAGCTGGTCACGAAGGAAGAACCAATACGGGAACGTGGCATTTAGCACTGGAGGATGCAGAGATGCCTAGTTCTGCAGGGCCCAGGTCCACAGCATGCCTGGGGACAGGCCTGGGCCTGAGGAGAAAGCCTGGAGAAGTGAACCTTTCATTATGAGGTGAAGGTGAGCTGTGGGTGGTGAGGAGAGTAACTGGGAAACACAGGGGGCCAGGACCCAACCTGCGGAAGACTGACATTTACTACCTAAGCAGGAGGGGAGGCCGGGGCAACAGTGAGGAGGCACAGTCATGGAAGCAGGAAGGGAACTAAGGAAGCCACAGGGGCTATATCCTGACAAGCTGCATGTGTCCTGCAGTGATGGGAGGCCTCCCCTGGTCCCCAGGGTCCTGTGGCCTGGCCACCTCAGCTTTCTGACCACTCCTTTAACCTGCTCTGCCTTTCACCTTAAGGTCACCACTGTCCCCCAGCCTGCTCCAGCTTTTTCCTAGTCACGGTCTCTCACTATTATCATTAGCCTTCTTAAACCTCCAGCTGAAGATCAAGCACCCATCTTTCACTATGTGGCCAACATGACCCTAAGTGCTTCCCCCTTCATTTGTCCCTGCAGGAATCGATGAGGCCCAGGCCAGGCCTGCCCTGTGTTCTCACAGAATCCAACACTTGTCCTTGGTAGCCCAGGGAACGGTAAGTCAGCTCCCGTACGTACATCAGTTACAGAACACATCTCTCTCCTTCTAAGTGGGGATTGTAGGATAGCAGCTGAGCTTGTCTAAACCAGGGGCAGCAAACCTGCTGAGAAGTGCCAGGGACCAGCATTTTCAGGTTGGAGGGCAATGGTGTCTTAGTCACACTTTTCAACTCAGCCAGTGTAGCCTGAAAGCCGCAAAGATAATACGTAAACAGACGAGTGTGACTGTTCCAACGGGCTGTGCCGTATCGCAGGCAGGCTAAAGGTCAACAGCTTGCCGACCTGGTCTAAATCACCAGCACCCAGTCTACCACCTCAAGAAATACTGGGTTGTCGGGAAAGTCAGGGTACATTTTTACATAGAGAGAAATAGAAAAATATGTTGCGACTTTTCCTAAGACCCAAAAGATAAAGGTAACTTCCCCTCCAAAACAAAACAACTTCCAAACCTGTGGCACTGGCTACTGGATGGGAACTAGTACCAGGGCAGGTGCCTTTAGTGGCAAGGTGGGGTGGAGCCAGATGGCAGCGGGCTGGGGAGTGAGCAGTAGCTGAGGAAGTAGTTGCTTCTCTTTCAGGAGTTCTGCGATCTGAACAGCAGGGTTGGGGACTGGTGCTCCTCCTCATGGAGCAGGTCAATCAGGAGCGTGTCTGCAGACTACGACGAGGTAGGGCTGGGGGAGAAAGGGGTAACCAGAAAGAGGGGCCCTAGAGCTCGGGTGTATATGGGGCTGTCATGAGGAAGGACGCCATCTTCTGAGGCTGAGAAGGAAATGAGGAGGAATCTGCGCGTTCTTTCCCATGCGGCGCGAGCCCGCACTCCTGATGAAGACAGCGGCCAGGAGGAGGGCAGAACTACCAACACCTGGCAGATGGAAGCAGTGGGCAAGCAGGACAGCAGAAGCCCCGGACGGGGCTGTGGGCCTCACAAGATCCATGGAGCCGGACGCTTTGTCCTCCTCTCCCACGTGAGGGAGCACTTCCAGCCCAGGCGGCATCTGGGTATCCCACGAGCTCTGGGTTTGCGGCTCTGACTCAGTGTTTAGTCTGTCACTCCCTGAATCATCAGTACTACCTGCTGTCATTCCTATCACTTCACTTTCCCATGCAGGTAGCAACAGGCACGCCCTGAGGGGGTGAGTTCACCCTTTAAATATGTGGGCGTACCCACTTCTTTTTCAAAGGATATTGAAAGGCATTTTAACTACAGAAAGAGTTAGTAGTGGATTTCATCCCAGGCCTACAAATGATAGGAAACCTAGACTTTAACAAAACAGATATCAGAATTATTGGGCATGTTAACTGATGAGAGTAGCTCATGATAGCTCAAGGACAGACTTACAGCGGTGCCCCCCATGGGGTGTAAAACATTATTGGGCAATGGGACCAGCAGTTAGCGTAATGGCTATGTTGCTGGACTCCCATGTAGTCGACTGCAGTTCGCATCCTGGACCCGGTGGCTTAAAACTCACTCCAGGCGTGTGTGCGTGCGTGCCCAAGATCCTGACAGGAGAACGAAGGAGAAGGGATTGCGGTGTGGCCATCCCCCCCTGGGGGGTGATTTCTCGCTTTCTGTCTTCCCGTCTCTCTCTGTCTGGCAAGCGCACTCGCCCTATAGCAAAAATCTCTCCAAAAAAAAAAAAGAAAAAAACATTATTGGGCAAGAATGCCCTGCACAGAGCACAAAGAGATACTTTACCTTCATGAAGAGTAACACAGGACTTTTCTTTAAATGGAAGAGACCATTTGATTGGGGGGGAGGGTTGACAGTAAAACAGCATAGCAGCTTGCAGCGTGGCCATCCCCGCTGGGGAGTGATTTCTCCCTTTCTATCTCTCTGTCTCTCTCTGTCTTTCTGGTGAGCGCATGTGCCCTATGGCGAAAACCTCTCAAAAAACGACAACAACAACAAAAAACCAGCATAGCAGCCATTGCATTTTACAAGTCTAATGTAGTATTGAAATCTCTAAAATGCAACTGCTAGCAGAAAGCATTAATATTCGACATTTAAATGCCCTGAGAAGTCTTCTTATAGAGTCAAAACCTACAGATAATCAACTTCACTTATCCAAAGCAGCAGAGAATCAAAAACAAAACAGAGCAAAACAAAGCCCTCAGGTTTCAAGGTTAACTTCCTACTTTATTATTGCTACCAGTGTAGGAACATGTGAGAAGGGTAAGAACCCAATCCAACTACCTTTCAGGAAGGACTAAAACCATGTACCTATCTTTTTAGCTGACATGTCTGAAAGAAGAGGACCTGTCTTCATGTGCCTTCTTTCAAGGTGTCGTTGCTGATGATATCTATACACTCCCGTCTGCTCTGCCAGTAAGTAAAACCCTAATCCACAGTTTCATTTTGAAGTTTTCATTCCCCACAATCTGAAGATAACTTTCCTAAAATACACCAAGCCTCACTCACTGGATTCTTCCAAGTCCTTCTGGAGACCAAAGGAACCAGTGACTCGAATCGCTGGGTATAAAATGACAGGGCCCACACTTGCGACACATTTTATTTGGAAGTACTTCCAATACACTTTTAGAATATTAAATAAATGTAATCTCTTACCCTATTGTTGGGTTGATGTTTGGATCAAAACTGTCTTCCACAAAGCGCCATACAATACTCGATTTACCCACGCCTGTATCCTGAAAGAGGACATGACCGAATGAGGAAACGTTTACCAGCTTGCAGACACTGAAAATGACTTTGTGGCTTAAGTTCAGATGTTAGAAAAATCATCCTAGATGGGTCAATTTCATAAATTGAGGGACATAAAAGAGGCTTTTCATAAAAATTTAGGGGAGTAACTAAGAGATTTCAAATTGTGTTATGGGAGAACTTATGAAAGACCCGAAGTTTCTGCTTTGAGTGAAAAACGGCACTCACTTGTTTAACACATACTAATAAACTATATACTCCTGAATTACTCTGAGTAATCCCTGATGAATCTCAGCCCCACCCTATTTGGGGGCAAAAAATAGTTTCTGGAATTCTTTTCAATCTTTAAGGAAGAAACTCAGCCAAGAAAGCATCAACCTCAGAAAGAGGCTTTCACCGGCCAAGGTGCCTGACAGGACAGGAAGCTGAAGCTTCACACCAGTCTCGGGGCTTCCTGACCTGACACTCACCTTGCCCACAGGAAGAGCTACTTTGTAAAGGATTATAAATCGGCCAGAAGTAGCCTGCTATGCCACAAATGGAAAGCAACACCCAGCAGATGGGAAAGGAGGCTCCTGGTGCTCCTGAAACCCAAAGACTTATCACTGGTCTTACTTTGAAAGGCCTGGCCAACTCCCAACCAGACCCTTGGCAAGTTGGGAGGAAACTATTTAAGAGCCGATCTTTACCTAGATGCAATGGGGCGCAGAGAGAGCTCCGCACTTCGGGGGCATCAGAGACTACTGGCTCCAGGGAGGGCAAAGGGGAGGTTCTTCCGACCCAGCAGAGGATGCAGCAAGGTGGGCGGGACCGCCCCGAGTCTGGAGGGAGGGTCCGCGGGGCGGACGGGAGCCGGGGCAGAGGTGGAGGTGACGTGGGGGCGCCGGGGCCCGGCCCTCCCGCCTCCCACCGCCTCCCGGCTGCCACTCACCCCCAGAAGACACACTTTGAGCTCCCTCAGCGCCATGGCCCGGCAGCAGGGTCCTGGGCCCG
>NW_006159525.1:1419036-1432047 GCF_000334495.1 Tupaia belangeri chinensis
CGCGGCACCCGCGCCCCTCCCCCGAGACCATCCCGCGAGGCGGGGGCGCCCCTGCCTGTCCCGGGCCCGCCCGCCGCAGCCCCTCGTAACCCCTGTGTTTCTCTTGGTTTTCAGAGATCCCCCTGTACTTTGTGGACTTGCAGGATGACTTAAACGACTGTGAGTAACAGTTGGGGAGCCCCCGTCCTTCTCTGGGACCCTGTCGCAGAATTCGGGGTGCTCGAAGCACGGCGGGAGGAGCTACCGGCTAGGCCCCCCGGTATTGGGACCAGAACGGCGGGACCCTCAACTGTCTTGGCGTTCTCGTGGCGGTCCACTCTCCGGGCGGGGCGGGGCTCCAGGGGGGCGGGGTGGGGGTGGGAGGAGGGCGTGTCCACCGTGTGCCTCACCTAATCCCTGGACTGGGGCATGCAGCCCACTTGGGAGGTCCAGCCCTTGGTGTGGCCCCCGGAGTTGCAGGGACTTCTCTAGTGTCCTGGCGACAGCCCAGCTCTGTGTCGTCTCATAGAGCCCACTGGCCTCGCATTTCTTGAGTGGATTTTTTTCACTTGTCCCTGCCTGCCTGTCCTGGAAAGGCAAAGTTGGCATGGTGGTTCGTGGGCGTTTCCTTCCAGTGCAGACTTTTCCTTGGCACCTACTTGCCCCTGAACAGGCCATGTGTTGGGCTCTGGACTTACCAAAATGAGTTGGAAACGCCCACCATCCTCAAGGAGCTCCCAGGCTGGGGAGTGGGCGGGTGGGGGGCAGACCTGACCGAAAACCAGGGAGTTTGGTGTTTGCGGTGAGGGCCTGTGCAGCCTGGCTGGAGCTCAGCGTAGTGGTCTGCTTCCTGGCCCGTCACCCACCGGGCT
The DNA here is from genome assembly GCF_000334495.1 of Tupaia belangeri chinensis. NCBI lineage: Eukaryota > Metazoa > Chordata > Mammalia > Scandentia > Tupaiidae > Tupaia > Tupaia belangeri. The sequence continues at coordinate 1,419,888 of NW_006159525.1, forward strand.
TCCTCTGCCTTCCCTTGGCCATCTCCAGTTCCCCAATAACCAGAGTCGGCATTTACTCAAAACTTCCCACAGACTAGGCAGTGTGCAGCCTTTACACTCTCTGACCCTTCAGGGGCCATAGGAGCCCATGGGTAGGAAGGAGGTGGGGTCTCCAAGTCAGTTACCAGGTGCGATCCTGTGGGTTGTTTACTGGCTGTGTGATCCCGGCCAGTCACAGCACCCGAAACCTCAGTGACCTCATCTGCAAAATGGGCATGACAGTGGCCCACCTCAAAAATCTTTTGTGAGAGTTAAATGAATAAAGGGTTTAGCACAAAACCAATATAAATGCTCAGTAAATTGACCGCCTTTATCAATATTACATAAGCATTATTAATATTTATTTAACATTGCTGAGCCACGTGAAACAGACGCGGGTTTACAGAGACTTAGGCTTCAGCTCCTGGGCATCTGTCCGTCAAAGGAACGTGCCCTTTCCATTGATAAGCAGCCGGGGGCCCGAACTGCCTGCCCTTCTGAGGTCTGAGGCCCTGCCTGGCCAGAGGGCCGTCTCCCAGCTGTTTCAGAGTTGAGCCAACAGTTCTGTGGGCTGGCTGGGTGGTTCTTTGGCTTCGTGTGGTCTTAGCTGGAGCTTCAGGAAGGCAGGAGAGTCCAAAATGGCTTCACTCACATGGTGGCTGGGTCCGCTATGGCCTGGGAACCGGCTGGGAGGGCTGCTGGAACTTCCCCTTCAGGTGCCCTTTCCGCTGGCTGGCTGTCCCACAGCATGGTGGCCACGGAGTAGCTTCTGCTGCCCAGCTTCTCTTACAGAAAGGAAGTAAAAGATGATACGGGGAGAAAAATTATGGTTTTAATTTTGACCCTGTGTGAACAAATATTGGATGTTTGAGATTTGCACTAAAAAAGGCTTGAAGGGGCCAGCATGTGGTGTGGTGGTTTAGGCGCTGGACTCCTATGTGGCCAAACACAGTTCGAGCCCTGGACCTGGTTGATTGAAAGTCACGCTGGGCATGTGTGCATGTGTGCCCACAATCCCGAGGAGAAAAAGGAGAAGGGATGGTGGCGTGGCCATCTCACCGGGGATGACTTCTCACTTTACCTTTTACTTTCTCTATGGCAAGCACGTGTGTCCTGTGGAAAAAGAGAATTAAAAATAAAAAAAGGTTTAATACCCATTAGCAGCATGCTGAAGATGTGCCCCAGTAAGGAAGGAAGCCATCAGGTCTCCGAAGACAGTGGTGCCTTTGGCAGGACAGCCTGGGGAGGCTCCTTGGGCTTTCCATTAGGCAGGCACGGGCGGCGTGGGGTGCCATAACCGTCTTTAGGATATGCTTTATCTAATAGCCAAATAGGAGGGTCCGTCTACCCACCTGCGATGCTGCCCTGGGTCTTGCCCTTCTGCCGCACCACGGTGGTATTTGAGGGATGTGCGTGGCTGACAGCGAGGACCCCGAAGTTCTGCACTCAGGCCCTGGCTCCCCCGTACCTGTCAACATGTTAGCTGGGGGAGGGCAGCTGCCCCCCCTGCTCCATTCACTTTGGGAAATGGCACAACGGTGGTGCTACCTCACACCAGTCCTGTGAGGTGAGGTAGCCACAGTGACCCAGTGTCTGGCCCGGGAAGTTTTATGTTCAATGATTTTACCATCACCTCCATCCTAACTGGATGTTCCTGTAAGATCTGATTCGCTAAGTGCTGCTACTCCGAAGTAGGTGGGTTTATTCCTATTTTACAAATGGTAAAACCGGCGCTCGGAAAGGTTAAGTAACTTACCTGGTGCGACTCAGCTCACACTCAGTAGAAGCAGCGGTCAGCTGTGTTCCTCCTACTCCTATTCCTCCACACAGGTCGACCTCACAGATGTTTTCAACCCAGTACTTGGGCAGGGCTGGTTCTGCTTCTGTTGTCCCTCTGGGGCGTTTTTGTGGAAATGATGCAGCGCCTCTTCATTTAGACTGCAAGTCCCGTTGGATAGGGACATCGGTCATTGCTCCTATAACTCAATGTCCTGCATGATCTAGGTGCTCAGTTAACGTTGTCACTGTTAATGATGATGGATTACAAGGCTTGTCTGATTTACTTTGTGATTCTTGATTAAGTTTGGCTAATTTCAAAAAGAAGCCATAATGAATGGATGACTTGTTTTTTAAATCATTCAGTCTTCAGGCCATCTCAGCACAGAAACAATTTAATTTTAGAGAATTGGCTTGCTGAAGCAATCCAAATTCCTTCTCTAGAGAGTGGGAAGTATGTGAGGTGGCTTGGCATACTGGTTTTCACGTTGGCTTGTGTGTGGACAGTGGAGCCGTGTGAGTCTGTGCCTTGGGGCCTGTGAGTGTCTGGGTTTGCTTTGAGCATGTGGAGGCCAAAGGGGGATTACTGTTGGTAAGATTGACTTGCCAATTAGAAGTCAATTAATGCGGGACCAGCAGTTGGCATAATGGCTATGTCGTTGGACTCCCATGTAGTCCACCGCAGTTCGAGTTGCACCCGGTGGCTTAAACTTCACGCTGGGCGCGTGTGCGTGCGTGCCCAAGATCCCAAGAGGAGAATGGAGGAGAAGGGATTGTGGCGTGGCCATCCCCCCTGGGGAGTGATTTCTCACTTTCTGTCTCTCTGTCTCTCTTTCTAGTGAGCGCACACACCCTATAGCAAAAACCTCTCAAGAAAACGAATTAAATTAATGTGAGATAGAGGTGAAAGCACAGCAGGGAATGTGTGCAGATATAAAGAGATCTTAAGAGATCTCTGTGCAAAATATATTAATGCTTGGATTCTTAGTTGAATAAATCACATTATTGAGATAGTTGGGGAAACTTGAACTTGGACTAGATATTAGATACTATCAAGAATTATCGAGGGGCTGGCAGTTGGCTTAGTGGTTGAGGTGCTGGACTCCCACGTGGCTGACCGTGGTTTGAGACCCAGACTTGGCAGCTTTCTCTCCTTTTCTTTCTCTCTAGTGAGTGCATGTGCCCTATAGCAAATTTAAAAATAAATAAATAAATAAATAAAATAATTATAAAAAAAAGACAGATTGCTAATTTTGTAGGGTATAGGGATGTTGTAGTTTTCTTAAAAAGAAGAGGGTCTTATCTAAAAGAAATAAACAAGCCTTCGTGGGTGAAATGATTTGATACACAAAATTTGCTTTCAAATAAACAACAAACAGGGACCAACAGTTAACATAATGGCTATGTTGCTGGACTCCCATGTAGTCGACACGGTTCGTGTCCCGGACTCGGTGGCTTAGACTCACGCCGAGCACCTGTGCATGCGTGCCCAAGATCCCAAGATGAGAATGGAGGAGAAGGGATTGCGGCACGGCCATCCCCCCTGGGGGGTGATTTCTCGCTTTCTATCTCTCTATGTCTCTCTGTCTTTCTGGTGAGTGCACACGCCCTATAGCAAAAACCTCTCTTAAAACAAACAAACAAACAAACAAACAAATAAAAACCCAACAAACAGTAAATAAGTTGTGAAGAAATAAGATTTTTAAAAATGACAGAATGTTGACACTTGTTGAAGCTGGTTGCTGGGACTACCCCCTTATTTTTACATGTTTGAAAATTTTCTCAGTAAAACATTTTAAAAAATAAGGTGGAAGTGTTACATATGATCCAGTTTCTGCAGGAAGAGGAGAAAGGCTGAATTTCAATTCCAAAGTTGCTGCAAGTTATTGTGAGAGGCATTTAGCTTCAAAGGACTGACTTGTAAAACACCTTAGTATTTGGGGACAGTGTATTTCTTTCCAAATGTTCGATTTTCAAGAAGTATCTGAAAAGAACTGGGAAAGGGCCAACCTTCTATTTATGAGCAACGCTAAGTGCCAACAAATGATGTCTGGGCCTTTGATGGAAATAGGGTTAGCTAAACCAGTGGAATAGAAATGGACTTATCACATCTTAATGCTGGAAAGAGCAGTGTTCAGCCTTGAATAAGACGTCTCCCAAAGCAGAAGCATTCCTCCTCGCTGGCCCGCCTGGCCCACCTTTGTCTGCATGGTCTCAAGGATGGCCACCAGACTGTGTGCCCCAGAGCAGGGACACTGCTTACCTGTGCGCTCAGCCAAAGCAGGGACCTTTCTCTCAGCTCTACTGTGATTTTGAATCCAAGATGATCAGTTTATAAAAATCACCACTAAGTGAAATAATTGAGTATTCTAATACTTGGGAAATGGAAAAACAAAACAAAACACCCAGACCATTAACTATTCTGTTTTTTTAAAGAATTATTTTATTTGTTATTATTATTTTAATTTGCTATAGAGCATGTGTGCTCATCAGAGAGCGAGAGAGAGAAAGACAGTGAGAGTGAGAAGGAAAGCGAGAAAGCAAACTGAAAGGTCTGAGACTTGAACTACAGTTGACCGCGTGGGAGTCTAGCGCCTTAACCACTACACTACCTGCTGCCCCCCGAACTGTTGTGTAAATCAGAGGTGTGTACATTTTTTCTATAAAGGATCTGTGAAAGAACTCGGAAGATGGCGTACTAGCATAGCACATATCTTAGGCTTTGCCAACTCTGGTGTGGCCCTCGGCTCTGCTTGAAAGCAGCCATAAAGAACCCATCAACGAGTGGGCATGGCCAGGCCCTAATGAAACTTTACTTACAGACATGGGCAGGTCTGGCGCGGGTGGTGGTTCGCTGACCCCAGCCCTGTCACTCTTGATTTCATTTCCCTTGAGCCCCTTTGCCTGCAGGTTAGCGAGCCCGCCCTAAGTGGGTCTGTCCCTCTAGGTTTGGTTGAGCTGAGCCTGTGCTGGACAGACTGCTGGGGCTGCTCTCACTGCGTGCCTCACTTTCCTGCTGGGCATAAAAACATGCACCTATTTCCTCCCAGTGGGGTGACAATGGCAAGGGACAGAAGAGTCAGAGATGGAAGCAGAATCCACTTTTCTTCCCCTCTGATCACTGTAGTCATTTTACTTTTGATGCTCTGTATTTTCCACTTCCTGTGAGGCAAGCAGATGAACATCAGAAATTCCCTGAAATTGTCTCTGTTGAAAACAGAGCATGTCACACGACTTTCTTCATCACAGAATAAGCTCTTTTAAAGAGAAAGTGTGCAGCAGCACTTGGCTAATGATGGAGTGAGTGTTCTGACCTTCAGATGCTGGTCACTTTTAACCCTGATGGGAGAGGGAGAGATGAGGACATGTGGGAAGCCGCTCATCATGTAGCAGCACCTCCGGGTGCCAGCCTGCAGGAGCAGCTGACCACAGAGGTGTGAGCAAGGCCTGGACTCAGCTCCTCACGTGCCCTCGGCCTCCCGGGTAGGTGGGCAATAAGCAGGGCTCAGATGCGGGCGCAGGCAGGCGTGGACCAAGAGCCGGGTGTGAAGAAGACAGAGTGACTCAGTCTGCCACGAAGGGGAAGGCTGCTGAGCGATGGTGACCTTTGAGTTGGGTGAGGCTGAGGAAGGCCATGGACGTTCGGGCAGTGTGTGCAAAGGTAGTGATTCAAGATGGCCTGGTCTGCTTGGGATGTGGTAACAGATCGGAGACTCGGGAACAAGGGTGTATGGTGAGGAAGTGGAGTAAGACTGGGAGACAGGGTTAGAGGCCTCCAACACGAGTGAAGGATCCGCTTCACCAGCCAGCAGGGTGTACGGTCACTCGGAGGCAGAGGAGTCACTGTCTTTTTTGAACTGATGCTTTAGGGGGTCACGCAGCAGTGGTTTGAGAGCTGCCCTTTGTTAGGGAGAACAACATGCCAAGCTCTAAGCTCATGTTTTCGAAATATTTTTTTTCTCATTTGCTGTAGGATGTGTGCCCTTGCCAGAGAGAGGGAAGAAAAAAGAGAGTGAGAGAGAGAGAGAAAGCACCATGCAGTCTCTTCCTCCATTCTTCTCTTGGGATTTGGGCATGCATGCACATGTGCCCAGTGGGTTTTACAAGCTGCTGGGTCCAGGACTTGAACCACATGATCAGCTATGTGGGAGTCAGCTACCTCAACCAGTACACCACCAGCTGGCCCCCAGATTTTTCCACAAACCTTTTGTGTGTGTGTGTGTGTGTGTGTGTTTCCCACAAACCTTTTGAAGTCGTTCCCCCATTGTTTTAAACTCAAGTACAGAACCTTCTGGGACATGTGCCTTCAGCTCTGTTAGACCGCGAACAGGGCTCGCAGGATTGCAGAGTGACACTGCTGGTGATAGCTAGCGATGGGCAGAGGTGGCGTATCCCAGGGGCTGCGTGGCGGGTGTTTCCGTGGCCATTGGTCGGAGTCTCACTGCTCGCGTGTGGACTCCTCCCTTCCTGCATTCCCAGTTGTGCGTGGTGCTCACTGAGGACTGTGGGTCGGGTGCTGTGGGATTAGGGATCAGGTCTCACCTAACACCTCACAGTGTAGTCAAGTCCCAACAGGAATTTTGGGGACCCTCCAAACTGTAGCACTCATTTTCCTGTGTAGATTTATAAACTGCTTCCAGTAGACAGGAGCCCGATGAAAAGACTAAAGTAGTTAATCTATTTTTGAGGTGGCTACAGGAGATGTGGATAACACTGGGCCGTTGAGAAGCCCCATGCAGGGTTCTAGAGCACAGCTGGGACAGAACAGGTCTGGGCGTTCTGAGTGGTGGGTAGTAGCTGGAGCCATGAGGGTGGTGCTGTGGGAAAAGGGGAGGGACGTGGAGGCCTCTAAGCCAAGGTTTTGTTGGGTGATCTTTTCTGTCACTTGCCCAGAGGGGTCAGGTAAGATGAAGCCTGAAGGTGGGATAATCGAGGGGGGTCTTCAGTGACCTCCATAGGAATTGTTCATCACAGCTCAGGAGTGGGGGACCGGCAGGAGTTATCCAGGAAGCCTTGGAAGTTGGCACTGCAGCCGGAAGTCCCCTAACTCCGGCATCATTTAGTGAGCACCCACTGTGTTGCAGGCAGTGGCTGGGCATTGGGCACTTTAGGCATGGTCACTGTTCTTGGAGCTCACAGCCTAGCAGGAGGAAGCACAGCCTCCAAGAAGAAGCTAGAGGGGTTGGGAGGGCTTTTCTTCATGGATAAGAGATCCCAGAACACATGTACACTGTTTATGTACCTGCTCTGAGAACCTTGAACAGAACCGCATGCCCCACCAGTTGTCCTGGTTATGTGCACAGAAAACCTGAACATGTGTTCTCAGAGACACGTTTGTAGTAGGTCTATTCGTAAGGGCTGGAAACGAACCCACTCAGGTGTCCACCATGATCGCGGTGGCTTACGAATCCCGATGTGTCCATTCAGTGGAAGACTGTGTGGCCCTAATAACGAACGGTCTACAGCCGAACTTCGTGATGTGGGTGAATTTTACAAGCATGAACGAAGCCAGACACGAAAGGCATGTCTGCGTGATCCTGTTTACGCCGGTACAAAAGTACAAAGCCAAGCAAACTCGCCTAGGCTCTTAGAAGGAGAATGGCTACCCTTGAGGGCAAGTAGGAAATGGAAGGGAGTATGAAGTGGCTTCATGTTCAGTTTGTGAAGATTCATCACATGGCGAATTGATTGATTGTACACCTTTCTGCGTGTATGTTACATGTCATTTAAAAGTAATGATTTTTCAATCAAGGCAGAGGGGATAGCTGGCCTGGATGGAAGGAGTCAGTGAAAGGGAATGGTGGCCGAGAGGGGACTGGTGGGTGATGACTGGTGTTGGCTTGTGTGAGCCGTGGGGAGCTCTGCATCCACAGAGGAGTTTGCTTCTGTCCAGAGGGAGGAAGGTGGCCTTAGCAGCCTGGACAAGGTGGTCAGGAGAGAAGAGACTGTCTTGGTCAGCATTGCTTGATTGTTTGAGATACTTTGAACAGGGGAACCAGCAGTTAGCATAATGGCTATGTCGCTGGACTCCCACGTAGTCGACCGCGGTTCGTGTCCCGGACCCGGTGGCTTAAAACTCACGCCGGGCGCGTGTGCGTGCGTGCCCAAGATCCCGAGAGGAGAATGGAGGAGAAGGGATTGCAGCGTGACCATCCCCCCTGGGGGGTGATTTCTCGCTTTCTGTCTCTATGTCTCTCTCTGTCTGTCTGGCGAGCGCACGCGCCCTACAGTGAAAATCTCTCAAAAAAAAAAAAATACTTTGAACAGTAGGAAAATAAAGACCCACTTCTCCCAACTCATCTCAAAGGTTGTTGGCTTTCTTCTGCAACTTTGGTTTTCTGTTTGAAGCCACCTGGAATCTGACAACACCGAACTTTCTGTTGTATTTTTAAATAATATATTTCCATTCCTTAATACTACACAGACTCTGTCCTCCAGCCATGTCCCCTCACTGGGTGTCTCGGAGAAATTGAGATGTGTAATATCAGGAGGGAGCCTCTGGACTGCTGTGAGCTGCAGAGTCCTCGCCTGTCAGGTAACCCAAGTAAACGTTGCCCATCGACTGTCAGTGTAAAAGTCAGAGTCATAAATGACAGCAGGTTTTGGAAGCCATGATTAAAGCCACAAATCAAAGAGGAATTTCCCTGTATGCGTGGTGTGGAAAGGATGGCTTCACATGAATTAGGCTGGTCTTTCTAGCCAGCCCTTTGAGTAGTGCTGGTAATAACCATCAGTGGCCCTCAAAGGTTTGCAGTAGAAAACGTGCATTGGATGGGTCTGCCCAGGTGAGAGCTGATAAACCATTGCAGACCTTGTTAGAGGATGATTTTATAGAGGAGGCCCACCTGTGCAGCCCACCTGTGCAGCCCACCTGTGCAGCCCACCTGTGCAGCCCACCGTCGACGTTTAACGGGTCTATGAGGCCTGTGGTGCGCGAGCGTCATTTCCTCCCTGGACGCCAGTGAAGAATCAGGAATGTTCTTTTCTCTCTTAGACGGGCAGGTCCATCTGGTCTCACTATTAGAACTAGTTCCTCTTAGGAATCTGCCGCAGTCCTTAGTACTCGGAAGCCTGCTCAAAGGTTTGCAGTAGAAAACGTGCATTGGATGGGTCTGCCCAGGTGAGAGCTGATAAACCATTGCAGATCTTGTTAGAGAATGATTTTATATAGAGGAAGCCCACCTGTGCAACCCACCTCATAGACATTTAACGGGTCTATGAGGGCCTGTGGTGCGCGAGCGTCATTTCCTCCCTGGACGCCAGTGAAGAATCAGGAATGTTCTTTTCTCTCTTAGACGGGCAGGTCCATCTGGTCTCACTATTAGAACTAGTTCCTCTTAGGAATCTGCCGCAGTCCTTAGTACTCGGAAGCCTGCTTTTTTTTTTTTTTTTTAGTTTATTTATTTGCATTCATTCACTGTACATCATTACAGCATACAAAATGAGATTTTCCATCCAGAGTACACTGTATATTGACTCGGAAGCCTGTTAACGGAAGAGCAGGACCACTTTAAACAGCACGCTATAGGAACTTAAATGGCTCTAGTTCCCCAAGAGCCATTTAAGGCTCACACACGCTCATTATTCACTGGATAATTACTAAAGAGACTGTCTAAAAACATGAATTATTATTTATGCAAGTTCTATTTTTTAATTTAAAAAAATCAATCAATTAATTAATTAAGTAATTTACAGTCATTCACTATACATCGATCCGGCATACAAGATGGGATTTTTCCATCTAGAATACATTGTATATTGGCTCAGTCAAGGATATTACCATACATGTTATCATCAACGAGTAATTTTCTTTGTCTTGTTTCTTATATATTTTGCTCTTGTTTTTCCCTCCTTGATTCCCTACCTCTCACCTTCTGCCATTTCCCTCCCTTCTCCCACTGTCTCCGGTATGTACAGTTGTTTTCCATGCCTTTTTTTCACATTTTATTGATTCACTAAAGATCTTAATTAAATTAAAGACTTTCAATAGCAGGCACAGTTGATATATACATGTCTATGAACCCATGTCTGACTTTATGCGTAAACCTCAGTGAGTAAAGTGAACATATTATAAAGTAGTACCTCACTGGGGCTATATAAGCTTACTGCAGTCATCAAATAGGTACTAATAATTATTTCTTAATGCGTTTTTTATTTCAAGAAGAACAGTTTTAGTTTTAGATCAAAATAAAAAAATGTTAAGAGAAATTTGCGTAAAACTTAAAGCCAGGAAAAAGTTAGGATTCAGTTAAAATAATAGGTAGGTGAACCTATCGACAGTTCAAGAGAAGACAAAAATCCTTAAATATGAAAATCAAAGTGTCAAAGAAAATCAGTAATGTTTTAGTCTAAAGTAAAAAAAAATCTATTTTACTAGTTCAGACTCAAGTAATCTCTCTTCTGTTGAATTTGCAGTGTTGCTGTGGTCTGATCTTTCCATTTGAACTCTGGAATTTAACACTCAACTCCAGACCTGTCCCTACCATTAGGCTGGCCATTCTCTTGGTTGTTTCTTGCACTCTTATTTCTGTGTGCCCGACTTCAGTTTTCCTGGTATAGCACTCCCATCAGCACTTCTTGGAGGGCTGGTCTGGTGTTGGTAAATTCTTTCATGTTTTGTTTATCTGAGAATTTGTCTGTTTTTTTTTCCCATATGAAGGATAATCTTGGTGGGTATAGTATTCTTGGTTGAAATTGTTTTTCATTTAACACTTTGAGTATATTTTCCCATTCTTTCCTTGTTCACATTGTTTCCGATGAGAGGCCTGAGGTTAGCCTGATGGGATATCCTTTGAAAGCAACTTGACATTTCCTCTCTTGCCAAATTTAGTGTCTTGTCTCTGTCTGTGGTTTTGGTCAATCTGGCTATGATGTGCCTGGGGGAAGATCTTCTTGGATTGATTCTATGTGGGGTCCTTTGTATTTCTTGGGTATGGATATTTGAGTGCCTCTCTAGGTTTGGAAAGTTTTCTTCTAGGATTTCCTGGAATAGATTATCGATGTCCTTATTGATTTCTTTACCTTCTGGCATACATACCAATGATCCAGATGTTTGGGCGTGTAATGGTATCTAGTATTACTCGTATGTTACTCTCTTTTTTGGGGGTTATTTTCTCAGTCTTTTTGGTGAATTTTTCTAGGTCAGAGATTCTGTCTTCTACATCTGAGAGTCAGTCTTCTGCATGATCTAATCTGCTTTTGATATTTTCAAGGGAAGTTTTGATTTCCTGTATTACAGCCTTCATCTCTAACAATTGGGTTCGATTCTTTTTTATGATGTGTATCTCTTCCTTCAGATTGTGCAAGAACTTCCTCACTTCCTGGAACTCGGTGTCTCTTTTCTCCTGCTTCTTCTGGAGTTCCTTGTCTCTTCTCTTGCATCTCTGTTAGCTTTGTCACTATGAATATTTTAAATTCTTTATCTGACATTTCCCTGAGTTCCTTTGTATTCTCTATGGAGGAAGAAGAGTTATTCTTTTTCCTTAGAGGAGAGAGATTTTCTTGGTTTCTCATATTTCTTGTGCCTCTGCAGTGGTTTCTGGTCATTTGGTGGATTCTACTGTTTTTTTCTGGCTCCTAGCTAGATCTGGGGGGCAGTAGGGTGAAGTCTGGGCAGAGGGTCTTCGGTTGTTGTAATCCCTGAATGGGGATTACAGATAGAGGTGGTTGCTGATTGGCTTGTCCTGGCTGCTATCTAGATCTGGGGGCCAGTAGGGTGAAGTCTGGGCAGAGTGTCTTTGGTGGTCGTAATCCTTGAGTGGGGCTGCTCAGAACTTAAATATAGGTGGTCATTTGGTGGATGCTAAGTAGAAAATAGATGGCTGCTGATTGGCTAGTCCTGACTCCTAGCTAGATCTCACAAGTTCTATTTTAATATGTCCCTTTTTGTTTGTTTGTTTGTTTCTTTCTTAAGGTACAAATATTCCAGATAAGGTTAAACTCCTTCTTGGCCAGCATCGGCCACTTCTGCGTTTTGAGTTGGACATAGACAGAGTGGGCCACGTCTATCATGTTCTCATCCAATATCCTCTCATGCTGTGTCAGAGACAGAATATTGGATTGTGTGGATAATTGGTCTGGCCTAGGGTGGCATATCTCACACAGAGTTATAGTGACAGGATGACACGTTGAATGGAGCACCATAAATATTGGGGATGCCTGGAGAGCGCATTCTTAATGAAAGTGCTGTCTGGGAGAGACGTGCTGTAACATCCTGCCCCCAGCCCCAGCTCTCTTCACATCTGGGTCATTAAAGGTATCTCCTTGGGTGCGTTTTATTGTGTTTATTTTTTTTCCCACCTTTCCTCAAAACCAATTATAGTGTGGCTACTCAGCTGGGGCTGGGTGGCTTCACATGAAATCTGCA
>NW_006159525.1:1432078-1443516 GCF_000334495.1 Tupaia belangeri chinensis
AACCGCTGCACGTTGCAGGGTGCTTTCCTGGGCTGTGCCCGTCCTTCATCCCTTTCCCAGATCCCCTCTCTCTTTCTGTGGGGCAGATTCCTACTTGCTCTTCAGGGCACAACTCGCATGTCACTTCTGTTCTAGGGAAAGTGTCCTCGTCTCTTCTGCTCTCTACGTGGAGAGCTGGTTTCATTCCTGTTTTTTATACCTGTGTCCGGCAGATCGTGCCATGTAACATTGTGGGTTGTTACCTGTCTAATGATCTACTAGGGCCTAGGGACCCCATTTTTCACCTCTGAACCACTCTGTGGGGTTACGGCTTGCTTACTGTTGTTACCTGAAGTTAACATCGGGGAAGAGAGTATGTACTGGTGGCTTTGCTGTTCACTGCCTTCTGTTTCTGTATTGATTATTTTTTTCTTTTTCTTTTTTTTTTGGGGGGGGGGGGCGCGTGTGCTTGCCAGACAGACAGAGAGAGACATAGAGAAAGAAGGCGAGAAATCACCCCCCAGGGGGGATGGTCACGCCGCAATCCCTTCTCTTCCATTCTCCTCTCGGGATCTTGGGCACGCATGCACACGTGCCCGGTGTGAGTTTTAAGCCACCAGGCCCAGGACACGAACCGCAGTCGACTACATGGGAGTCCAGCGACATAGCCATTATGCTAACTGCTGGTTCCCTGTTTCTGTATTGATTTTTGAAAATCTTTTTCTTGCTTCAAAATGACCCATACAGTTTCTTTTTCTGTTTTTATTAAATTATCTCTACTGTACTTAAACCTGTGTAGCAATCACCTAACATTGTACAGTGCCTAAGATAGCAACTTGTGGGGCCACCAGGTGGCACAGTGGTTAGGGTGTTCGACTGGCATGTGGCTGACTGCTGTTTGAGTCCTGGACTCAGAGGCTTGAAACTCACACTGTGTGTGTGTGGAGAAGGGATTGCGGTGTGGCTACCCTCCCACCCAGGGTGAGGTAGTTTCTCGCTTTCTGTCTCTCTGTCCCTCCAACGAGTGCACACACCCTATAGCAAAAAAGTCTCTTTAAAGAGATAGCACTTCATCCATACCTGTTGTAAGTGTCTTGTGGACAGCGTGGACACACAGGCGAGTCCTCCAGGGTCCACGGCTGTATTCCCTACTGTACCCTCATCTGGTTTGTTTTAACCACCAACCTGTTCTAAAGGATGGCAAAAATTCTAGAAGTATAAATAGCTTTTTAAAATAATAAGATTGTTGGGACCAGCAGTTGGCGTAACAGCTATGCTGCTGGACTCTCATGTAGTCGACTGCGTTTTGAATCCTGGACCCAGTGGCCTCAACTCACACCAGGCATGTGTGCACATGTATCCAAGATCCCAAGAAGAGAAGGGAGGAGAAGGGATTACGGCATGGCCATCCCCCCTGGGGGAAGATTTCTCACTTTCTGTCCTTCTGTCTCAAGTGTGCACCTTAAATTCTAGGTAGATACAATTCCCTGCAAGAGATTCTGAGTATGAGACCTTTATAAAAATTTTTTAAACAATTATTTTATTTATTCTTGTTATTATTGTTATGTAGTTTTAAAATTTGCTATTATGGCACATATGCTAACCAAAGAGAGAGGGAGAAAGAGAAAGCAGCCTGCCAAGTCCAAGACTTGAACCATGGTAGGCCATGTGTTGGTTCAGTACCCCAACCACCATGCCACCTGGTGGCCCCAAGACCTGTTTTATTTTATTTTTTAAAAAGAATTATTTTATTTAACTTTATTTTATTTACTTATTTTTATTTGCCCAGAGAGAGAGAGAGAGAGAGAGAGAGAGAGAGAGAGAAAGAGAGAAAGCGAGAAAACAAGCCACCAGGTCTGGGACTTTGACCTTGGTCGGCCATGTGGGGGTCCAGTTCTCTCAACCACCATGCCACATGCCGGCCTCCCCGAGACCTGCTTTTATGAAAAGGAAAATGACCAGGTTAAGGGCAGTGCCTCGCACACTAGCACTGAAAGGAAACTTTGGTTCCATTAGAGAATCAGGAGGGAGTCACTTTCCGACTGTGTGAGTTGGTGGTGCCTAGTGTACTTCCCGCGTGTCCGCGTGGGCCCTGCTGTCTCAGGCCGTCCATGCTCTGAGGCCAGGTGACCAGGCTGTGCGTCATGCCACCCTCAGGGAGCTCGGAACCAGCCAGTGGCACAGTGGAGACCAGTTCCCTGAACTGATTGGCTGCCCAGCCTAGCAATGCAGAACTCTCACAAGGATGGAGTAAAATTGTTATGCCGTTGCTTTAAAATATTAAAATGAAAACCCTGTAATTCAGATTTCTTACTTCAGATAAATGTTATGCACCTTTCCCTTCTCTCCCCTGTCTTACATGCTAAATGTAAATTGCCAACATGTAATTCTAATGTGTCCATTGTTAGGACATGTGAACACTTTCGAGTTACTCAGGCACATTATATTGCATGTTAGAATTTAGTAATTTTTAAAAAAATATTTGTTATTATTATTATTTAATTTAACAAGAGAGAGAGAGAGTGAGCAAGCTGCCAGGTCTGAGACTTTAACGGTTGGTCAACCATGTCAGAGTCCAACACCTTAACCACCCCAAACTTACTAATTTTATTTTAGCAGTTATATGACAGTTTCTGAACGTTTTCTTTTCTGAAGCTGCAAGGTCTCGTTTTTACAAGCAGAAGTGAATTAATGTCTGGTTGCTTTATAATTCACCTGTGGGTGTAGCTCCAGGTGGTTTTAAGCTAGATGCTGTATCTCAGGTTCTTTTTTTTTTTAGAGAAATTTTTACTAAAGAGCACATGCGCTTGCAAGAGAGACAGAGAAAGATAGACAGAAAGTGGAAGTCACCCCCTGGTGGATTGGCCATGCTACAGTCCTTCTGCTCCATTATCCTCTCAGGATTTTGCACACATGCCTGCCGTGAGTTTAAGCCACTGGGTCCGGGACTTGAACCGTGGTGGACTACATGGGAGTCCAGCGAGGTAGCCATTATGCCAGCTGCTGGTCCCTCAGATTTGTTTTTGTGGTAACTGATTTTTCTCAGCTTTCACGGGGGCTGCTAGGCTCTCAGGAATCGAATCTGGTAGTGAAAGCCTCAGGAGCCTGAGTTCAGTGGAAACCCCTATTGCTACATGTCTGCTGTGTGCCAAGCATTTTACGACATGGCCTCTGTGCTAGCTGGTGAATGGCGTGGTGGTTAAGGTGCTGGGCTCCCACATGGCTGACCATGGTTAGAGTCCCGGACCTGGCGATTTGCTTTCTTCCCGGACCTGGCGACTTGCTTTCTCACTTTCCCTTTCTCTGTCTCTCACTCTGTCCCTCTCTTGTCAAATTTAAAAGTAAATAAGTAAAGTTAAATAAAGTAATTCTTTAAAAAAAAAAAAAAAAAAAGGACCTTCAAGACCAGAGACAGAGACGGTTTGCTTATACGTGGGATTGTACCCTGCGGAACACGCTGGCACCTGACACCTGGGTAGTTGCGTGTGTAGAACTTGTTAGTTTATGTTACAGTTTTTAATATGTAGTGCCTCTGTATATGTTTTAAATTCTATAATACTAGGGTATAACTTTTGCTTTAAACATCATATATATTCTAAAGAAATTAAGAGGAAAAATAAGGTTTTCTTCATGTTTTAATTGACCATTTCCAGTGTTCTTGATTCCATTTGAAGAGCGAGGTTTCCGAATGCTCTCATTCCACGGCAGCCTGCAGAACTTTGAGCATCTCTCGTAGTCCACATCAGCTGACTGGGAAACAGAGTATGTTAGACATTGTTTTTTCCCAAATCTGTTGGTATTTTTATTTAGTCTTCATTCCTGAAGGTTATTTTCCTGGATATTAAGTTCTGGACAGCTTTTCCTCTCAGTCCTTTAAAGGTGTCTCTGTCTCTGTCTCCACGTGGCGGTGAGGAGTTGGAGGCCATGAGGCCCATTACTCCGTGTGTAGTACCTCTCTGCTGCCATCAGGGCTACCCTGTGTGGTTTGCAGCCTAACAGGTGTGTCCGGGTGAGGTTGTCTGTGTTTTCAGCCTCGTGGGGTTCACGGAGTTCTTCGAGTCTGCAAATTTATGTCTTTTCCCATATTTGGGGGATTTTTGGTCATTGTCCTGTCATCTCTATTCTTCTGATAAGTTCAGTCAGCAAATTTTAAAACTTCAAGTATTGTTTTGATTCTAAAACTTGTATTTGGTAGCTTTTTGTAGTCAAGTTGCTGAACAACCACGTTTTCCTTTACATTCATCAACATTATAATTATCGTTGCTTTAAAATACTTGTCTCCCTTCCACTCTGGTTGTCCTCAGCTCTGCAGATAGAAGTGTCATAGCATCAGTGACATAATGTGTGTAGCGATTCAGTAATAGTAACACTAACAGCAGCTGTTTGCCAGGTGCCTGAGACCGTCTGCTCATCCGTCTCCGTGTCGCCCGGTCTCCACTGTCACAGCCTTCCGAGCGGGGCACTGCCGAAGCCATCTTCCGCTGAAGAAGCTGAGAGCCGGCCAGGCAGATGGTTAGCAAAGCTTATGCCTAGTGACGGGGCCGGGCTGAGAATCAGGTATGGATTTTGCCTGCCGTGGGTTACAGATCGATAGTTCAGCCTCTCGCGTTTCCACCGACATCTCTGGGCTCTAGTCTTTCCTTTGTCTGTTTTCTTTGCCTTTGATGTTCTGTAATATGTCTAGATGTACATGCGTTCCTCGGGTTAGGGTTCGTACTTCTTCACATTGAGGAGTCACCTTCTCTCGGCCCTGGAAAACCAGGAGCCCTTCTTTTGCATGCGGCGCCGTCTGGTTGTTCTTCCCGGAGACGTCCCTCGGGTCCTGCCTGCCCTGCTCCGCCCCTTGTCTCTCTGAGCAGCACCCTGAGGGCTTGTCCAGTCAGCCTTCTACTCACTCACTCTCTGGGGCTGGGCCCAACTGCTGGGTACGCCATTCTCTGGCATTTTAACTACGTCGTCTCTATTTTTTACTCCTTTTCTTTATAATTGCCAGAGAGAGCGTTAGATAGGAGAGAAAGTGGAGAGACGGAGAGTGAGAAACCAGCCCCGTGGGGTGAGGTCATGCAGTCCTTTCTTCATTTCTTCGTTCTATTGGGATGTGGGGTGTGCACGCACATACCCCTGTTGCGTTTTCTCGGGCCACTGGGCTGGAATTTGCACTGCGGTTGGCTGTGTCGGGTGTGGCTCCCTTAACCACCAGGCCACAGGGTCAGCCCTCTATTTTTAAATATGCCTACCCCATCTTCTCCTTTCCTTCTCTCATTTTGGTATTTTAAAACTAGTTTTTTCTTTCTTCGTGACAGAGTGTGTGCACGTGCACATGAGCGAGGGTGAGCACCCTCTACCCAGACTGGCCCCACCACGACCCCTCTGCCAGTGCACCAGCCCACTGGATCCCAGGCACAGCTGCACGTTACTGGGAGTGCTTCAGGCCGACTGGGCCAAGGATTTGAACTGTGCTTGCCACGTGGGCTCCAGCCCCTCTAGGACAGTCCATGACCACTGGGCCACAGAGCAAGCCCAGGATATCTGCTTTTACGAATCTCACTCGTTCTAAGCATAGTTATTTAGTAATTTATTTCAGGTTTTTAAAAATACTTCTGATATTGTCTAATATTTACTGACAAACATAAGTAGCCTAGCAATTTTCAATGAAATTTTCCATGAAATGAAGATGTCGCTGAAAGCCATGCACTCCCCGGTGGTCTCGTAACTACTGTGTGTCCTCTGGATCTTGCTTGGGGTTCTCAAGGAGATTGTTAAGGTCACAAGGTCACTACGTGTATATGGAATCAGCAAGGGGAGTTCACTTTTCTTCAGGGTTGCTTTCATCCCAGCGGGTTCACCACAGCCTTCTCAGGCCTGCTGTGGGAAGACTAGGAGGATGGACAGATACACCTGCTGCTGCTCATCTTCCTTTACGTTTTCTTACCGCACTTCTGTTGACGTGTAATTTACACAGCCGTAGAATTCACCACCATTTAATTTGTTAAGTGGGGCCTTAACAAACACAGAGTTGGAAGGTCACAACCAGACCACTAACTGTTGTCAGTATATAAAACATTTTGCAACACCCCCAAAAGTACCTTCATGCCCTTTTGCGATCACATCTTTCCCCACCCCAGACCCCAAGCAACTAATGATCTCCAATATGCCTACCCCATCTTCTCCTTTCTTTCTCTCATTTTGGTATTTTAAAACTAGTTTTTTCTTTCTTCGTGACAGAGTGTGTGCACGTGCACATGAGCGAGGGTGAGCACCCTCTACCCAGACTGGCCCCACCACGACCCCTCTGCCAGTGCACCAGCCCACTGGATCCCAGGCACAGCTGCACGTTACTGGGAGTGCTTCAGGCCGACTGGGCCAAGGATTTGAACTGTGCTTGCCACGTGGGCTCCAGCCCCTCTAGGACAGTCCATGACCACTGGGCCACAGAGCAAGCCCAGGATATCTGCTTTTACGAATCTCACTCGTTCTAAGCATAGTTATTTAGTAATTTATTTCAGGTTTTTAAAAATACTTCTGATATTGTCTAATATTTACTGACAAACATAAGTAGCCTAGCAATTTTCAATGAAATTTTCCATGAAATGAAGATGTCGCTGAAAGCCATGCACTCCCCGGTGGTCTCGTAACTACTGTGTGTCCTCTGGATCTTGCTTGGGGTTCTCAAGGAGATTGTTAAGGTCACAAGGTCACTACGTGTATATGGAATCAGCAAGGGGAGTTCACTTTTCTTCAGGGTTGCTTTCATCCCAGCGGGTTCACCACAGCCTTCTCAGGCCTGCTGTGGGAAGACTAGGAGGATGGACAGATACACCTGCTGCTGCTCATCTTCCTTTACGTTTTCTTACCGCACTTCTGTTGACGTGTAATTTACACAGCCGTAGAATTCACCACCATTTAATTTGTTAAGTGGGGCCTTAACAAACACAGAGTTGGAAGGTCACAACCAGACCACTAACTGTTGTCAGTATATAAAACATTTTGCAACACCCCCAAAAGTACCTTCATGCCCTTTTGCGATCACATCTTTCCCCACCCCAGACCCCAAGCAACTAATGATCTCCTAAATATTGCTAGATTTTTTTGTCTTTCTAGAATTTCACGTCAGCAGAATTAGGCAGTATGACATTTTTACATTTGGCTTCTTCCACTTGGCACGGTGCTTTTGAGATGTGCGTGTGTTGACGTACCCCTGGTGTTCCATTCCTTTCTATAGCTTAGCAGTGTGCCACTGTACGTACGGCTGCACAATGTTGGTTTACCCATTTACCGTGCGAGGGATAGTTTGTTGATTTCCAGTTTGGGGCTGTTAGGAATAAAGTTGCTATGAAGATGCAAGTACAAGTCTTTGTGTAAATGTTTTTCCTTTCTTTCGGTTGAATATCTAGGAGTGGCGTTACTGAGTTGCGTATATTTTGTCTATATTACTGGGTAAATGTATATCAATTTTTAAAAATAAGCTGCCAAACGATTCTAGTAACAGCCAGTTTTGCACCTCCACCGACACGTATGAGAGGTCCAATTGCTCCACACCCTTGCTAATGCATTTAGTGTAGTTGTTAAAAAGAAGTGGCCTTCCTGGTGGCGTCACCTGATTATGGTTTTACTGATGGTCGACATTTCCCACGTTACTAATGGTGCTGCACATTTTCTCCTGTGCTTAACCACCATTTGTGTGTGTTTTGTAGTGAGATGTTTACTCAAGTCTTATGCCTACTTTTGAAATCAAGTTCGAGGAATTTTAATATATTCTGGGTATAAATCTTGTATTAGATATATAGACTGTAAACCTTTTCTGCCCAGTCGATGACTCTATGCTCCATTTGTTTTTTTTTGATGAAGGACAGAAGTTGCCAATGTAGATGAAGTTTTATTCATCAGTATTTTCTTTTATGGCACATACTTTTTGTGCTTCTTGTCTCACAAAGATTTTTCTATGTTTTCTTTAGAAGTTTGATTTTTTTTTTTTTTTTAATGATAGCACATGTGCATGAGAAAAAGAAGGAAAGAAAAAGCGACATTGACAGGGTCTCATCACACTGTGTTCTCCAATTCCCAGCCTTCCAGCTCCTCAGGATCTTGGGCACCTGTGTGCACCTAGGCCTGGATGTTTTCAGACTGACCTGAGGATCTGAACCCATGGTCTGCCAGATGGCTTCCAGCAAGGCAGTCCAGTACACTGTGCAACCTTAGCTGGGCTTGTTTTATGTTTTAAATTTATTGCTAAGATAGATTTCGAGTTAATTATTTTATGTGCTGGAAGGACCAAGGTTCATTTTTCTCTATGTTTATTCAGTTTCTCAAGGACCAAGGTTTATGTTTCTATGTTTTTATTCTGTTACTTTAGTACCGTTTGCCGAAACAGTTGTTCATTCACCATTGAATTATCTTGGCACCTTTGTAGAAAGAAAAGTGACCACAGACTTGTGAATCTTTCTATAGATTTTCTCTTATCTTCTGTTAGTCTGTATGTTTATCTGGAAACTAGTAGCACAGTGTCATAAGAACAAGTCTTGAAGTCAGGTAATGTGAGTCATTTTACTTTATTTTCCAAAATTGTTTTGACTGTTCCATATTCTTTAAATTTCTATATAAATTTAGAATCAGTTTATTGATTTCTACAAAATTAATTGTTGGGTTTTGATTGGCATAACATTGGATTTATAGGTTAGTATAGGAATAATTGATATAATCTCAATATGGAATCTTCTAATCCATGAAAATAGTATAACTTTAAAAAATTCTTTTGAGGGACCAGCAGTTAACATAATGGCTATGTTGTTGGACTCCCATATAGTTGGCCACGGTTCGAGTCCCAGACCTGGTGACTTAAAACTCACGCTGGGTACGTGTGTGTGTGTGCCCAAGATCCCGAGAGGAGAATGGAGAAGGGATTGTGGCATGGCCATCCCCCCAGGGGGTGATTTCTCGCTTTCTGTCTCTCTGTCTCTCTCTGGCTTTCTGGAGAGCACATGCGCCCTATAGCAAAAACCTCTCGAAAATTATTTTGATATTTCTCTCATTGTAGGGATTTGTACCTATTTTCTTAAATTTATGTTAAAGAATTTTATTTCCCACGTTACTAATGGTGCTGCACATTTTCTCCTGTGCTTAACCACCATTTGTGTGTGTTTTGTAGTGAGATGTTTACTCAAGTCTTATGCCTACTTTTGAAATCAAGTTCGAGGAATTTTAATATATTCTGGGTATAAATCTTGTATTAGATATATAGACTGTAAACCTTTTCTGCCCAGTCGATGACTCTATGCTCCATTTGTTTTTTTTTGATGAAGGACAGAAGTTGCCAATTTTGATGAAGTTTTATTCATCAGTATTTTCTTTTATGGCACATACTTTTTGTGCTCTTTGTCTCACAAAGATTTTTCTATGTTTTCTTTAGAAGTTTGATTTTTTTTTTTTTTTTAATGATAGCACATGTGCATGAGAAAAAGAAGGAAAGAAAAAGCGACATTGACAGGGTCTCATCACACTGTGTTCTCCAATTCCCAGCCTTCCAGCTCCTCAGGATCTTGGGCACCTGTGTGCACCTAGGCCTGGATGTTTTCAGACTGACCTGAGGATCTGAACCCATGGTCTGCCAGATGGCTTCCAGCAAGGCAGTCCAGTACACTGTGCAACCTTAGCTGGGCTTGTTTTATGTTTTAAATTTATTGCTAAGATAGATTTCGAGTTAATTATTTTATGTGCTGGAAGGACCAAGGTTCATTTTTCTCTATGTTTATTCAGTTTCTCAAGGACCAAGGTTTATGTTTCTATGTTTTTATTCTGTTACTTTAGTACCGTTTGCCGAAACAGTTGTTCATTCACCATTGAATTATCTTGGCACCTTTGTAGAAAGAAAAGTGACCACAGACTTGTGAATCTTTCTATAGATTTTCTCTTATCTTCTGTTAGTCTGTATGTTTATCTGGAAACTAGTAGCACAGTGTCATAAGAACAAGTCTTGAAGTCAGGAATTGTGAGTCATTTTACTTTATTTTCCAAAATTGTTTTGACTGTTCCATATTCTTTAAATTTCTATATAAATTTAGAATCAGTTTATTGATTTCTACAAAATTAATTGTTGGGTTTTGATTGGCATAACATTGGATTTATAGGTTAGTATAGGAATAATTGATATAATCTCAATATGGAATCTTCTAATCCATGAAAATAGTATAACTTTAAAAAATTCTTTTGAGGGACCAGCAGTTAACATAATGGCTATGTTGTTGGACTCCCATATAGTTGGCCACGGTTCGAGTCCCAGACCTGGTGACTTAAAACTCACGCTGGGTACGTGTGTGTGTGTGCCCAAGATCCCGAGAGGAGAATGGAGAAGGGATTGTGGCATGGCCATCCCCCCAGGGGGTGATTTCTCGCTTTCTGTCTCTCTGTCTCTCTCTGGCTTTCTGGAGAGCACATGCGCCCTATAGCAAAAACCTCTCGAAAATTATTTTGATATTTCTCTCATTGTAGGGATTTGTACCTATTTCCTTAAATTTATGTTAAAGAATTTTATTTCTTGAAGAATTATTTTATTTAACTTTATTCATTATTACTATTTTTTAAAATTTGACCAGAGAGAGAGAGAAAAAGTGGTCTGGGACTTGAGCCACAGTTGGCTATATGGGAGTCCAGCTCCTTTAACTACCACCTGGCCAACTGCCAGCCCCAGGAATTTCATATTTTTTATGCTCTCATAAATGATGTTTTAAAAACTTCAACATCTAATTATGTGTTGCTAGTATACAACTTCTTTTGATACATTTACTTATATCCTTCAGTCTTGCAAAACTCACGTATTCTAATTGCTTCTTTGTCATTTCATTGGGATCTTCTGCATGGACTATCTTTTCTCTTTTTTTTATTTATTTAAGTTTTTGTTGTAGTGTGCATATGCTTGTCAAAGAAAGGCAGTGAGAGGGAGAGCAATAAGTCACTTTTTTCTTTTTTTTGAGAGGTTTTAGCTATAGGGCACGTACGCTTGCCAGAAAGACAGAGAGAGACAAAGAGGTAGAAAACGAGAAATCACCCCCTAGGGGTGCAATTGCTTCTCCTTCATTCTCTTCTCAGGTTCTTGGGCAAGCACGCACACGCACCCGACGTGAGTTTAAGCCACCAGGTCCAGTACTCGAACGATGGTCAACTACATGGGGGTCCAGTGACATAGCCATTATGCTAACTGCTGGTCCCATAAATCACTCTTCAAGGGGGATGGCCATGCTGCAGTCCCTTCTTTCTCCTCCTGCAATTTTGGGTGCCTGCACATGTGCCCAGCGTGATTTTCAGGGTGCCAGGTCTGGTACTTGAACCATGGTTAGCCATGTGGGAGTCCAGTGCCTTAACCACTATGCCACCTGCTGGCCTTCAATCATTTTTGTTTTCTTTCTTTTCTTTCTTTCTTTCTTTCTTTTTTTTTTTTTTTTTAAATAAAAACCACTTTTACTTTT
>NW_006159525.1:1443538-1446833 GCF_000334495.1 Tupaia belangeri chinensis
GACTTTTCCACTTTCTTCCTCATCACATAAATTTTGATGAGAAGTCTGCTGTCATTCTTTCATCATTTTTGAATTTTTTTTTTCTTATGGAATGTGTCTTTTTTTAGGAATTGATATTGATATGTCTTGGTGCACTTAATCATTGATATTCTGTTTGGGGTTTGTTGAGTTTCTTTATAGGTTTATAATTCTTGTCAAGTTTTAAAAATCTCAACCATCTTTAAAAAATATTTTTCTTGCCTTTTTTTTTCCTCGTCTTGTTTTTGGGATTTCACTTTTACCTATGCTGTTTGATATTGTCTCTAGATAACTGATGTTTATTCTTTTTTTCCCTTTTTTTATGCTTTATTTTAGATAGTTTCTGTGACTATATCTTTTGAGTCCTCTCATTTTTTTTCTGTTTTCTAAGTTTGCTTTTAATTTCTTTCAGTTTATCTTTTAATTCATTTGTTGTGCTTTTCATCACTTTCATCACTGTACCTTTGGGTCTTACTCCATCTCTGTTTTTCTTCTTAACATCATCATATTTTTGTGGAATATATGGAGTATTTGCTTAGTTGCTTTTTTTTTTAATTGTCAGAAGGCACATGTGCTCACCAGAAAGACACAGAGAAGCACTTTCCAAAGGGGTGTGGCCTTGCTACAGTGCTTTGTCCTGGATTTCTACGTCCCGTCAGGACTTTGGGTATGCGTGAACATGTGCCTGGCGTATTTTTCAAGCGACCAGGACTGGAATTTGTACTGTAGTCAGTCTCGTGGACCCCAGCTTTCTATGCAAAGAATTAACTACCGTGCCACAGGGCTAGGCCTCTTTTCATTCTCTCTTCTCTCATACTTGGGAACTTTTTCTTTTCATTGATTTTTCCTTGTTGAGCAAAGAAGAGGGTCTATCTGCAAAGACAGGTCTTGGCTTAAATCACAAGATCAATATATAAATATGCATTTTTAGGTTAAAATGAAAAGTTTTAGAAATGTAGGTATCTTTTTTTAAGGGTCTCCTCTATGACCAACTTTTTCCTTGCCCCAGGGTGTGTATATTTGCCGGGGGAGGGGGGAGGAGGAAAGCACCCTCAAAGGGGCATAGTCACGCAGCAATGCCTTCTCTTGCATTTCTCCATCCTGTCGCGATTTGGGGCACACATACATGTACCTGGTGTGTTTTTCAAGCCACCAGGGCTGGGACCTGAATCACGGGACCAGCCATCTGGAGTCTGATTCCCTTAACCTCCAGGCCATGGGTCCAGCCGATGATCAACTTTTTCTACTAAGCAGACATCTCATTCTCATCCTGCTGTAACTCTAAAAGCTTCAGCTGTTTCAGCAGACAACTGCTGTTGCAATCCGAGAGAGTTACTGAAGCCTAATGTCCACAGATCCAGTAAACTCCCTGAGAGGCATTAAGTTTGGCCCAGAACCTAATATTGAACAAAAGAGAAAGAGATTCTTGCCTTATGATCTTATTTCTAGCTCGTATAGAGCCACCCTGGAATACAGTAGAGATTTGTGTTCCACTAACAGTCACACCCTGGGAGGCAGAGTTAGCTGCTGTAATTGGAGTCCACAATGGGTGTTCTTTGTGTTGGAAGGAGTTAAAATGTTCCAGGTATAAAGTGCCCCGTATGTGGTCCCAAAACATTTGGGTATGGTTGGTGTAATTAAGCAACTGCCAATTGCCTTGCAATGTGGCTATCAGTGGTATCCAAGAGGGAGGTCCTATAGGTCTACCTTGGCAGAAAATTGATGTGTTAGTATATTGAAATTTGAAAGTGGGGATTGCTGCCCTAGGACGTGAATATAATATTGAAATTTATTATGTAATTACGTCCTTTTATAAGAGGAATTCCCCTTGAGGTATTGACAAGTATGGAAGAGCCCATAAGGTAAATATGATCACAATTATCCCTTTGGAGTGATCCAACGGGAGTTCCTCGAGAAGTATTGCTGAGAATATAGACTGGATAATGCGTATCGTCTGCATTGATTATGTGAGAATAAAGAATTCCAGAAGGAGAAGAAATAGTTCCATCTCTAGTCAGTTCAGAGATCCGTAAACCATCTAGAAAATGACTCTGAATATTTAAGGTTGCCTTTTCTCCCCAAGAATTTGTTGTTTTAATATCTGCGGAGAGAGGAGCTGGGAGAATGGCCCATTGTTGGTATTGCTTGAACATATCCCCGGCTATGTGTAGTCAAACAGAGCCTGTGAGCTCACCATCCACTGCACTGGAGGGAGGGATGCCTGTCCTCAGGAATTCAGGGACAACAGGTTTAAATAGAAAGAGTAAGGGAGTAGCTGGCTTGTTTTCAACCAGCCAGAGTGAGTTGGAAGAACCAGCCAGGGAGTGGTGTGGAAGGACTCTGGGAGTTGCTGGGCAGAGGTGTGGGTGTGTGGGAACTGAGGTCATGGAGTGTGGGCAGCCAGATCAGTCCTTAAGGACAGACGGGCTGTAGGGAAGAGGGTCAGGTTCTTGCTAAGGCGGCTAAATCTTTCTGTTTCTCCTTCGGCTGCTCTGACCTGTCTGAGCAGGCCCACAGGGCTGCTTCAACGGGATGAGCCTCTGTCCCTTGCTCTGAGTGACTCCTGTTCGTGTTGAGTGGAGGTTCTCTTCATGGCCATTCTTTTGGGCCTCTACCACCAGCCACATATATATTTAAAAAAATTTTTTTGAGAGTTATTATTATTTTTTTGCTATAGGGCGCATGCGCTTTCCAGAAAGAGAGAGACAGAAAGTGAGAAATCACCCCCGGGGGCGGTGGGGGGAAATGGCCACGTCACAATTCCTTTTCCATTCTCCTCTCAGGATCTTGGGCACACATGCACACACACCCTGTGTGAGTTTAAGCCACCAGGTCTGGGATTTGAATTGTGGTCGACTACATGGGCATCCAGCAACATAGTCATTACATCAAATTTTAGAGGAATTTCTGAAGTTGCAGTTAGAGGCTTCAGCTGAAATGGGCCTTGGGGGTGGGGTCTGCTGCAGGCCGTGTCTGTCCGGCGTGACTGGTTACAGTCAGGGCACACTTAAGATCCTCTCTCTCCCTCCAGATGGATTTGAAGACTGGTCCAGGTTGCGACAACATGAAGGTAATGGCTTTCTTGGACATCCTGGGCCAGGATGACCTGCCCCCGCTCACGCGCCTGGAAAAGCATGCTTTAAGAGACCGCGTCTTCAGCCAGTAAGCTCGCCCAGCCTGTGCTGCCCATAGGCCTCTAGTGTCTGGTTAAGCTGACACTGATTGTCCCTGCTCTGGGATGGCGCTGGGAAGACTTTCGAATGGTGGGGGCACAGGC
>NW_006159525.1:1446863-1448153 GCF_000334495.1 Tupaia belangeri chinensis
TGAGTGGGCACTGCTTTATTAAGCTTTTCTGTGTCTTTGTTTTGTTGTTTCGCTGACCACCTGGTAAACCAGGAAGAAAATGGCCATGAAATGTAATGGTGGTACATGATTAGAAGTGTGAAGCGATTAATGATTAGGGCTTCTTTCACTTAGCAGTGCTCAGAGAAGTGAGATGCAGTGCTGAATTGAGCAGCGTTGGAAGCATTGCTTGCTTTTGTGTGTGTGTGTGTGTGTCAGGGATGTCTGTGGCAACTTGTCCTGCCGTGCTCCATTGTCACTCCTCGTCGTGGGGCAGGGATCAGCCCAGGCTCAGACCCTTACTTTCAGCAGTTGATCTTGATTCTTTTTTCTTGAAAAAAGGCAGAAACTAAGCTCTTATTTTCCACTTACAGTGTGCCGAAACTCCCCCGAATCTGAACACTTTATTCCTTCTGTCCTGGGGAGGAAACGTCTCTCTTCCTTTGCCCCGTTTACTGGCCTCCAACCCTCCCTCGCTCGCTCTCCCCACTCTGCCCCTCCAGGTGTGCCGCACACCTCCTGGGTCTCTGCCCCAGACACGTGCCGTTCGCCTCCACCTGTAACACGGGCTCCTCTCATTCTAAAGTGTGCTCTGAGCTTCTCCAGCTCTGCCTTTCCCTGTACGCCCCCTAGTCACACTGTTTCTCTGTAAAGACTACTTTTCCTTTGCTCTTGCTTTCTGAAAATTACATTCTGGGCCAACACAGGCTAAGCCCTTATATCTATAACATCATAGAAAGGATGTTTCAGAGTGAGTCCAGGTATTATGCCCGTTTTACAGATAGGGAAATTACGTGTCTTTTAATAGAAGACTGTTAAACCGCAATCCCTTCTCCTCCATTCTCCTCTCGGGATCTTGGGCACGCATGCACACGCGCCCGGTGTGAGTTTTAAGCCACCGAGTCCGGGACACGAACCGCGGTCGACTACGTGGGAGCCCAGCGACATAGCCATTACGCTAACTGCTGGTTCCCTAGAAGACTGTTAATTTAAATGTGGTTTACAATGTATCAGCTTTCTCTTGTATGGTTAGTGCTTTTTGTGTCTTATAAAAGAAATGTCTGCTTCTCCAAGGCCACCAAATACACCTTTAATATTACCTTTGAGAAGTGTGGTGGTTTTACGGTTCACATTTGGCTCTACTTTCCACCTGGAATTGCTTTTTCTTGAGTAGGATGGAAAGCTGGGCAGCTTTGTTCCCTTCTTCGTGGAAAGCAGTTGACCTGGTGCCACTTATTGAGAGTGCTGTCTGTACCCAGCGTTCTGCATTCC
>NW_006159525.1:1448184-1468834 GCF_000334495.1 Tupaia belangeri chinensis
TCTCCCGCTGGGGCTGTGACACCTGGGTTTCCAGTCTGCTTCTGCCAGTCACTGCACCAGCACCCACTGCCTGCGTGGGTGACGCTACCGTCCAAGCTTGGGATCATGGGAAGTCCTCCTACTTTGTTCTTCGAGTTTGCTTGACCAGGTCCCTTTGCATCTCCAAATATATTTTAGTATCAGTTCATCAGTTTCTAGAAAAAAATGACCGGCTGGATTTTCATTGGAATTTTATTGAACCTATGAGTCAATTGGTAAAGAATTAACATTCTTACATTATTTAGTCTTCCATTTTGTTTTTTGTGTGTGTATGCAGATAACTCTAAAACTGTCATACATAGTTTTCTGTTGTAGAGAGCTATATCTTGTTAGAGTTCTATGTATTGGAATTTTTAATGCTATATATTTTTAATGTTATATACATTGTATCATTTCCTAAACTTTCTTCTAATTATTATATATGAAAATAGAATTAATTTTATTTTGTCTTATTGATTATGGTAAGTTCATTTATTTTACTGTGTTATGGATTCTTTTGGACTTTAAACATATAATGGCACTGTTTGCAGAAAAAGATTCTTTTATTTTTTCTTTTCTATCTTGCTTTATATTTTTAGTAATTTAGCCTTTATTAGAAAGTTTACCTCTTTAGTTTATATATTTCTTTGTATTTCTGGTTTGCTAAGAGATTATTTGGAAATATTTACAAGTTAGCTTCACGGGGCCAGCAGGTGGCGTGGTGGTTGAGGTGCTGATTCCCACGTGTCTGATCGCGGTTTGAGTCCAAGACCCAGCGACTTGCTTTCCCACTTTCCCTCTCTCTCTGTTTCTCTCTGGTCAATTAAAAAAAATAATAATGATAATGAATAAAATTAAATAAATAATAATTTAGAAGAAGTAACTTCACACTGAAAAAGTTTCAAGAATGGCAGAAAATGTTTAAATATTCTTGATTCGGATGCATTACTTTGCCAGGTTGCTTCCTCACCCTCTCTTCTGTTTCACATCGTATTGGAACCAGCTGTGGAGTAAGCTGCAGGCATCGCATTGCTTTCCCTAAGTACTTTAGTGGGTATTTTTAAAAGCAAGGACACTCGCCACTCACCTCACTGTGCAATGATCAGAGTCAGGAAATTTATCTGTGAGTACTGTCACCTAATAGCAGTTTTTAAAATTGCCAGTAAACGTGTGCTACTGGGAGAGAGAGAGAGAGAGAGAGAGAGAGAGCGAGCGAGCGATAAAGCCTCCCCCTCCCCCAGTGAGGCGTGGCCACGCTGCAGTCCTTTCCCTCCGTTTCTCTGTCAGGTCAGGGTGTGAACATGCACGCACGCGTATCTGAGCATTCCGGCCACTGGCGGCCACGGCAGGAGTCTGAGTGTGGCTATGTGGGACCCGGCTTCCTGCACGTGGCCCGTGGTGCTGCTGCCTGGGGAGCCGGCTGGCCCCTTAATGCACAGACTGTAATGCAGTGTTGTCGACCGCCCGCCTAATGTCCGTTATGTCAGCCTTTGGCTGTCCGGTTCTTAGGTGCAGAATCCATTAGCGTCATGCGTTGACTTCAGTTTTGTGTTGCGTTAGTCTGGTTTTTTTAGAGAGAAATTTTTGCTATAGGGTGTGTGCACTTGCCGGAGAGACAGAGAGAGACAGAGAGAGACAGAGAGACAGAAAGCAAGAAACCCATGGGGGGATGGCCACGCCGTAACCCCTTCTCCTCCATTCTCCTCTCAGGATTTTGGGCACACACGCACACATGCCCGGCGTAAGTTTCAAGTCCCAGGCCCAGTCCTCGCACCGTGGCGACTGTGTGGCAGCACCATAACCGTTATGCCGTCTGCTGGCCCCTGCGTTCGTCTCCTTTAACCCAGTCTTCTCGGCCTTTCTCTGCCTCTCATGAAACTGACACTTTTAAAAGGTATAGGTCACTTATTCTATAAAATAAAGTTGGTTTACTAAGAATTTTTAAAATCATTATTGAGGGCTGAATTTTATACAATACTTCTTCTGTATCTGTTGAGATTGCCAGTTTTTCTCCTTTAAAAATTAAAATCTCTCTTTTTAAAAATTGTGTTTAAAAATTTTTTTCTTTAAGTTTTTGCCAGAGGACATGTACACTTGACAGAGAGAGACGGAGAGAGGGAAAGTGAGAAATCACCCCTCATAGGGATGGCGATGCCACAATCCCTTTTCCATTTCCTCTTGGGATTTTGGGCACGCATGCACTTGCCTGGTGTAATTTTCAAGTTGTTGGGCCCAGGGCTCAAACTGTGGTCAGCCATGTTGACTCTGGTACTTTAACTTCCGAGCCACCTGCCGGTCCACTTGTGTTTTTCAAGCTACCAGGTCCACGACTCGAACTGTGTAGATGGCCATGTGAGATCCAGCCACCTTAACCTCCACGCTACCTGCTGGCCCGTGTATTGATATTTGTTAGGTATCTGTATTTCTTTTTTGTAAAGAACCTGTTCAGATCTTTTGTTAGAGGGGTAAGGAAAAGACGGATTGTCTGTCCTATTCTTACTGAGTTGTAGGAGTTCTGTGTATATTTTAGAGTTCCAACGTTTGTTAGTTATGGATGGTAAACATCTTCCCTCTTGTTGTAACTTATGTATTAATTCTTTGAGTGACCACAAGCTCTTTATTCTGCTAATGTACTTAAATTTGTCTGTGTTTTCCTTTGTACTTAGTGTGTTTTGAAGCTGCCTTTTCTCTTCTTTTATATTGCTCTGAAAGCTTGCCCCCTTCCCTTAACAGATTGTTCTATGATCTATCTGAAATTAAGTTCTGTTTATGGTGAAAGATAGGTCCAGATTCATTTTCCTGGTTGTCACACTACCATTTATCAAAGCATGTCCTTTCCCCTCTGGTCCCGAGTCCCACCTCCTTTGTCACTCAGACTGTTTATGAACAGTGTGTGTCTGAACCCTCTCTTTCCGTGGCCTGTCTGCTCCCAGCCATACTGCACTGTTTGGTATTGATTACTGGAGGTTTATAGTAAGTCTGCCTCCTGCCTGAGAGAGTCAGGAGGGAGAAAAACAAGAAAGGAAAAGGAATTGAGGCAGAGGTTGCTATTTTGACAGGCTCTGGCTTTGTCATATCCTCCCGCCCCACCTCCTGATTAGCCAGGGTTATAGACACAACTGCAGTCAGGGCTGCCCAGGAATTGAACCCGTGACTCCCATGTGGCTTCTGGTCTCCCAAGCCATGGCACTGTCTGTGTGCCACCATACTTGGGCCAATTTATGCTGTCTTGATTTTGATAGAGCGAGGCTCCCCACCTTGGTTTTCTTTGACATGACTTGTAATTCTTGATCTTTTGCATTCCCATGCAAATTTTATTTTATTTTGTTTACTACCAGAGGGCACATGTGCTTGCCTGAGAGAGAGAAAACCCTCGGTGGGTGTGGCCACAGTGCACACCTTTTTCCACCATTTCCCCATCCCATCAGGATTTGGACCTGCACATACATGCCCAGCATGTTTTTCAAGCCGTCAGGGCCTATGTTCGAACCACAGTCAGCTAACGGGGACCCAGTTTCCAACGCACAGTATTTGTCTATTGCGCTCTCCCATGTGCATTTAAATCGAGCTTATCTGGTTCTAACAAAACAAGGTGGACCATCTGTTTGAATTTCGATTGGGTTTGCATTGAATCTATAGTTAAATTTTGGAGAGTACTGTTCTTTTTACAATATTTATACTGCCAATCTATAAGCATGCCATATGTTTTCATTTAATGTCCCAATAAAATTTGATTACGTTCTCTATAAGGTTTCGTGGGTTTTTTTTGCTGGTGTGTTTTAAAGGAAATCTGAAACATCCTATTTTATCCAGTCTGAGTGTGGCTATGTGGGGCCCGGCTTCCTGCACGTGGCCCGTGGTGCTGCTGCCTGGGGAGCCGGCTGGCCCCTTAATGCACAGACTGTAATGCAGTGTTGTCGACCGCCCGCCTAATGTCCGTTATGTCAGCCTTTGGCTGTCCGGTTCTTAGGTGCAGAATCCATTAGCGTCATGCGTTGACTTCAGTTTTGTGTTGCGTTAGTCTGGTTTTTTTAGAGAGAAATTTTTGCTATAGGGTGTGTGCACTTGCCGGAGAGACAGAGAGAGACAGAGAGAGACAGAGAGACAGAAAGCAAGAAACCCATGGGGGGATGGCCACGCCGTAACCCCTTCTCCTCCATTCTCCTCTCAGGATTTTGGGCACACACGCACACATGCCCGGCGTAAGTTTCAAGTCCCAGGCCCAGTCCTCGCACCGTGGCGACTGTGTGGCAGCACCATAACCGTTATGCCGTCTGCTGGCCCCTGCGTTCGTCTCCTTTAACCCAGTCTTCTCGGCCTTTCTCTGCCTCTCATGAAACTGACACTTTTAAAAGGTATAGGTCACTTATTCTATAAAATAAAGTTGGTTTACTAAGAATTTTTAAAATCATTATTGAGGGCTGAATTTTATACAATACTTCTTCTGTATCTGTTGACATTGCCAGTTTTTCTCCTTTAAAAATTAAAATCTCTCTTTTTAAAAATTGTGTTTAAAAATTTTTTTCTTTAAGTTTTTGCCAGAGGACATGTACACTTGACAGAGAGAGACGGAGAGAGGGAAAGTGAGAAATCACCCCTCATAGGGATGGCGATGCCACAATCCCTTTTCCATTTCCTCTTGGGATTTTGGGCACGCATGCACTTGCCTGGTGTAATTTTCAAGTTGTTGGGCCCAGGGCTCAAACTGTGGTCAGCCATGTTGACTCTGGTACTTTAACTTCCGAGCCACCTGCCGGTCCACTTGTGTTTTTCAAGCTACCAGGTCCACGACTCGAACTGTGTAGATGGCCATGTGAGATCCAGCCACCTTAACCTCCACGCTACCTGCTGGCCCGTGTATTGATATTTGTTAGGTATCTGTATTTCTTTTTTGTAAAGAACCTGTTCAGATCTTTTGTTAGAGGGGTAAGGAAAAGACGGATTGTCTGTCCTATTCTTACTGAGTTGTAGGAGTTCTGTGTATATTTTAGAGTTCCAACGTTTGTTAGTTATGGATGGTAAACATCTTCCCTCTTGTTGTAACTTATGTATTAATTCTTTGAGTGACCACAAGCTCTTTATTCTGCTAATGTACTTAAATTTGTCTGTGTTTTCCTTTGTACTTAGTGTGTTTTGAAGCTGCCTTTTCTCTTCTTTTATATTGCTCTGAAAGCTTGCCCCCTTCCCTTAACAGATTGTTCTATGATCTATCTGAAATTAAGTTCTGTTTATGGTGAAAGATAGGTCCAGATTCATTTTCCTGGTTGTCACACTACCATTTATCAAAGCATGTCCTTTCCCCTCTGGTCCCGAGTCCCACCTCCTTTGTCACTCAGACTGTTTATGAACAGTGTGTGTCTGAACCCTCTCTTTCCGTGGCCTGTCTGCTCCCAGCCATACTGCACTGTTTGGTATTGATTACTGGAGGTTTATAGTAAGTCTGCCTCCTGCCTGAGAGAGTCAGGAGGGAGAAAAACAAGAAAGGAAAAGGAATTGAGGCAGAGGTTGCTATTTTGACAGGCTCTGGCTTTGTCATATCCTCCCGCCCCACCTCCTGATTAGCCAGGGTTATAGACACAACTGCAGTCAGGGCTGCCCAGGAATTGAACCCGTGACTCCCATGTGGCTTCTGGTCTCCCAAGCCATGGCACTGTCTGTGTGCCACCATACTTGGGCCAATTTATGCTGTCTTGATTTTGATAGAGCGAGGCTCCCCACCTTGGTTTTCTTTGACATGACTTGTAATTCTTGATCTTTTGCATTCCCATGCAAATTTTATTTTATTTTGTTTACTACCAGAGGGCACATGTGCTTGCCTGAGAGAGAGAAAACCCTCGGTGGGTGTGGCCACAGTGCACACCTTTTTCCACCATTTCCCCATCCCATCAGGATTTGGACCTGCACATACATGCCCAGCATGTTTTTCAAGCCGTCAGGGCCTATGTTCGAACCACAGTCAGCTAACGGGGACCCAGTTTCCAACGCACAGTATTTGTCTATTGCGCTCTCCCATGTGCATTTAAATCGAGCTTATCTGGTTCTAACAAAACAAGGTGGACCATCTGTTTGAATTTCGATTGGGTTTGCATTGAATCTATAGTTAAATTTTGGAGAGTACTGTTCTTTTTACAATATTTATACTGCCAATCTATAAGCATGCCATATGTTTTCATTTAATGTCCCAATAAAATTTGATTACGTTCTCTATAAGGTTTCGTGGGTTTTTTTTGCTGGTGTGTTTTAAAGGAAATCTGAAACATCCTATTTTATCCAGTTAAGGACTTCCAGTAAATCTAACTGGAGTATCATTATCACATTCGACAAAATTAATAATGATGTCATTTGGTCTACCAATCTATGTTCAGTTTTCCCTAGCTCAAAAATGCCTTTTAACATGGTTGGTTTGTTGAATCACAATCCAAATAACATCCACACATTTCATTAGGTAGACATATCTCTTAAGTCTCTTTTTGTTCATGTTTTTTTTTTCCCTTTTGACCTTAAAGAGGTCTTAGTCTTTTTTTTTTTTTTTTGAGAAGTTTTTGCTATAGGGCGTGTGTACTCACCAGAAAGCCAGAGAGAGACAGAAAGCGAGAAATCTCTCCCTGGGTGGATGGCCACACCGCAGTCCCTTCTCCTCCATTCTCCTTTCGGGATCTTGGGCACACATGCACATGCACCCAGCATGAGTTTAAGCCACTGGGTCCGGGACCTGAACCACAGTTGACTACATGGGAGTCCAGTGACATAGTCATTACGCCAACTGCTGGTCCTTTTTTTTTTTTTTTCTTTTTTTCTTTTTTCGAAAGAGGTCTTTGTCTTGTAGAATTTTCTATATTTTGATTTGGTGTCATTATTATGTAAAAAAAAATTCTTTTATAGGTTTTTGCCATTGGGCATGTGTACCACACCACATAGGAATGGCCATACCACAATCCATTATCCATTCTCCTCCATTCTTTTCTTGGCATCTTGGGTACATGTGCACATGCACCCAGTGATTTTCAAGCCACTGGTTCCAGGGCTTGAGCCATGGACGGCCATTTGGGAATCTAGAACTTTAACCACTATGTCACCTGCTGGCCCTGGTCATTATCCTTGTGGAATAATTTATTCTCTTTTCTTTCTGTAAACTGAGTGTCACATTTGGAGAATTGATTAGAATCCGCTTCAATTTTCTTTAAACAGTATTTCATATGTTGTTTTGTATATACCTTAATGACAAAACATCATGAAACAAAACAATATCTTGGGGGGGGGTAGATTTTTGTTACAGGGCGCATGCACCCACCAGAGAGCCAGAGAGACAGAAAGCGAGATATCATTCCCCAGGGGGGATGGCTGCCCCGCAATCCCTTCCCCTCCATTCTCTTCTCAGGATCTTGGACATGCACGCACATGCGCCTGGGGTGTTGAGTATAAGCCACTGGGTCCGGGATTCGAACCATGGTCATCTACATGGGAGTTCAGCAACATAGCCATTATGCTAACTGCTGGTCCCAAACAATGTCTTCTTTTCCATTTTTAGACATATTAATATTGAATAGTAGGCTCAAGTGTTTTATTCTTTCATTAAAAAATCCTCACCAAGTCTTTTTCTAATGATTTTAATGGTCAGAAATAGTCACTATTTATTTATTTGTTTATTTATAGAGAGGTTTTTGCTATAGGGCGCATATACTCGCCAGAAAGACAGAGACAGAGAGACAGAAAGTGAGAAGTTATCCCCTGGGGGGATGGCCACATCACAATCCCTTCTCTGTTCTCTTCTCAGGATCTTGAGCGTGCACACACACACCCCTGGTGTGAGTTTAAGCCACCAGGTCTGGGACTCGAACCATGGTCGACAACATGGGAGTCCAGCGACATAGCCATTACGCCAACTGCTGGTCCCAGAAATAGTCACTATTTAGATCTGTTATCTCATTATGGGTTGGAAAACGGAAGTGTTTTTATTGTCTGTGGGATCTGTACTGTGGCTCCCTTTACATCCTGCTGCTTTGTGGCTTTCTCTTTTTTCACCTAGATAATTATTGCTAAAAGGTTATCAATTTCTCTAGTTATTTCAGAGATTGAGGTTTGGCTTTCCTAAGGGCAGGGTCTGGGCCTGGCTCTGCCCTGTGTTCCGAGCTTGCTCTGAGTCGGAGCTAGCTGGACTCAGCACGTGACTGTAACTGAGTGAGTGGATGAGGAGAGAAGGCACAGGCACGAAGCCCTGTTCCTGTGGTCGTGTTTTCAGGGAACGTCGGTTATGCCGCCCTGTACAATTCAGCCATCCTCTTTTTGTGTTAAAAAAAGCTACAAAAGTAACACATGAGTTCCTCTGAAAGACTGAGCAATGTGAGGAGTCTGAGTTTCCCTCCCACCTCCGCCCAGACTTGGTGACAGCCGCGAATAACCTGGTGTCCCCCGTCCAGACCTTTTCCTGAGTAGGCGCAGGCAGACAGGAATGCGCTTGTGCATGCAGGTGTTCCAGCACAGAGGTGAATTCATGGGCTCGTACTGTACGCCGGCTCTTCGCCTCGCCTTCTTATGTAAGGTATCACGGACATCCTTCTAACTTAGTGTCTGTCTAGAAGTACTTTGCAAATTTCTTTGATTTGTTTCTGAGACAGACAGACAGACAGATGGCTGCTTGCTGCAGGGTCTCTGTCCCCTCGTCCTGCAGCTCCTCAGGGTCTAGGTACATGAGCGCAGTGTGTATCAGGTTGGCTTGGCATTGAGACTTGTGGTTGGCCATGCAGCTGGGCCATAGAGGTACTTTTTAAAATGCTTATATAGGGGCCAACTCGTGGCATGGTGGTTAAGGAGGCTGAATTTCACGTGGCCAACTGTGCGGTTTGAGTCCCGAATCCGGCAGCTTGAAAACCATACTGAGCACATGTATGTGCGTGCCTAAAATCCTGAGAGGAGAGTGGGGAAGGGAGCGTGGTGTGGCCATCGCCTCCTGATGAGGGGAGTGCTTTTTCACAGTCCCTCTCTTTCTAGGTCTCTTTCTGGCAAGTGTACACACCCTATAACAATTTTTTAAAAAAAGTTGTGTAGTATGCCAAGGCATTGGTATATCGTAACGTATTTACGGTGCCCTCTGGGACAGACATCGAGGTTGTTCACGGTCTTTGCTTATGTTGTGATGCTAAGGGCCGGTGCACAGGAGGGCACACCCACGTGCCGAGGACCATGCTGTGACCCTGTGTCCATGGTGTGCTGAATGTTCGGGACGCTCTCCTGAGGCCGGCCGTTCATCTCCTGGAGCACCCTCCTCTCACCTCACCACCGCTGACAGTGAGGAGGTGGCTGAGGCGTCCTGGCTCTGCTCAGCCATGGCAGGTCAGGTCCCCGTGGAGCGGCCAGGTTTGCCTGCTCTTGGTCCCAGAGCACACTTGGAATCTTGAGCTCTCTCCCATTCTCCACGTGGCGGGCTTGTCCCTGCTCCAGGGCCTTCTCCTAGCCCTTTCCTCTCTCTGTAAGAGGGTGCGGCCGTCGGGGCCACGTGGGGCTGGATACAGGTTTGTGTCTCTGCTCTGGGACCCCGGAAGCAGACTGAGGATCTCAGTTGTCTGAGTTCCCGGGAGAGGCCGACACAAACGTGGCCCGGTGACTCTGTAGCATCCATTTAGACTTTCCCAAGCCTTTTGGCTGTCGGATCACAACCTTTCATCCCAATGGGGGGCATAAGTCTCCCCGTGGACAGGCTGGAGGTGATGGATTTCTTCTTATAGGATCCTGGGCCCAGGGACTGCCTCTTTGAATTTCAGATTGTGAGTCTTTTACTGCAAATTAAGGTGCGGTTTGGACATCAGCTAATTTTTTGGATGCGCACATGGCCAGAAGTGGTATGTACAACGTTGTTTCTGCCTTGTTGGTGGCTTGGGGGAGCAGACAGAGACAGGCCAGCCCCTGACTTTAGGAGCCCCACAGGGTCCCACAGGCCACTGCTGAGCACCCTGACTGTCTCCCCATCCATGTCTTTGTTTAAAACGGCTTTATCGAAGCACATCTTACATGTAATAAAACTCACCCACTTTAAGCGTCCGGTGGCGTGAGTGTAGGTAAATTGATGCAGTGGTACTGTCGTCAGCACAGGCCAGACTGGGCATTTCCGTCACCGGACAAGGTCACTTGTCACCCCTTGGTAATCAGCCTCTCCCTCCCCCACCACCATGGGCCCAGGCAGCCACTAACCTGGATTCTGACATTTTCAGGTTTTGCCTCCTCTAGCATTTCATGTAAATGGAATCTTACAGCATGTGGTCTTCACGCCTAAGCTCTTTCCTTAGCAAAACACATTAGAGGGTCATCCGTGCTATCAGTAGCTTGTTCCTTCTAATTGCTAAGTGATATTCCTTCCGTGGCCATTCTGCATTCTGTGTACGCTCCATTCAGCCCTTGAAGGGCTCTGGGAAGTCTTTATTTTGTGGCTGTTAGGAGGAATGCGTATGTGAACATTTGCGCTAACCTCATTGTGTGTGGACATGTGCTTTCATTACGTTTGAAGAAATGCTTGAGTGCAATGGCTGAGAGTAATGACCGCACACCTGTCACGTAGCTTTGTGGAGGCACTGCTGGCCCCTTTTCCTAATCACCTGTGCTGTCTGCTGCCCACAGCAATGTCTGTGTGTCCCTGTGGATCTCTGTCAGCACTAGATATTGTCATGACAATTTTAGTTCTTCTAATGCTCGTAATATTGTGTCATCGAAGCTCTTTATTTTTAAATTTTTGCATTTTGGCTTTTAACTTTATACTTTGAAATAATTTTAGATTTACAGAAGACTTGCAGAGACCCTACACAGATTCCCTTATACCTTTAATGCGGTGGCTTTCAACCAGGGCTAAATTTGCCCCCAAGGGACCTCGACAACTCTAGAGACAAGGTTATCACATCCTGGGGGGGTGGAGGATACTACTGACATCTGGTGGGGAAAGGCGGGGGTTGCACACAACAGTCCCCACAGAACTCCAAAATGTCACTGTGTCGGGACCAGCAGGTAGCGTAACGGCTGTGTCGCTAGACTTCCATGTAGTCGACCACGGTTCAAGTCCTGGACCCGGTGGCTTAAACTCACGCCAGGCGCATGTGAGTGCATGCCCAAGATCCCAAGAGGAGAATGGAGGAGAAGGAATTGTGGCGTGGCCATCCCCCCTGGGGAGTGATGTCTCACTTTCTGTCTCTCTGTCTCTCTCTTTCTGGCAAGCACACACACACCCTATAGCAAAAAAAAAAAAAAAAAGAAGAGAAAGAAAGAAAAAGTCACTGTGCCAAGGGCAAGAAACCCCGCCTTGTTGTGTCTCACAGGCATCCGCTGTCATTGGCTTGGTTCAGGGTATGCACTAAACCACAGGTCTTGTTTGGACTCCACGTCTCCCATAGACGATCCTCTGCCCTGGCCTACCATCCAGAGCTCCTGTTGCATTCAGGTATCCTGTCTCCTCTGGCTCCTCCAGTCTGTTTGTTGGTCTCTCTTTGTCTTTCGTGACCTTGATAGTTTCGAAGAACAATGCTCAGGTATTATGTAGGATGCCTCTCAAATTGGGTCTTTCTGATATTTTCTCACAGTGGGTCTGAGGGTTTGGATTTGGGGAGGGAATACTCCAGAGGTGACCGGCGTCTTTCGGAGAACCATGTCAGGAGTTCCAGGAAGTCAGCACAACTTGTCATGTACAGGCAACACTGATCTTGGTCACAAGGGTAAGGGGGTGTCTTTTAGGTCCAATGTCATTTGTGTTTTCCTGAAGACATATAAATTTGAAAATTTTCCTTGTATTTCTTGACTGTTTATTTTCTTTCGTGCAGTCAGTAAAATCTTTTGCACTTTTTAAAAACAAGTAACAACTTTAATAAAGTTTACCTTGCATGTCATGTAATTTGCCAGTTTAAAGTGTACAAGTTGATGGTGTTGAGCACGTCTACAAATTGTGCAGCATTTTCACGATGACTTTGAAATATCTTTATCATCCCAAGAGAAATCCTGTTCCCTTCAGCAGCCATCACCCACAAGTCCCCAGCCCTAGGCTACCACCAAGCTGTTTTGTCTCCGTTGATTGGCCTATTCTAGACGTTTTATAGAAATGTAATTATGTAATATATGTTTGTTTTTTGTTTTTGTTTTGTTTTGTTTTAGTCTGGCTTCTTTTATCACTTAGTGAGATGTTTTTAAGGCTCACTCTCAGTGTAGTACGTATTAGCACTTCATTCCTTTCTGTTGCTGAATAATATTGAATGGGTATCTCATTGTTTGTCCAGTCATCAGTTGGTGGGTCTTTAGGTTGTTTCCGACTTTGGGCTAGTACGAATATATTTTTAAAAATGAGACTGTCTCATTATTGAACGTAAGAGAGTAAGATTCATGCATATATTCTGGGTACAAGATTTTTGTCGGGTACTTTCCACTGGTCGGTGGCTTGTCTCTCCTTGGTGGTACTCTGCTCTAAAGCTGACTTTATCTGATATGAGTACAGCTACTCCAGATTTCTTTTGCCCATTGCTAATATATCTTTTTTGTTCTTTTAATTTTTTAAAGAGAAGTTTATCTATTTCTTCTGAGAAAGAGAGCAAGAGAGTCACGCAGGCCCCTCAGGTCTTCTGCCATGACCCACCCTGATCTGAGTCCACCTGGAGTGCACACGCAACTGGCCTGCCCAGGGAGTTCCTGGGATTCGAACGCAGAACCATAGAACCATTCCCGTGTGGGTCCACTTGTGTTACTTCTGTCCCACCGTCCAGCTCCTCTATCCTTTTATTTTTCACGTTAAACTAAAGTGTTTTTCTTTTTTTCTATGTGAGAGGGAGGGCGAGTACGCACGCAGGCTGGTGTGAGAGAGTCTGCACGTTTTCTGCTTTCTCTACATGTCTAAGGCCGTGCTGGCCTCCCAGGCTTGTGGGTCCATCTTTGGGCTGTCCCTACACCTTCAGGGTGCCCCGTCCTCCGATCAGAAGAGCAGTGTAGCGTCCTCTCAGCGTGAGCCGAAATGAGACCCCACGTTTCTCTGTCATGTGCCTTCAGGAGCTCAGATCACACTTTGGGTGGGATCTAGGCCCTTGGTCCTGCAGTAGGAGTCACGTTTTTCTCCGCTGGTGGCCAGGGTGTCCTCTGCTGGTGGCCGGGGTGTCCTCTGCTGGGAGTGCCTGCTTGTTCTTAGGCCCTTTATTGCCTGCCCTCGTTTGGGGAGCTTCCTGGCCTTGCCTTTGCCGAGTCGGCGCCGGGTCCTCAATGCAGGCTGACTCAGCTCCCAGCGCGGGCAGGCCCCATGGGCCAGATGGTGTCTTTCCTTTTGGTAACTGCCACCACCCACAGTACCCCTGGCCTCTGGCTCCTAGACTGGGATGGGGTCTTCCCAGCCGCTCTCCTCATGCCCCTTAAGACCAGCCTTATGTGGTGGGGTCGGAGGTCAGCATAGGAGGGTGGGAAAGTCAGGGCAGTGTCGAGTGGGAGCAGCGTCTCGTTTCTACTTTCCCCTAGGCTCTTCACCTGTAGTTCCTCCTTCTGTTTTCGCAAAGACCACCGGGTGCCTCTTTGGGGCCTTTCCTTCTGCCTTTGCTGATCACTTGTCCCTTCCCACTGGTATGACATTTTCCCCTTTGTCTCTCTAGGCCTGAAGAATCTGTCAGAAAAGCAGG
This sequence comes from Tupaia belangeri chinensis, assembly GCF_000334495.1. Lineage (NCBI taxonomy): Eukaryota > Metazoa > Chordata > Mammalia > Scandentia > Tupaiidae > Tupaia > Tupaia belangeri. Next base: position 1,461,822 of record NW_006159525.1, read on the forward strand.
AAGCTTTCCCCTCTCTCAGTTGGCCAGTCTCAAACCCTAAGCCAGACTGGACACAAGCGCCTCACTCCCTGGGTTTTCCTTCCTCACGCTAGAGCACACATGCACGCGGGGAGGTACAAGGAGGGGTGCCGTCTGCACAGTCTGGGCACACCTCTCCCCCTCCAGCCCTCCGCCCGGTGGATCCAGAGCCTCGTTCACGTGCCTGGCATGTTTTGGTCTGGCTGGGCTGGGTACGTGAGCTGAGGTCGCCAGGCGGATTCAGCTCCTGGGCAGTGCGTCGCCACCATTCCCCAAGCCACCAGGTCACTGCACCCCTGAGCCGGCCCCAGTTTCTACAGGATTTTGATCCGTCTTGGGATGGCCATCTGCGATGTGCCTTGCTCGCCTGTCGTCCTGGACAGAGGTTGCTGGCTATCTTTTGCTCTATGGTGGCATTACCTGCTTGTAGCACAGTATGCAGACCTTCGCTGCTGCCATTAGTGCTGTCTGAATAACTGTGGGCATCACATCTTGTCTCCATTGTCAGATTATCGCCACAGGGTGCCTCGACATCTTCCGGGACTCCGGGAACAATGAAGAGGACTTCCTGACAGTAATGGAGGTCGTAGTCAGATGTCAGGAGACCCAGGTCTGTGCAACTAGTGTGCTGTTTCACTTTCACTCACGCATATCATTTCTTTAAATTTGCCAGAGTGCATGTGCTCGCTGGGGAGAGACAGACAGACAGCAGACAGATAGGTGTACGGCTGTGCGTCTACGTTGTATGTGAGCCCGGGGTGTACAGTTTAATGCACGCTTACACATACACGTGGCTGTGCGTCTACGTTGTATGTGAGCCCGGGGCGTACAGTTTAATGCACGCTTACACATACGCGTGGTGTGTACCAGTAAACATTTGTGTGACTCGTACGTAGTCACTGTGGATAGTCATGTAGGGCATTTGTCATACATGTATGATGTGTAGATAGTCATCATTTTTATGCCAGTTGTGTGATATATAAAAAATATTACATATACATGCAAGTATATTGGTAATGATGGTATTTTGGGACTAACTTAGAACATTACATAAATTAATGGTTGTGAGAAATCAAAGGGTAGTTTAAATAGAATCTCAGTTTTCGGTGTTGAAGGTGGAGTTAAAACTTCTGCCATGACTGTTTTCACTCAAGAAAGTGAGGAAGCACCACCCAGCCCCACCCCGGGGAGCAGTCCTGCTCCAGTTCCTTCTCTCCGTCCCTCCCTCCTTTGGGGCGTTTTGGCATGGACACACACCGCTGGCATGTTTTTCAAGCCACTGGTCCAGTACTCAACCATGTAGCTGGCCAGGCGAGAGTTAGCCACCTTAACCACTGTGCCAGGGGCTGGCCCACCCTTGTGCATTTCTAAGAAATGATATGTAATCATGGTAGCTAATCTAAAAAACCTGTTTATTAATTGGTAAACTTTAATCATCATCTTAAGCATGAATGGATTTTGTCATGAATGGGCATCTTGTTTGAATATGACTCCAATTGTCCTGGAAAAGTAGGGTGACTAATGACGGCCAGTGCTGTGACCCTGGCAGGTAGGCCTTCGTGTTGAGTGTTGTTTGACTACTGGTGGCTAAGAAATAGCAAATCAAAACGAACGTCAGTCACTAGTCTTCCTCCCCTGTGACCTTTGTAGGCCAATCTTGATTTTTCTCTCTCTTATCGGTCCTTGATGGCTATTCTGGAAGGAGAGCACATTGCTGTCCACAGGCACTGTGACATTGCGGCCCATCCCCCATCACACAGTAGAGATGAGTAAAATGAGTGATTGGTGGGGCTGCCCAAACTGACAGCTGCTCCGCAGCCCCCGTACCCCATGCATAATGAACAGTGAGCAGCTTCAGAAAGTTTCAGAAATCTGAGGGCTTAGAATTTGATGATTATAACTGAAAATAGAAAATTAAGCTCTCTGCATAGCTCCCATATTAGCTTAAAATATTCATCTGAATTTGACACAATGCTTTTGAAAAGGCCCAAGTGGATGTTTAAATCTTGGATGTTTGAATCTTGAAATGGATTCCCGTCGTAAGTGAGCCACCACTCATGGTGCCGCAGCAATTCCATATCTGCGCCAGACTTAATGTGCTGCAGTGGGCTGGGGCCGCTCTTTTGTTTAATGCTTTGCCTTAGAAATAATTGGGATGCCTGGATTGTGGGGAGTGCACTTACGAGAGAATTATTTATAACGTACACATTCTGGCTGGAATTTAAGTAAGTACAGCCCATAGGTCTGCGTGGAAGCCGTTAGTGGTAATGGCTTTTGGACGCGGGCCCGGCTTGCGGACTGTGTCCCCTCCTCGGTTCTGTGCAGCTCGTTATAATAGAGCTGTCACTCGCTCTGCTTATGTTTCTATATTGCTTAGAGCTTATTAGCTCTTTAGGCCTGTCTAGCATAAATGCTCTAAATGGGAAATGATTTTTAAACTACATTTGTCCAATTTCCTTGATGAAGAATTTTAGGAAGAAGAGCTAGAAACTATCAGTATATACTATATATAAGATGCTTGGCTTATCCTTATTATGATTCATTCATTCTTTCTTTCTTTCTTTCTTGTCATTCCTGCAGAGCCCACAGTGCGGACTGAGCTGATGGAGCAGATTCCTCCTATTGCCATTTTTTTTGCAAGGAAATCGATGCAGTTTTCCCATGGTGTTCTCTGAATACCTCATACCCATCGTGGTGAGGCACCTTACAGGTCCAAACAATCAGGTTTGAACAATTGTAATCTTAAGATATTTTTAGAAAATGTGTTTAACTTTTATTTTAGATGATCTTCATAATTCCGAAAGCAGCTTCTTAGAGTATTTACGAACAGAAGGCCTGTCCTGCCCGGTTCCTGTAATTGCGTTAGGGAGACAAGACAGCGCTCGTTCTTTTCATCTGAGAAATTTCTTTTTTTTTTTTACTTTTTATTATGGAAAATTTCAAATACACACAGCAGTAGAGAGACTATTAAAATGAATGCCCACATACCGTTCACCCAGTGTGAGCCATCGTCAACATGTGACCAATCTTTTTTCATTTCTCTTACCCAGGCACCATATCATTTCAAATGAAATACTTTGTATTGCTCTCTAGGGAATACTCCTTTTTAAAAAATGACAACTTATTATTACAAGTACACATGTTATCAATAGTTTCTTAATATCATCTCACATCTGCCATTGGTCAAATATCCCCAGTTTTCCCACTAATGTGTTCTTAGTAAATGGACTGTTCGAATAAGAATGCAGAGTCCGACCGCTGCTTTGGCTGCCGTGTCTCTTCCGTCTCTTAATTGATGACAATTGTCCCTTCCCTTTTCCTCCTGGCAGGGAATTGCATTTGCTGAGCCGAGCAGGCCATGGGTCCTCTGGAATTTCCCAGGTTTGGGGCGGGTGATTGCTTCTCCGTAGTGTCCCGATGTCCCACTCTCCGGTGGTTCCTGTAAACTCTTGGTTAGGTCAAGAGCTTCCATTGGCCTCAGGTTTTAGGGAGATGGTACTGTGTGTTCCTGTCGCACCAGGTCAGGAAACACAAACTCTGGGTGGTTAGCTTTTCCCGATGTTGAGTTTGGTAACCGGATTCAGGTGTTGTCGGCCTTGCACTTCCATCCGGAGTTCCCCATTAGCCTGGGAGCCGCCACTGACATTGCCCGGATCCAGTGCTTCCCTCGAAGTTCTGACATTCTGACACGCTGATCCCACCATTCCTGCATGGTCTGGATGGCTGGAGTCTTCTGTGAAGAGCTCCTGTCCAGTTTTCATGAGCTCCCATATCCTGTTTGCGGAGGAAAGATAGGACGAAATGGTGTAATTTCCCTCTCTTTGCCAGTTTCCTGAATAGTTAGTTGATGTCCTAATAATTTGCAAAGGTTATAATTAGGTTTTTAAGGTTTTTTTGAGTGTTACGATGATCTCCTGAATTTGTAACATATTTGGTATGTTTCAATCCATTGTCACTTTTTTTTTTTTCTTACTCTTTTATGGTTGAGAAGGGGGGTGGGGAGAGAGACAGACAGATATTCTGGACAGGGGTTTGCTGTCATTGTCTTCCTGCCTCAGCTTCCCAGCTGGCTAGGACTACAGGGGTGGGCAACCGGCCTTGGAATGTTCAGGTTGGCCCAGATCCAATCTGGGGCCTCATGCGACTTCCAGCCTCCCGAGTGATGGCCCTTCCTGTGTGAAACATAATGGGTCCAACTGCTCTTTGGTGATTAAATTGTCCCAACTCCAACGAGTGGGAGCCCTTCATGTTGGCTCTGCCGTCTTTCTGACATGGCCTCGTGGAGTTTGAGGGCCTACTCTACATGGGTTGACCATTTCTCCAAGGATCCCCGGCCCCTTCACGAGGGAAACAATAAGAAGGAGCCAGAAGGCTGAGTGGTAGGTGTGCTCATTGCTGCAAGACTGACTGGTGCTTCTACTGACAGAGCAAGTTTTTTCCCGTGGAAATATCTCATGAATTTTAATGGATATTTTCAACTCAAATTTGGGATTATATGGCTTTTGCTTCTATGATTTGATACTTTTCTCTCTTTTCTTACACACTATAAATCTTGCTTCTGAAAGACATTAATGTGTATGTGTGTATCTAAAAATACCAGTCCCGGTGTCATTATCAACGGTGTGGTAGGACTGCTGAATGTAGCTTCGATTTCTTTGCGATCCCTTGTTTTTAGGCCACACTCGCGTTCTGTTGCTGTGTTCTCTTTGTGGTCCGGCTACTAATTCCATGCACAGTTAATGCCCATTTGCTTTCATTTGCCTTTTATTTTTAGGAGCTGCTTTAGCACTTGATTTGATTTTGATTTATAATTATTTAAAATGTTTACTCAGTTCCAGAGTCCAGCCGCTAAAGCTGAGTACAGCCAGAGAAGCCTGCCTTCCATCCCTGTCTCCCTGCCTGTCCTCCCCTCTAGGTAGCCGTTTCGTTTGGGTTTTGGCTTGTTCTTGCCTTACACACGCGTGTGCAGCCGTGCAGACAGCCGTCAGACGTGTGCTTGTGCTCTGCACCTGTCTCTCCTCCCCTCAGGCTACTGCATGGTGTCTCGTTTCTCCCTGGGCTGTGCCCGGGCCTCAGGCCATCGCTGTCTTGGGGCGCTGCTTCGGTCCCCATTCCTGCAGCGCAGTTTTCCACTGGGGGATGGAACATAGTTTACTGTAGGATATTTGGGGTATTTCTAGTCTTTTCCAGTTCAGAGTTGCTGCAACAAATAGCTTTGCGCCATCTCTACGTGTGCCATCACGGGGCGACTTTCCATGGAGGGCGGACATATTCGGTCCTTGATGCTGTGCCACTCCCATTCCATTCTTTTCAGGAAACCCTAAAAGTCTGGCTTGTATTTCTCCCAGAATCGGAACTTTCTATAAGTGTAAGCTCTTAGGGCCTCCAGGTGGTTTGGTACTTAAGACACTGGACTCCCACATGGCCAACCAGGGTTCGAGTCCTGGATCTGGCGGCTTGAAAATCATACTGGGCATGTGTGCATATGTGCCCGAACTCCTGAGAGGAGAGTAGAGGAGAAGGGATTATGGCGTGGCCATCCCCTCTGGGGAGCGATTTCTCACTTTCCCTTTCTCTGTCTCTCTGGTGAGCACACCCTATGGCAAAAACCTTGAGAAAAAATGTACAAAGTGTCACTTGCAGCCATTAAACTGTGACAGGACCAAGAGGCGTTTTCAGATACGAGAGCTGTCGTGTCCCTTCTCTCCTGTCGCTGGCGCTCACCCATCTGCGCGCTTTCTTCTATATGTTCTTCCGTTCCGTTCTGCCGAGGGCCAGGCATGTGACACAGTTTCTTCTGTTTGTTCATTAATTCTCCCAGTTTCTGAGTGCCCGATATGTGAGTCAAGCCCAGAACCAGAATCCCAAAGACGGCCTTCTGCTCTCCTGCACGGCACGCCCTTGGCTCTCCTCTGCCACCCTGGGCCCTCCTGCCCTTGGAGCCTCTGGCCCACAGTCCCCATGGCCCACCGGCTTCACTTCCCAGTCTTCCTCAGCTGGCCCTGGCTCGTCCCACCCTGCAGCCCTTCCCCAGCACTACCCTCCATTTCCTGTCTTCTGACATGCTCTGCCACCCTGGCTCGGCCAACCCAGCCCCAGCCCCAGCCCCAGCCCTGCTGCCCCGACCCAGCTGCCGAGCACGGTGGGGGATGCGCCATCGCACGCCAGTCCGTGCTGCTCACGTTTATGGGTTCCACACGCAGTTGGCCTCGCAGTGCTGCCTGGCGGCCTCTTCCTTGTCGCTGTGCACTGCTGTTCACCGCATCCATGGAGCCCTCCAGACCCTCACCACTTCCGTCAGGCCTCCTCACCTCGTCCTGCCTTGTGCCGAGCAGGCGGCCTTGCCTTCGGTCTTCATCTCCTCTTGAATGATTGGACCCTCCATGTACTTACTCGCTTCCCAGAGCTGCCTCCAGGAACCATCGAGAACCCTCCCGTGCACCTCCTACGGCCAGTTAGGCCCACGCTGTGTCTTCCGTTCCCACTGTGAGTACATGGCCTGCCCTACCGTCTGCCTTGTTAAAAGCCACAGCCCCCGCCTGCTTCTTGGCTCGTAGGGGCACCTTTCATTTTCAGACTGTCACCCTTCCCAGATCTGGGTGAGACCTGTCACTCCTTGGATTTTAAGCCTTCACTGGCTCCCCATTGCAACTGGAACGGTCACCCAAGGTCTCAAGGAAGTGGAAGCCCTTCCCAGGCCACTGCAGTTGCCCTCCTGCCTCTTGTCCTGCCAGTGATCGAGGCCTCTCTCGTTCCTGTGACCTGGACTGTGTCACTTCTCCAGATGTTGTTGCCCTGTCCCTGTGGACATGCTGTCTTCCGAACCCGAGGCACGCCCTCCCCTCCTTCCTGGCACACCTGGATTCTGCGCCTCTGGCCCCAAGGCCGTGAGGAGACTAGCGTCTGGTGTCTGTGGTTTAAGCTGCTCCTTTTACAGCAGCTCCAGGAGACTAATCCTGACCCTTGTCAGGGAGGGAGCCCTGAGTTCTTTCCCT
>NW_006159525.1:1468961-1482558 GCF_000334495.1 Tupaia belangeri chinensis
TTTCCCTACCGTGTTCTGTTTCCCAGACGTGACTCACGCCCTGTCTCAGGTATGGCGTGCCCGTGTCTCCGGGCTGGTAGGAGGGTGGTGCAGAGTTTTCCAGTCACGTGCCTGCAGAGGACAGAGGGCACGGGATCACTCATCCAGTCAACAAATCCTAGCAGATGCCAGGACTTTATGCCACACGCCTCCAGGTCCTGAGGGTGCCCTGGAGGACAAGGGACAAACCAGCCACGGCACCTGTCCTCTGATTCACTCTGGCAGGAGAGACGGGGGACCATTATAGAATCATTCAGGGAAAATGGGTGTGTGTGTGTGCGTGCTACACACGTGTGTGTGCACAGATCTGGGATAAGAGCCACAGAGAAGTGCAGGGCACTATTCGAGCGTGGGTTGGGGACCCGGCCTGAGCAGGGCTCCGGGAGGAGGGGCTGTGGGCTGTGAGTGGGGGCGGTGGTCAGTGGTGGAGGGAGGCTTCACGGCTTGCAGGCAGCGTGGCAGCGGCCAGTGTGTCCGGCCCGCGCAGGGGGTCTGGCCTTGATCCCGAGAACACTTCTCGTGGCGGCATTTCACTTCTTGCCACGTTTCCTCTTCTAGGTTAGAAAATCCAGTCAGGACTTGCTCTTGGTTCTTCTGGAACAAGATCTGATCTTCCAGCATGATGTCGAAAGCTGAGTGTGTCCCTTCTGCTGGAGCTGTCTGTCCCTGGCAGCGAGGATGGGTACAGGGCAGTAGCCGTGCACGTAGTCCATCAGGGAGCGAGTCCATCAGGAGGCTCGTGCATGCTTGAGGTAGTACTCATGTCTGCGTCTGGCCAGCGCCTCGCCATGAACCAGTCACCCCGCTGTAGGAAGCCCCATGCTCGTCTTGGAGCTGGTCTGAGCAGCAGACATCCCTGTACTCCTGATGGTTTTAAAACGGCAAGGCTTGGGCTGTCGGCGTGTGCAGGACAGAGCCCAGGCTGGTGTGGTCTTCTGCAGGGCAGGATGCTCACACTTCCAGGAGGATTCCTGAAGCTCCGTGGGTCACAGCCTTGTGTCTCAAAGTGAGGCACCCAGCGTGGTGCGTCAGACGGTTCTGAGTGGTACCTGCACTGTGAGCAAAGGGGTCAGCAGAGGTGTCCTTCTCATAGTTGCGGGGACTCAGGTAGAAGAGTCACTGGTGAAGACTACAGGTGTGGTCAGGATGGGGCAGCGGCCTGGGAAGTGCTGTGCTCCTGTCAGTTCCTGCATGCAGCGAGCCAACAGTGGCCCGGGGTCTGCTGCACGTACTCTAGTGGCATCACAGCATGCCGGTGGGGTTCTGGACCTCGGCTGGCAGTCTGTCTGATCTGGACTCCACGCGCTGCAGCCCTTGCTCACAGACTGGCAGTGGGTGAGCCAGGCCACCTTCTCCACTCTCACCAGGTGTCCTGGCTGCTCTTCCTTTGGGGCTGCCGAGGGCCATCACGGGCCACCTCATCTGCCTGAGCTGCGCCCCTGTGCCGGCCTGCTTACATGGTGGTGTTGGCATTGCCCTTCCTGTTTGCATTATAGAAGTGGCCCAGCGACATCCAGCACTCTTGGAGAGAGTCTTATGGAAAGGAGTTCAGCCATCATGAGCCTTAGTTATGAGTACGATGAAAGATAGACAAGATTGTTGCTTTCTTGTTTGGAAAAGAACAATGTTAGAGAAAGGAGCCTTTTTCTTTTTCAAAATGCAGAAACATTATTCACTATGGAGCTAAAAAATAGTATTACAGCATTGGAACATTGGCAGTTACTCGTCATTTATGTAAAAGTTTTCTCCAACTATGCCTTAGTGGTCTGTCTGGCTTTTTAAATTAATTTTTCACATATTCCATATGTTTATTAGATGAATCAGGCTGAAGAATAATTGATTATTAAAATCCAAATTCTCCAGGGTTCTTTCATGAATCTCAAAGTTCCCTATAGGACATTAAATTCATGTTGCAGAGTAGAGCCTGACGGTATTTCTCATCTGGGCACTCAGCAGCTCAGGTGAGTGTGGCCCGCCGGACTTGTTTTTCTACTTGGAAGTTGGTTTGGCGAGTTCCTGAGGTTATGACCGACAACCTAATATCTGTCCCTTAAGACTGATGATACCATGACAAGGAGCCAAAGGCATTTTTGCATGATTTTTATTTTGTTTTGTTCCTGAACACTCCGCCTTGTTAGCGATACCCTTCTCTTTGGGGGTAGGCGTATTGGGAAACTGTAACAAGCCTTTAAAGAGCTGTCTCCACACATCACTTCCAGAACCACGTAGTTCCCATATGGCATGTTTTTCACGATGAGTGAGTTGCTATCTGTCAATATTTGAACATAGAAGTTCTCAGTGTAGCCACTGTGGAGCGGTCCTGAGCCCCTAGGCTGCGTGCATGACTGCGTTCTCAGGTGTCTTGAAGGCCCTCTGCTTCTCTTTCCACAGAACCCCGTTGGAGCAGAATGTGGGGGTATCTTGTCCAGCCTGTGTGCTTTGGCCTGTCTGCTTCCCCAGATCCTGGAGGCCAACGGGCCTTGGAGGGGACGCACCCCTTGGACACCCAGAGCCGTGGACTGCGGACGGAGCTGTGTGTGTTTCAGCTGGGAATCGACAGTGTGGGTGGAGAGTGAGTTCCTGGGTCAAGGAAGAGAGGCTGTATGTGTGCTTCGTAGTGAGCAATGAGGGCAGGGCCTGATTCGGCTCGAGTGACACCCCAAATCCTGTAGGCGTCAGTGTGTGTCTGCGAGGAGGAGCTTCAGGGAGCTGTGGGACTGAAGGTGGCAGTTGAGGAAGGGAGCACAGCAGGCTGGGCCGGCACGCTCTGCGTTCCGGGGCTCCGTTGCAGCCGTGGGTGTGAGCGTTGCTGCGTGTGCGTATGTAGGGTTGGTCCATAAGCACACCCGCTCAGAGCAGTGCCTTTCCGAAGGAGTGGCATCCCCTTCCCAGGAAGCTGCGACTCCACGTGGAGAAATGTCTGCTCCTCGGAATTCCGCTCTCACTGCGCTACCCTCAGTCCGCCCTGACAGCTCGAGTGCCTGTGGGGTTGGGGAAACTGAAGGGAGCCAAGCACAGCAGCCCCGACACCTGTACGTCGGGTCATGGGCACGGCGTGCATGTCGGGGCACAGGGACACGGCTTCCTGGTTCCTCACACGCACACGGATACGTGTTTCCTCTGTGAAGTCTTTCCGGAGCCCCCAGGCATGTCAGCGACTCTCTTCGCTCACGCACACGGGCTGCTTCGGCCTGCTGCTCTCATGGGGCGACTGCGCCCCGAAGCCGTTGGTCTCCTCCAAGCAGATGAGCCTCCCGACCCGGGACCGTGGCGGCTCTGCGCTCTCGGGCGCAGCGTCAGTCCTAGACAGATGCCCGCTGCTGGCTGGACGATCGGTCAGAGCGGCGAGTGCCGTGGTTTGTAATTCTATGTAGATAGGGTAAACCGGCCACCGGAGACCAATTATGATTCCCCGTGCTTGCAGGGAGGCTGTTAGCATTCTGAGATGGTGACTAATTGTCAGAAACCTATTTTTCTCTCTCAACACATTAAGGCTTCCTCATTTTTTGTTGTCATTCCTATTTTTAAGCTCATTTTTATTTGTGCGTTTATTTAAAAAGAATGTGTTTATGTGCTATTCAGAATAGTTACCTCCAAGCAACTACGTGAAGATTGCATTCTATACAAGTGGTTCCCAGGGCCACGGGAATATCATTTCTTGTCCCTGTTTGCTGACTTTTAACGATTCTGAATTTGTTTTATACTGGGTGGTAAGAAGGTCACGTGGGTGTGGCAGGCAGAGGTGGATGGAGGTACTGGGGACCTTCCACTGCTGTTGCCCTGGATACAGCAACCTCGCATCCTCATTTACCGTGGCTGTCACTTCGTGTGACTCGAAGGCATCGGCTAAGAAATAAGGAGTTCTCTAACTTCTGACGACATAAAGCTTTTCCTTATTTGTGTGATGAGGCTAGTCCCCTTACCCCCACCCTGATTGGTTTTCTTTCCCCTTCGTTTGTGAGTGAACTGCAAATAAGAGAGGGAGTAGATTACTACTAACTGAAGCCTTTTTGTTTAAAGCTTTTTACCATAGTGTGTGTGCGTGTGGGAAAGACAGAGGCAGACAGAGAGAAAGGGAGAAATCAGCCCCCCTCACCCCAGCAGGATGGCCACACCGTGATCCCTTCTCCATTCTCCTCTCCAGACTTTGGGTACACATGCACACAGGCCTGGTGTCATTTTTAAGCCGCAGGGCAAATCGCGGTCGACCCTGTGAGAGTCCTGCGCCTTAGTTCACCGCACCGTCTGCTGGCCCCTCTGAGGACATTGTTTTAGTGTGAAATGGCAGTGCCGAGTGCACAGGGAGAAAACAGTGCCCAGAGGGGTCTCCTCCGGCTTCCCTTCCCCTTCCCTCCATCTCTCCTTCAGCCCTCCTTCTGTGTCTTCCTTGATCTTTTCCTTTTGTCTTCTCTGTTTTTTTCTTTTCCTTTTTTGAGGGGGCAGAGCAGGGGGGTTCTTTTCACATTTTGGGAAGTAACTTTTTCTTTAGTTTTAATTCAAACTTGCATAAAATTGCAAGTGTAGAAGTATGAGCTCCTGTCTACCCTGTACCCAGCTTCTCTGGGAGCTCACGTTCAGCTCTGTCACGTGTTCTCCACGTGCACATCTGCATGCGTGTGCGAGCACACACAACATGTATATACATTTATCTTTTTCTTTTTTTAGAGGTTTCTGCTATAGGGCGTGTGCACTCACCAGAAAGACAGAGACAGAGAGATAGAAAGCGAGAAATCACCCCCAAGGGGGATGGCCACACTGCAATTCCTTCTCCTCCATTCTCCTCTCGGGATCTTGGGCATGCACGCACATGCGCCCGGCGTGAGTTTAAGCCACCGGGTCTGGGACAAACCGTGGTCGACTACATGGGAGTCCAGCGACACAGCCGTTACGCTAACTGCTGGTCCCTACATTTGTCTTTTCCTGAGACATCTGAAGGTGAGTGGGACACACTGGGCCCCTTTATATCTGGGTACTGGGTCGGGAGAGTTGTGATGCATTTTTTGCATAGAAACTACACAGTATGACTTTTCGACGACTTGATACTTTAGTCTGTACATCCCAAAACAAGGAGATTCTCTTTTGCACAACTGCAGGGCAGGGGTCAAAATCAGGAACTTTGACACTGCTGTGGCGCTAACGTCCCACCAGCGGTGTGTGGTCACATGTTGTCTTCTGTCCGACCTGGCCTATGCTCACGCGTTGCGTTGAGCCGTTCTCTCTTCGGTTTTCATTAACCGGGAACAGTCCCGAGCCTTTGAATTTTGTAACATCAGCATGTTGGAGGAGTGCGTTCTTTTGTACCTTTTCCACATCCTTTTGTAGAGAGTCTCCCAGTTCGGCTTTGTCTGATGTTTTCTCATGACTGGATTCCAACTCTGTCTTTCCGACAGAAATACCACGGAAACGCCCTCTTCTCAGTGTGCCACGGAAGGAGGCGCAGGACGGCAGCTGTCCTGACACTGGCCACTTACCTCTGATGATTAGTGGATAGAGGTGGTGTTCACCAAGTTTTCCCAAGGCTCCATTCCCTCTCTGGAAGCCACGAGGTCACCTTGAGACTACGTCAGTGCACCTTCCCTCGCCCAGCGTTCACCTGCTAGCCGTAATGTCTGCGGATTCTAGCGGGCGTTCTCCGTGAGGTGTTCCCTTCTCCATAGTTCAGCAACATTTTCTGGAGGATTTTCACATACAAATTCAAGAAGATGACTCTAGATTTTTTTTTTTTCCTGTTATATCTTGGTCAGGTTTTAGAATTAGGGTTATTCTAATCTTTAAAATGAGGTGGGAAATGTTCCCTCTTCTGTTTTCTGAAAGATTCTAAGATTGGAGTTATTTATTTATTTTTTTCCTTAACTATTTGGTAGACTTCACCAGTAAAACCTTTAGGCGTAGAGTTTTCTTTGTGAGATGGTTTTTGATAGCAGGTTCAACTGAGATTTGTAATTTCATCTGTGTTATCTGTGTTTCGTATTTTAGGGAATGTGTTCATTTTATCTAAGTTGTCAGATCTCTGGGCTAGGGTCTGTCACACTATTCATTCACTTTTTAACGTCTGTAAGATCTGTACTGTTTTCTCCTTTCTTTTATGATGCCGGTCATTGGCATTCTCTCCGGTTTTTTCCTTGATCTTGCTAAAGGCGTATCAATTTTATCAATGCTTTCAAACCGATTTTGGCTTTGTCAATTTTCTTTATTGCTTGTTTCCTTTTCACTGATTTCGGTTATTATATCTTTCCTCTGCTTTCTTTAGTTCAGTTTGCTTATATTCTCCTAGCTTCTTGAAGCTAACTAGGAGTATATTTTGAAGCCTGCCTTCATTTTCATTTTAGTCATTCAGACTTACATATTTAATGTTTGTTTTGTGATATGTTGGCCTTTTTATCATTAAGAAATATCTCTGGGCCAGCTCAGTAGAGAGGATCTGAACAACATGTGGCGACTGTGGTTCAGATCTCCAGCCCAATCAGCCAGAAACACACTAGGTGTGCAGCGAAGTGCCTAAAGTCCAGTGGGCTGGAGGATCGGAGGGAGAGGACCCCGGCATGACCAGCCCCTCTCAGGGGTGTGCCTCTCTCGTGTGCTTGTGAATATGCTTGATCATGAATAAAGAAAATAGACATCTTAGGACCCGTAGATGCCGTAGTGGTTACGTTGCTGGGCTTCCACATCAACCGTGATTTGAGTCCCAGACCCAGTGGCTTAAAACTTAGCTGGGCAGTGTGTAGGTGTGCCTAAGTCCCAAGAGAAGAATGGAGGAGAAGGGATTGTGGCGTGGCTATCCCCCTGGGGGGTGATTCTCACTTTCTGTCTCTCTGTCTCTCCGATAAGTGCACACGTTCTATAGCAAAAATCTCTCTCTTTTTTTAAAATTTTAAAGAATTGTTTTATTTAACTCTATTTACTTATTCTTAATTTGACCAGAGAGGGACAGAGAGAGAGAAAGAGAGAGAGGGAAACAGAGAGCAAGCTGCCAGGTCTGAGACTCAAACCACGGTCAGCCATGTGAGAGTCCCGCGCTCTTAACAACCACACCACCTGCTGACCTCTATTTTCTTTCTTTCTTTTTTTTTTAAAGAGAGATTTTGTTGGAGGCCAGTAGGTGGCATGATGTTTAAGAGCGCTGGACTCCCACGTGGCTGAGTATGGTTCAAGTCTCAGACCTGGGCTTGCTTTTCTACTTTATCTCTCCCTCTTTTTTCCCTCTCTGTCTCTCTCTAGAAACATTAAAATAAAAACAATAAAGTTAAATAAAATAATTATCTAACAATAAATACATAAAAGTACAATACGTATAAAACCCCAGTATTCCTGACAGTAATCCAGGCCTGCTGTCCACTGGGGGTTACTGTAGCTGCCCCCGCGTCCTCGTGCTGTTGTTCCGGTGTATGTGCTGATGTTCTCTTACTCTCAGCCTAGCACGTCTGCATTTAAGGTGTTTGTGGTTCCGACTTTGTCTCAGGAAGCAGTTTGGAATGACTCTTTCCTGTAACCAGCAGCAGCCCAGGCTACTCCATCCTGCCAGCCTCCAGTCACTGCTTTCTCTGTGGGTCCACCGTTCCCCACCCCGTGCGCTTCTGAGGTCAGTCAAGGCTGGGGCAGGGTTTAGTCTCAGGTTTGGGGTTCTCCTTCTCGTGGCTCCCGCTGCTTCCTTCCTAGAATTCTCACCCATACTTCCCAGCTGCTGGGGCTGCCTGGCTCTCTGTTCACACTCCGACTGTGGCAGGCCAGGACAATTGGAGCTGTCGCTGGAGGTCTGGCTGCCCCACGCGGCCGTGCAGAGAGGGGGCGCCCTCGGGAGAGCAGTGCAAGCGCACGTCTTACCCAGCACAGCTGTCTTCTTTCAAGGATCTTCTTTCTTTTTGGTTTCTGCCAGTGCCTGGCCGTCCCCAGGGCCTACCGTGCCCTGCCATTTCTCGTAACCCCCACCCCTTGCTTCTTTGTCACGGTCCTTAACCGTGGTCTCCTCGGAGGAAGAACGGGAGGTCTTGGGAGGTGAAGTGACCAGCGCACATGAATGTCCATCCATCTGCTGGGCACATGGCCGTACCTGGCAGACAGTGACCCCGAGCTTCAGACAAACCTGCCTGAGTAAGCCTGGAGGGACTCGGCCTTCCACTGATCATGTAACACAACACACTCAGAAGAAAGTATCCTTTACTTTTCCTTCCTGGATGTTTTGGCACTATTTTGAGTGTTTGCTTTTAGAGTGTATCTCGCTAGTGTATGTGACTTACATGCTTGTCTCTCAAGTGATCCTCATTTTCCTGTTATTCTAGGTCACCTGCAGAGTGGCTTCAGTGCTGAGTAAAAGCACACGTGAGCACCTGCTGCCCCGCTTCTGTGAGCCGTGCAATGATGGGAAGCTCTTTTAAGTCCGAAAGGTGGGAACATAGCATTCAAAACTCCTGGTGCTGAAATGTTCAACACTGATCCTCTAAAGTTCCTGGACTTCTCCGGTAGATGTGGTCTGGAGGAGCAGTGGGGACAGCGCGACCTGCAAGGGAAAGGTCTGGCCGTGTGGCCAGTTCTTGCTGCAGTTCGGGAGTGCGCAGAGACCAGGGGAAGAGTCTGTGCAAGCAGACGTGTGGGCCGTGGGCACGGGAGGAGGGTTGGGGCCTTCACTCGCTGCGTGTAGATCCTGTTACCCAGACATAAGCAAAGTCTTTGATTTTCTGGGGTGATTCGTGTCAGAACCCTCTCACCTTTGCTGGATGTTCCGACCCCAGCCCCGCCTTCCCTTTCTGTCGCCGTCCTTTGGTTGTCAGATTCTTCACTCCGAGGCTGTCAGCAGCCCTCCCTGGACAGCCCCACATTGCCTGCTGGTCCCTCTTTCTGGTGCACGGCAGGACCACAGGTCTCACGTGTGTGCAGGGTGCTCAGGGCTTGGTCGCGCTGTCACCAGCCAAGTGCGTTCTGTACCAAGATCATTTAGGAGCCAGAAAGGCCCACTTTGACGCAGCAGAGGCCCCTGCCCTACAGCCGTGAGGTCTCAGTGAGGGCTGCTCGTGGCCCAGCTGGAGGGCTCAGTGTTCTAGGGTCCTACTTGTTGGTTTTTACAATTTGCTAAGACAGAAAGAGAGATGAGAATAATGGGTATGTCTTTGCCTTTTTAAGGCATGTGCTACGAGTTTTGGTGACATTTGTCATGCTTTTGGACTAGAAGCCACTGAGAAGTTTTTGGTATGGGAAATTTTCCATTTTTCATATACAACCTGCTTTTCTCAAAAAGTATGATCTTTCAGTTTACTCTTAAATTTAAGTTCAGAAGCTCATTTTATTTTATTTAAAGTAAAAGCCATGTCAACGCAGTTTAACCCAAGAATAATTCGTGATAGGCGCTTCCTTCGAACATGCAGTGAGCGTTACGGTCTACTCTATCTGAGAGAAGCACAGGCCAGCGTCCGGACCTGTCTACAGAGGGCTGTTCCCACAACCGGCCGTCTTCCCACTTGTGAGGCATCTCGGGCTAATTCTTTTACAGTAGGATATTGAAAATAAAGCCCGTTTCAAGGATACGTTTTAGAAGAGGATGTAATTATGGCTTCTATGTAGACGTAAGATGAACATGCGTCGAAGATTTTACTTAACTCAGTTTTCAGTGAAACCAGGGAGACGTAGAACTGGTTTGATGATGAGCTCAAAGTGGCACCCAGTTACAGTCAGACCGGAGAATGCCAAAGAGCTTCTGAGGGCTTCATAACCGGCCGTACGCGGGTGGCGCTCAGTCGGTCCCTCTGGACACGCCCTGTGTCTTGGTGGGCAGAAATTGCTGCACAGCTGTCAGTTTTAACAGCCTCCTCCTGTCACTCAGAGCTGCAAAGTGCCCTCGTTGAGACATGGGTGCCAGGAGGGGCGAGGCGGGTGGGACATCCGTTGGTTTCAGGGTCTCTGCAATGTTTCGCTACAGTTCATGTAACCGGTATCAGCTATTCTGCCTTTTGGGGGAGGCTTTCTCTGTTATGTTCTTACAGTTAACCAAATCATTTACTAAAACTTGGAGGTAAAGGGCATGTTTCTTCTACTTATTTGTCATACCTTGTTTGGGTTTCAAATAATTCCTTGTGACAATACGTATTTCCTTTTTCTTTGTCATTAATTTCTGGTATGCCTTCACCACGTCATTGAAACCATCTGCCCTTCTCCAGGGCAGTCACATCTGAGTAGCTCTTGTATCTGTCTCGGCAGATCCCAAGTTCTTTGAGCTCTGCTCAGGTAGCGTCTAGGGGCTGCGGAAGGCCTGTGTGGAGAGCTGCATGGCCGTGTCCTACAACACCTCCCCCAAGGGCCGCCGGGCCGGGCCGTGCTCTCACACTCTTCATCGGGCTCGTCAGTGACCCCTGCCCATGGGTGAGTGCTGTGGGTGGGGCTGGACGGGGCCGGGTGGTGTGGCGCCATGGGCAGCGCCGGCCTGGGCACGTCTGGCTCCCAGGCCTCGGCTTAGCGCCATGTCACTCGTCCCTGCTGGCACTGACTGGCGGTCCGATTTTGGCTGTGTGAGGTCTAAGAGCGGCTAGACTCTCGGGAGCTCTGGGGTGGGCGCCAGGGGAGCGGCGCACAGCGAGCACGCGTGGTGACGGACAGGTTGGGAATCCGAGGAGGATGAGCCAGACCAAATCGGGGCCGTTTCTGTTACCGTTGTTCACGTGCCCATAATGACTAATGAGGCCTGTGAAGTACTGTGTATCACTGGGTAGTATTCACCGTGGAATTAATATTTTGGAAGAAGAAAAACTACCTTCATTTATTTTGTTGAAAAATAGCTCATTTGCAATTTAGGGCCTAATTTAAACAGCAGTGAATGAGCCTAGACATAACTGGTGGATAGCAGCCGGCCTGGTGAACAGCCATCTGTTTCTGCCTGGGGCCCATCTGGCCCCGCCTCCATGTTCACTGCACGCTCTCTGGTTGCAGGTGTGCCCGGTCGCCTTCCAGTCCCTTGGCCCCTTCATTTCCACCTTTGCAAACCCTGCCAGGGCGTGTCTGATCCGAGAGGACGGCACCCTGAGTATCCAGCCCCCAGCCACCTGCACCTCCGGGGAGACTGACCGTGCCCCTGGGCCAGCCAGTCCCGGCAGGTGTGAGAGTGCCTCCTCAACCAGGTGCATGGCAGCCAGGAGCTTGACTGGGACCCGCTTTGCCTGTGCGTCCACCCACGCGCTGGCAGTGGTCTCGTCTGGAGTTTTTGTAGCAGTGACCTTCTAGGCAGGATGGAATATTAGGGCTTTGATTATGTAAAGAAGCAAAAGTAATCGCAATAACAATTCTGAGACACGACTACTGCGTCATAAATAATGAAGCTAGCGCGCCTCCCAGATTTAGATAAAATATTCATTGAGAGTAGCGATTAAATAACCTATGAAAGAGAATTTTCTCTTACTTTTTGATTAATGAAGTTCTTTGGCTAATTTACATTGGGAAAAGTATAGTCTTCAAAATGTACCTTTGGTGACATAGGCCATACGAGCACATACAGTGACATCCCTGCCACCCGCATGGGCCCTGCGGCCGATGGTAACCGACTGGGGGAGGGCCAGGCTCAGATTAGGCAGCTGTTTACGAGTGGGTGATCTGCACCTCAGGGAGTGCAGGTCCTTGCAGAGGCTGGTCCATCTTCCCCTCGGGCCCACCTCCTTCCCGGGTTCCCAGGGGGTAGCAGACAGCTGACTGGCAATTTCAGGACCTCCTCTTTCCCAGCGCCTCCCCCGGTGGAGGTACTGAGGAGCAGGGAACGCTGGCCCCTGCTCCTGGGCTGCTTGAGCAGAGGCCAGGGCACTCACCCTGGACCATACTGGAGGGTTGGGCCCCGCGCTCTTGGGTTGTTGATGCACGTCCTTCACCCAGTGGGGCAGAGGGGCTGCCTGGATCTCGTCTCGTCTCGTGATGGCAACTCCAGGAGGGCGGGTAGCTGGCGTGGGGGAGGATGGCCTTGAGAGACTGTGGTTCTCAGGTCTTCTGTATTCCAGTCTAGTCCATGGTGCTAAAATTTGCTTCTTTAAGTTCTGCTTAGTGCAACAAAGCCAGTGCAGACAGAGCAGATTCACCCTTGGGAAGGACGTTGGCAGAAGCCAGCGACTTCCTGCACGTCAGTAGCCCCTCTGCCAGCCTGGTGGAGAACCCCGTGGGCGGCTCTCCCTTGACTGGCATGGAGTTGACCAGGCTCTCCTGAGGCTGGTGATTGTCTCAGTTCCCCGTATTCACGGCCTCCCCATCCGCGGTCACTGTAGACTGGGCTGCCACGCCTGCCCAGGGAGGTCGGCGGGTGTGTTCAGTACTGTTACTGGCAGACTCCTCTCCCCGACATAAACGAGGACTTAGAGCAGCTTCTGAACGTGGCTGGGCCTCAGGAAGAAGGCCACAGCGGACCTGAGCCTGTGCACAGCCGCCATGTGGCTGGGAGCGAGATAGACAGCTCGTGGGAGCACGTGATGACTGACCCAGACGTCCGAGGTTCACGTGGCCCCTTGTCATGAAGAGAAACGGGCTCCTTCTGTGCTGTGCCTTGCCGTGGCCACTCCCTTCCCTTCCACCTGAGTGCGGTGTGTGTGTGTATGTGCGTGCGCACATGTATGTGCACCTGTGTGTGTTTACCCTGTGCACACATTGATAGGAGAGACTCGTTCAGTCTCCCCCTGCTAGGAGTGTCAGCGATACCTCTGTGCAGGCACCTAGGCAGGGCTTTTTCCTGCTGCTTTTGCAGAAGGACATGCTCATGGTCTGGTCCGTTCTCATAGAGGAGTGGCCATTTCCTGGGGATTTGTGTGATAGGGAATTCCTAGTTCCGTGGAGGCTTCGACACCATGTCCCATGTGTGGGGCTGTCTGTGTTTATGGACAGCTGGGGTTGGTGCTCCCCCTGGAGCCCATTAATGGGGCCTTAGCCTGTCTCTGTACAAGGAAGACCACAGCCTCTTCTTCGGGGTTTTTCTCTGTGTGACGGTGCCCCTGAGCCTCTGCACTGGGGGGCCAGGCCTTGCAGCCCACGCCCTGAGCATCTGCCCTGGGGGGGCCAGCCTTGCAGCCCACGCCGTGAGCGTCCACACTGGGGGGCCAGGCCTTGCAGCCCATGCCCTGAGCATCCGCCCTGGGGGCTAGGCCTTGCAGCCCATGCCCTGAGCGTCCACCCTGGGGGGGCCAGCCTTGCAGCCCACGCCGTGAGCGTCTGCACCGGGGGCCAGGCCTTGCAGCCCAAGCCCTGAGCGTCCGCACCGGGGGCCAGGCCTTGCAGCCCACGCCCGTCACCATGGCCCCTCTTTCTCACCAGTGCGTGTTTGTGTTCATCTTCGAGTGGGAGAAGTTGGAAAAACAGCTCTTGCTGCTGTTGCCGGCCAGAGAGTTGTGAAGCTTTTGGGAAGGGAATGTGGAAACCCAGTTAGCCCTGTGACTGTCCTCTGTCCTTAAATTTATGAAGGGAATTAAATCCATGTTTGCCGAAGGAGTGTGCACACATGGCCTATCACTGCTGGTAGCTGCCGACGGAGGCCTGTGTTTGGAACGCACTGCATAGGTGCCTGCGCGTGACTGCCGCCGCCGTAATGGCTGGGGGGGGGGGGGGGGTGGGC
>NW_006159525.1:1485040-1501374 GCF_000334495.1 Tupaia belangeri chinensis
CTGGAGGGGGGGTGGGGCTGGCCGTGAGCTGTGCAGGAGGCCCGAGGTCCAGCTGCGCAGGAGGCCCGAGGTCCAGCTGCGCAGGAGGCCCGGGGTCCAGCTGTGCAGGAGGCCCGGGGTCCAGCTGTGCAGCAGGCCTGGGGTCCAGTCGTGGGGGCTGTGCGGGTGAGCTGTGCAGGAGGCCCGAGGTCCAGCTGCGCAGGAGGCCCGGGGTCCAGCTGTGCAGGAGGCCCGGGGTCCAGCTGTGCAGCAGGCCTGGGGTCCAGTCGTGGGGGCTGTGCGGGCAGCTGCCCTATAGGGCAGGCAAAAGTGGTGAGGAGGGGACTGGACCTGCTTTGGAAGTGTGGGACAGGAAGCTGGTCACTCTTGGGGACAGAGGCGATGTCTGGGAGAGGACCTCACAGAGCAGGTGTCATTTAACTGGGCCCCCTCAGGAACGCGTAGGGCTGGGCTTCCGAGCGCCTCTCAGTGCCCCGGAACTGTCACCGGCTAAACCTCGCATGTACGAGCGTCCTTATCTTTCTTTTGTGGGGAAGAACCCACAGCTGCCTTCAGAGCTTGGGGAGATCTGTGACCCCAGAAGATTCAGAAATAAATGACGCATTTTACTTGTGACTGCCCTGTCTGTGGAAGGAGATGCCACTTAGAACCTCGAGAAGGGCCCTGTGCTCAGTGCCGAGGTGGGACTGCCCTTGGGGGGCGGGGGTGGGGAGCAGCTGCCGGTGCCACACGTCTGTGAACCTTGGCGTCTGTCAGGTGTGACGTGCAGCGAACAGGATGCAGGGATGGTGTCGTGTGTGCGTGTGTTTTGGGAGACTGGGGGTCTGGGAACACCCCATGCATTTTCACTGGAGCAGATGTGCCGTGTGTCCTCTGCACTGTGGGGTCCCTCCGACAGCCGTGGACAGCAGGCAGGGGCGGGCAGCCTCAGAGCTGGCGAGTGGGCTTCGTGCCTGGGCGGAAGCCGTTCATTCGTGCACTGGCGCGGGTGTGCAAGCGTGAAGGCCACAACCCTGCGCTCTGGACGGGGAGCCAGGGCACCTCTCACTGCCCCAGCGGACCACCCTCTGCCGTCCTGGTTCGGTAACACCATGTCTTTTGGAGCCGGGCAGAGTGAACTGCGAGTTTCCCTAACCCAGGCGTCCCGAGTCCCGGTCCGATGCCCCATGCATGGCAGTGTGCAGCCGAAGTCGTTACCAACAACAGCCCCACCTTGCCAGGAGCTCGTCTCCGGATCAGGAACAGGCCCCTGTGCAGCCCCCGGCCAGGCACAGAAGCACGCAGGCGTGTTTATAGTACTCGTGTGTCCTGTGGCCTGGTGCAGACTGTTGTGTGGAAGAGTCTCTGAGTGCACCCCCGTCAGCCAAGTCAAGTGATTGAAATTCCTGCAACTTCCCTCCTGGCAGCTCACGTCCAGGTGCTGCCCACCGTGCTGCAGGCTGCCCAGCTGGCTCTGCAAGTGAGCCCGAGGCCTTGCCGGTGGCCGGTCCCCTCCCAGCTCTGAGGGTCAGAGCGCCCCGTCAGCCTCCTCGGCTCGGAGCGGGCTCTGTGTGGCCCGGATATCACTGAGCACGGCGAGTGTCTGGCCTGCCTGTCACACAGCCGTGCCTTCTTTTACTAATACCCCAGCAGAGATGGTAAATGGCAACTTTCATTCTGTTCTTAAGGTCATGTTTTGGATAACTAGACATCTGATCAATCCAATGATTGATAACATTGATTCTTTTCTACAAAAATAGGGTGGGGACCCAAAAGTACCTGCCCTCTTCTCTGAAGATGACGAGGACCGGCCCTCTGAGCCGGGAGGGGTCTAACCCAGAAATGCTCCATTTCAGTTCTGCGCGTCAGTGACCGTGGAGGGCCAGCACATGGGATTCTGGAGTTTAAGCTGATGACAGCTCTAGCAAATGGCCATGGCTTTGGGCCTCCTGTTATGGGAGTGCTTTGCCCTGGGCTGCTCTGCCGTGTTTTGGAGGAGAGTTTTCGAAAATCCAGCCTTGACCCCTCCACCCACAGCTGGAACCCACTCTGAGAGGGGCGAGCGGGGCCCATCACTGGTTCCCTATTTTCAGTCTCTTCATAAGTTGTCAACTTTCTTGCAGCTAGAGGCTCCAGGGCCTCCCTAATTCCTTCTCTGCTTCCCCAGGGGCCACGCCACACCAGAGTCCCACAGGTAAGGGTGAGGGGGCCTGAGAACACACAGTCACCGCCACGTTAGGGCCTCGTGGTCCTGGGCCCTGACCACACAGTCACCACCGTGTAAAGGCCCCATGGTCCTGGGCCCTGACCACACAGTCACCACCATGTAAAGGCCCCGTGGTCCTGGGCCTTGACCACACTGTCACCACTGTGTAAGGGCCCCGTGGTCCTGGGCCCTGGCCACACAGTCACCACTGTGTAAGGGGCCCGTGGTCCTGGGCCCCGGCCACACAGTCACCACCACATTAGGGCCCCGTGGTCCTGGGCCCCGGCCACACTGTCATCACTGTGTAAGGGCCCCATGGTCCTGGGCCCTGACCACACTGTTACCACCATGTAAGGGCCCCGTGGTCCTGGGCCCCGGCCACACTGTCACCACCGCGTAAGGGGCCCGTGGTCCTGGGCCCCGGCCACACAGTCACCACCACATTAGGGCCCCGTGGTCCTGGGACCCGGCCACACTGTCACCACTGTGTAAGGGGCCCGCGGTCCTGGGCCCCTGCCACACAGTCACCACCACATTAGGGCCCCGTGGTCCTGGGCCCCGGCCACACAGTCACCACCACATTAGGGCCCCATGGTCCTGTGCTGTGGGATGGTCTATTCCCTCGAGGTCTCCAGGGTCAGTGTCCTACGTGTTTCTCTGTTCACCCCGTGTACAGTCTGGTTTTCATGGCGAGATTAACCTCATTTCTCTTCCCCCCAGACCTGCTCTAAAAAGCAGAAATGTAAAGAACTGTAATATAATGTGTTTGAGAGTTGGTTAAGGTTACATCTTTGATCAGTGAGAAATGAGGTGATGCCCCTTTTGCTGGTCTGTCTGTAGAACACTGGCAGGAAAACCCATGTCGTTCCCAGAACACAGAGCACAGCTGCCGTTGCCCTGGCCTCGTTGTCACAGAGGGGAGAGAAAAGAGCAGATTCTCCCAAGTTAAGTCTATTTTGAGTTATGGATTTGAAAGGGTCTTGCATGATTGGGCCTTTGTCCTGTGGCATGGGATGGGTGGGTGTGCAGCTTGACGCCAAGGTTCTAGAGCGGTCCATCAGGATGTGAAAGAAGAGAAAGGAAACAAAAACTCCAAAAGTCGGGCCAGCAGGTGATGTAGTGGTGAAGGCACTGGGCCCCACAAGTCCTGGACCTGGTGGCTTAAAAACACGCTGGGCACTTGTGCATGCATGCCCAAAATCCTGGAGGAGAGTGGACGGGAAGGGACTGCAGCATGGCCATTCCCTCTGGGGCTGGCCTCTCACTTTCCCTCTCTCTACTCCTTTCTGTCTCCCTCCAATCAGCATATGCACTCTGTGGCAAGAATCTAAAACATAAATGAAAACCTTGGATGATGAGGAACCGTCCTCTCACACAAGATGACCAGAAGTGCAGGATGGACCATGGCTAGAGGCCTGGGGCCGGAGACTGCGACTCGATGTTGCCCCCTCCCACTCTGCCTTGGTGCTTCGAGGCAGTGGGCATGCTCAGTGGAAGAAGGGCCTGTGTCTTCCCCCTTTTCTTTGCCGTGAAGAGCGACCCCATCTCCCGCCCTCTTGGCCGATCCTGCTTCTGCAGTGGCTGCCGTGCGTGGCCGTGAGTGTGGCGTGGGCCAGAACCTGAGCACAGTCAGGGCTCTCCAGAGCCATCAGGTGGCCGGTGGTGCGAGCTGCTGCCCCCGAGGGCTGTTCTGGAGAAGTGGACTCATGACACCTTTTGCATTGCCTTCACCTGTGGTCTGCTCCAGCCTTGTCTTGACACCTAGAGTATGTGCTGAGCTGGGCTTGCACCGAAGGCGCTGGAATAGCAGCAGTTCCTGAAAGGACAGTGGCGATCCCTGTGGCACATCTTGTGGACTTACTAACTTGGAGAATATGGGGTCTTTGGGACCTCATACCAAAATATTTCTGTTTCATCATGTCGTCTGTTAAAATCAGCTGTACATTCCAGCAGAAACCTTGGGAACGGAAGTTTCTGTTAGCGGGCCTCGGAGCGACTGAAGTGCCTCTCAGGGTCCTGGCGACTTGCCCAGATCATATACTGAGCCGATTCGTCAGAATCCATTCAGCTGGTAGGCAGTATGACATTTCACGTGCAGGTTGGAAATCCATGTCATGGCGGAAGGAGAAGGTCAGGTCCATCTGAGTTAATGTTAATCAATGACCAGAGACCAATATGTCATCGTCTAATGTTCTGCTCATGTTAATTGCCAACCTAATGTTAAGGGTCATTGGCAGACATTAGGAACGTTCTGACATGTGAAAATCGAGACCAGTTTTCTGAGTAAACTTTACTCCTTAGCCATATCTTTCCACTCAGATTCACCTCTCCCTGCCCGACTCCCGCCTCTCGCCAAGGTTGTCCGCCATTGTGCACCGAGGCCCGAGAGATGGCGAAGGTGCTGGCTCTGTCATCCCACAGGCCTCGCCCTCTGGAGTGGTCTGTGCCTTGAACACAGGAGGGTACGGAGCGGCCACGGGGCGCCCTGGGGCTCAGAGAGTGGTAGGCAGAGACCCTGGCTTTTGTCCCCTTGCGAGGACCTGGAGCAGTCTTAGAATGAACATCTTCAGGTTCTGTTTTCCGTAGCTCTTCAGCGGGACTGGGAGACGACTGGCCACACCATGTCCTGTCGCCATGTACGGCCGTGCCGCGCGGCTCTTAACATCTGGAAAGACAACTGGCTTCGCAGAGAGGTCTGTCTCGCAGAAGGCATTTCTGGCACCAAAAGGGGAGTCGTGGCCAGGGCAGAGGTAGGGCGGCTTCCTCATTTGGACACCTTGGTAACATGTCATTCACCCCTGCAGGATCCTAGTGAACCCCAAGAAGGAGCCAGAGACCGAGCAGAGCCGTGGCCCCAATCCCTTTGAGGAAAATAAATCTAAATTACAGGTTTGTTCCTTTAAAAAAAGAGGCCAACTCAAAACCTTATGTTTTCTTTTTTTTGGAGAGGTTCTTGCTATAGGGCGCGTGCGCTCGCCAGAAAGACAGAGAGACATAGAGAGATAGAAAGTGAGAAATCACCCCCCAGGGGGGATGGCCACGCCGCAATCCCTTCTCCTCCATTCTCCTCTTAGGATCTTGGGCACGCACGCACACGCGCCCAGCGTGAGTTTAAGCCACTGGGACTGGGACTTGAACCATGGTCGACTACATGGGAGTCCAGCGACATAGCCATTACGCTAACTGCTGGTCCCCAAACTTTATGTTTTCTGAAAGTTAACAATGGCCATTGGGGGTCAGCCGGTGTGGCCTGCTGGTTATGGAGCAGGATCTCCCATTGCGAACTGCATGGTTTGAGTCCTGGACGTGGTGGCGTGACAGATGTGCCTGTGTGTCTGTGCATGTGTGTGTCTGTGCATGTGTGTGTCTGTGCATGTGTGTGTGTGTGCCTGTGCATGTGTGTGTGTGCCTGTGCATGTGTGTGTGTCTGTGCATGTGTGTACAGACCCCAAAGGAGGAGACAAATGACCTCATGATCATCCTCCACATGCTTTCTCCCTTTCTCTCTGTCTCTCTCTTCCTTGCAAGTGCGTATGTGCTTCGGCAAATTAAAAATAGACGTATAGCTATTGCAGGGCCAGCAGGTGGCCTGGTGGTTAAGGCACTGGATTTCCACATGGCTGACCACAGTTCAAATCCTGGACCTGGTGGCTTGCATTCTCTCTCTCTGTCTCTGTCTCTGTCTCCAGTGAGTACATGAGCCTTGTCACAAACTAAAAACAAAAATAATGATAAATAAAATTAAATAAATAATTCTTTTTAAAAAAAGTATAGCTATTGGAACCAAATGTTTTTTCCGTTAGTATTAATTACTTAGTTCATTGTATGGCTGACATTTCTTCTCTAACCTAAAGAATATAAATTCTATTTATAAGTAGTATTTAGAGTCTCCTGAGCAATGTAGAATAGTATTTTAAAAAGCAAACCAATATGAGAAAAAATATTGACATCTAACAGTAACACTCAGCGTCAGCTTGTAAAGGTTGTCCTGCTTTGCTTTTTTTGGCTCGGAGTGTTTCTGACAGCCTCTTCTGTTGGGCCATGTTTGGCTTGTTCAGTCTTGTGAGCTGGCTCCCTGTGCCATGGAAGTCCCTTGAATGTGCTGTTACTGTGACCCAGTGTGCTGGGACACATGGTTAGGCAAGGCCTTACGAGGGCAGGATCTCACCAGGCGGGAAACCGTAGGCGTGAGTCTGTGGGCCGGGTGCCAGGCCCTGGGTTATGGGGCAGCTGAAGAAAGAGGAGAGAATCTTAGCCCTCCAGAGCTGGGTGGGCAGGCCCTGCCGTCCAGGGTGTTGTCCGTGGTGCTAGGTGTCGTACTGACCTGGGGGACAGCTGGGGGATCTGTGTTACCTCCGTTGGAATCGAACACCGCACTCCCTGCAGAGGACGAGGTTGCCAGTGTGCGCCGTGGCCTCGTCCCTCCCCCACGCCCACCTAGTGGTTCCCACCGAGTTCCCCGCCCGGGTGCTCCTGCTTGTTGGCCCAGCACTGCCCACGCCTCCCGCCAGCACGATGACCCCTTTTCCGTTACCAGGACATGGTGCCTCAGTCTCTGCTAGATCAGTTCGTGTGATGACCAACCCCGCCCGCGCCCAGACCGTGGACACCGACATAGCCAAGCACTGTGCCTACAGCCTCCTTGGGGTGGCGCTGACTCTGGGCGGGCAGGACTGACAGTGCCTGAAGGGTGCCTATGGAACGCTGGCCTCTGATGTGCAGCCCAGAGTCAGCGCCTCCGGGAGCACACACGAGCGGGGCGAGGCTCCAACTAGACAGAAAAGGGAGCCATGGCGAGCCCGTGGGCCGAGCATCTGGGCACGAGCTGCCGTACCCCTGTCTCTGAGATAAAGCTGTGAGTGGCCAACACCCGGCAGTACTCGTGCTCCGGAAATGGCCCGTAGGGTGCCGAGGACAGTGAGATCCACCTGCCTGTGTCCGTGTCTGCGTCGTCCCCAGTGGAAGTGCGTCGGACCCTCGCTTTCTCACCCACAAGCTGGCTGTGATTCTCGGGGATCAGCTGACGGCCGCTGACCTTGTGCCCGTGTTCAGTGGCTTCTTAAGGATCTGGGTGAAGTGTGCATAGGAGTTCTCAAACACCTGTACGGTTTCCTAAAGGGAGGAAGAGGCTAAAAATAAAACACCCCACGCCTCTCCAGGCCCAAGCCCTCTGGATGTCCGGCATCAGCGAGAAAGCAGTGCAGTCACAGCGGCTTCCCCAGTTGACCCAGACCATCCAGGGTCTGAGAGTGGGGGTCTTTCAGTGACCGGTGGACATTTTCATCTTTCCTCCTCACCCGTCCGTCACAGATGAATGAGTTCCCTGGAGGGAGCTAGCCACGCAGCTCCACACTGCACCCTGGTGGTGCCTGCCTGTGGGCAGCCCTCCGGCTGGGCCCAGCTGCATCTCAGGCTTCCCCAGTTGACCCAGACCATCCAGGGTCTGAGAGTGGGGGTCTTTCAGTGACCGGTGGACATTTTCATCTTTCCTCCTCACCCGTCCGTCACAGATGAATGAGTTCCCTGGAGGGAGCTAGCCACGCAGCTCCACACTGCACCCTGGTGGTGCCTGCCTGTGGGCAGCCCTCCGGCTGGGCCCAGCTGCATCTCAGTTCTCATGAAGGCTCTGTAAGACGGCTGTGCACGGCCCCCCCCCTCCCCCTGCATGGCCATGAGCTGCCCTGATGGACCCTGGTGCATGAGGACCTGGTGGGGCTGCCCCCCTCCAGGCTGAGCCCGCTCTGGAATGCGGCAGTGGCACCCCGTGTTCTAACACACAGACTTACTTTTCAGGGAGGAAACCGTGAAAGAAGGTAGATCTGGGGCACTGGAAGTGTGTCCGCAGGAGAGCTGATGGGAGCAGGGTGGCGGTGTCCAGGTCCCCGTGTCAGTTCCTAGCCGGGCCAGGGGCTGGCGGGCCGGGTTAGGCTGTGAGGGGCACCCTGGCCAGTGACAAATGTACAGGCTAGAGTGTGATAAAAGGGGGTCTCGGGTTCATTTTGAGGGATCGCATGTTTTTATTTATATACACATTTTTAAAAAATAGTGGCTTCATGAAGACAAGAGGAGAGACTATCATTATCAGTTTCAAGAATTTGCACTGACCGACAGCAGGAGCTGGCGGCTTCGATGTGAACCAGCAAAGTAAACCCTGCTTTATGAGGAGGCAGACTAGATGGGATCACTCTTCATTTTCCTCCCCTACAACTGATCTCTAAACCAGCAGTAATAGTGCTCTTTTGGATAAAGAGATTATGTTTTATTAAGGTATAAGCTGGGCTCCAAAGCTCCTAGTTACAAATGCCACAGTCTCCAGGGAGACGTTCATTTTCAGATGAAGACAGGGCTAGAGTCACTTTGGAATTAGAGTGTTCTGCTGTTCTATAAGGCAATTTATGTGAGCCAAATAAAAGATGAATCACCCACTTTTCAATATTTTCCTATTAATCAGAGCAGTTTTTGCCAAAGCTTTCTGAAACATTCTGAGTGTGACCGCTCTCTGTAGGGTACAGCTGGACTCACTGTAAAAAATGAGCTAGGAAAGGGTCAGATGAGACAATTGGGCGATTAAAAGGCAGCTCAGGGCTGTGGTCACTTTGTGTGTGAAAAGGTTTTTAATTCCGTCTGCTGCTGGTGAAAGGAGGGCCAGGGTCTAGACAGCAGGAAGGAATTACAGCAGCGCTTTGCACAACCCTTCTAGGTGTACGGGTGTGCTTTTCGTGGTGCGGAGTGGGTTTCTCTGGTGGTGGCGGTTTGGGTATTAGTTTCCGCCTGGTGAAGATTCATTTCAGTATCTTCGGCTTTCATTTTTCTTACCCACAACTAGAAATCGCTCAAATAATTGTCTTCCCTGAAGAAATTCATCAGACTTTTGCAGATATGGAGGCTATGATGTGGCTGACGCCAGGGGCAAACGGGAAGAGCTTTCTCTTCGCTGCGATCGTTAATCATCATGCTTAATTTGAGAGATGGAGGTTTCAGGGCTCTGCGGCGTTCTGGCCGCGGGGAGAGCGGGCGGGCCGCGCTGTCCACGGCGCCGCGCTATCTCCCATCTCGCCGGCTTATTGGAGCCGGGCTGCTGATAGGAAGGCTGCGCTCCGTGCCCACGATGTCGGTGTCATTTTCTGAAACGAGCGCTTTCAAGATGAGAGTCCCCACCTGCACTCCTGGCTCCGGGCCCCCCGCTTCCTCCACATCTTTTCATTTCCTTTGGTTGCCAGGGTGGAAGCGATGCCATTGATTTTCACGCCCGTCTCCCCCAGCCCCATTTGGGCCTCGGCGAAGGCGCTGGCCGTAGGCCGCCTCCGCCTGCCGAGGCGCGTCCGCGCGGTCCTCGCAGCGAAGATAGACGCTCGGTTCTCCCCACGCGGGCCCGGGTCGCGGGAGCCGCGCCGCCGCCGTCTCTGCAGTGGGCGGTGGACACAGGCCCGGGGCTCCCGCCATCTGTTTATCTTTGGGAACTTGAGCGTGCTGGCTATTTTTATATTATCTGATTTTTAAAGTTTTATGTGCTTTTCGGCTGATAACCTAAAACTGAAATATTAAATCTGTGTTCATAAATTTCTCAACTTCTGTTTTACGGAGTTTCATTTATTAACTTTTTGTTTGATTTGTGCGTGTGTGAGAAAGAGGAAACTTCGACTTTACCTGCGTTTCTTCTCCTGGGTGACTGGGGTTGGCGCCTGGGCTTGGCGCCCATTGACCCCAGCCTGGCTGGGTCTGCAGGGCTGGTTCCCTTCCCAGCCTGCTGTTTTTATCCATAAGGTGAAATGAGAGTGAACAGACATTATAAGGTGTTTTTAGCCCCCAAATAATTTGATTTTTTAAAAAATCTCAGACTATTTATACTGATTTGGGAGCTCTATAATCCCAATGATGTTTATGATTACTTAATGCCTATGGCCTTAAATCGTGTGCAGATACAGTTCCTGAAGTCCGGTGCATCTCCTTCAAGCTAGTAAGGAATCGAAGCCTTTTTTGTTTATAATTTTTACAAATAGGAATGTTTATATATTGATATTTTCTGTTTTAACTAATTCCCTTATTTGTTTTTTCTGGATTTGGTATATCAGCTTCTTTATGAATTTTTGTAAAATAATTCTAGTGGATCTATTAAAACCTTTTAAGTTTTGAAGTTAGGTACTACTGTAGTTTTATCAAAGCAAGACAGCTGTTTTATTAAATTGTATGCTTTAGTGATGGACATTGTGGATGAATCATTTTATCCCTGAAACCATTAACATAGCTTCGTTTTTCTTTTTAATGCAGGTTGGGTTTGCACTACACTGTGGCTTTATAGAGATGCATTTAGCAAGCAAACACTCCAGTTTAGAAGAGCTGACCCTGCTTACATGGGCTTGCACCAGCTGAGTACTGGCCAAAAAAGAAATCTCATTTGAAAAATAATTGATTTTAAGATAGATGGCATTAACATTTTATAAACATGACATGTTCTGAAAGGGAATAATTCCACTATCTGGCAAGGAAACGTGTTCTAAACTTTGGAACTTGAAGTGTAATAATGTGTCAGTATTTTCCCAGTGCCAGGCTCTCATTTCTGTGTGTGTTGTCATGTAGCAGACATCTGTTTTCACTGCGTTCTAACGATTACTAGGACAAGAGTTCCTTCCTCCAGAGCTAGTAACTCACGTAGGGGGCAGCCAAGCATCTGGTTGCAGCAGTTGGGGTGGCCCGCAGCGCCCACGCTGTCCTGGCTCTCCGCAGGTGGTGGCGATCCTGCACAAGCTCTACTCCAGCAGCGAGAACACACTGGGCCTGCGCGTCCTCAGTGAGCTCGTGCACAGGTTCCGGCACTGCGCCAAGTGGGTTGGGCGGCAAGCTTTCGTGGTCATCTGTCAGGTTAGCCCAGGTGCAGCTGGGTGGGGGCTGGGGGGCGTCCCCTCCTGTGTACGCCTGCCGTGTGCAGGTACCCAGCTCACCGGAGCATGCCAGCCGGGAGCGCCAGCCGGGAGCACCAGCCGGGAACCTGGGTCAGCTCCCCTTACACCCCTATCTGGAGGAGACTGTGACCAGCCCGAGTGCTGGAGGGTGGCCTGGGGGGTACCCCCTTGACTGACGAGCACCCGACGTGCCAGGTTACTCTGGTCCCACAGAGAAGACACAGGCTCCTGTCACACCCAGTCACACCCAGCCTGCCACGTCTGTCACTGCACCTCCCTGCACCCGTGCCCTGGAGGGCAGTGGGGTGAAGAACAGTGGCTGGAGCAGGGCCCGCTGGACTCCGAGTGAATGCACAAAGTTCCTGTGCGCCCGTCCAGCCCCCAGGTCGTCCTCTCTGGCTGTTTGGAAGTGTGGCTGGGCTTTATCCTTGGCTGGGGACAGGGGCAGTGATAGTGGCTGCCATTTTGCGACTGTGTCTCTGTGCCACACCGCTAATGAGTGGACGCTGGCGTACCTTTTGACCTTTAGAGCAGTTTTTTATGATGATGCATTTAAAGCCCAGAGAAGTTAAGTAACTTGCTCAAGATCACACAGGAAATATGAAGCCACAATTTTTTTCTGCTTATGTGTTATTTTAGACATTTTTACTTGTCATCATGCACAATCTCAAGCCTCTACAGAAGTACAGGGAGTGGCGTGCTTTGTCTCTGCCAGTCCCTCAGCCAGCCTTGTTGATGGGCAGAGAGGGTGGGGCTGACCACTACCCACCCCAGCCCCCAAGCCCTTGCTCTCTCAGAACCCCATCAGGAGACTCAGCAGCGCCCCCTGTGGGCTGGAGGGGTGCCGCAGGGGTATTTGGCCATCCACTTAGAAGCACAGCAGGTGGCCGAGTAAATCCCTGACCCACAAGCCACAGGGTCCCCTGAGGAAAAGGCAATGCTGCCCTCGGCCTGGGCGGTGCGCGAAACAGCAGTGCTTGGGCCCAGTTCTGTGACTTAGCAAACCTGCAGTCAGCAAAAGGGAGAGACACTGCCTAGTTGGGCCCAAGGAAAATCAGTGAGACTTTCGTTGCCTCTGACCCGGCAGTGGCAGGAAGGAAGGGTCGCACTGCTGTGCCGTGCAGGGTAGGCAGCTCTCCCGCCGCGGGCAGTTCGGGTGGAACTGCAAGTCTGAGGCTGAGTCCCAGTACCCTGGGTGGCCTTGGATAAAGTGCCTCTCTGCACTTCGCGTCCTCTTCTGCCAAGCGCACACAGGAGCGTGTGCCCACGGCCAGCGCCGCGCCGAGGCTTCAGTGAGGCGGTCAGTTACCTGGAATGGCGCCTGGCACCTGGTGGCTACAGAGCTGCCACTGCAGCGCCCACCACTGCGGGGGAGCGTGGCCGGGGCCTGCGGTGAGAGTACACGCCTGGCTTGCACTCCCCTCTCTGCTGTCACCCGTGGGACCCAGAACTGTGTCACAGTGAAAGGAGGCCCGCTTTGATTTCCAAGACCGGTTGGGAGAATCAGAGAATGTGCACACAGGTCAGCGGGGATCCCCACTGGCGGGCACGCCGCCGAGTGCAGCAGCCGTGCTGGTCGGCTGTTACAGGGCTCTGGGCGCCAGGTGGGCGCCGAGTTTGGGCTGTGGCCGCCCTCAGGCCTGGGTTCTGCTGGCAGCAGAGGTGGGGCCCCCCACCCTCCTGGCTGGCGTGCAGGGACGCACACTGCCTGTGGCCCTCATATAGCCCACCGCGGTCAGCGGGGAGGCCAAGGCTTGGGAGTGGAGCTGGCACGTGACAGGGCGAGGTTTTGAACCCAGGCCTCTCTGGCTCCACAACCTCCACTCTCCCCACTTGTACACTTGTGGGAGCTCTAATAAAATAGTGGCCAAATTCAGTGCTTGAAAATTTTTTAAAGAATTATTTACTTTATTTGTTTATTGTTATTATTATTATTATTTCACATGAGTTTGGTTAGAGAAAGACAAGTTGCCAGGAGGGGGGGGGAAAGCAAGCCACCAGGCTGGGACTCGAACGTGGTCAGCCATGTGGGAATTCCAGCACCTTAACCACCACACCAGCTGCTGGCCCCCAGTGCTTGAGATTTAAACTCACACGTACTCAGACTTTCAGGGTCTGCCATGACCTCTTCGGGAATTGTTGAACGACGTCCCGATTCTGGCATCCTTGAGTCCTAGGTGGTGGTGGGCGAGGTGTGTGTCCCCATGGGCCAGTTTGTCGAGCGCTTGCTTCCTGGCCTGCCGAGTCTGGCGTCCGACCCTGCACCCAATGTGAGGTCCTGCTCGCCAAGGCGCCGAGGCAGTCGCTGTTGGAAAAGCACATGGAGCACCGCCCAATCTGACACAGTTTTAGTAAACACCTTGGCTGCGAAAGATGGCCAGCTTCCTCTGGGAGTCAGCGCGGTGCTGACAGTGCACCGCAGATTGATGACGAATAGAGGCCGCTTCCACACGCAGTATTGCCATCTATGAAATGCTAAGGCCACGGTTGTAATTCAGTCTCTACATTGAATAAACATGCTAAAATGTAAACTATTACAGAACCTTCTAGAAATAAGCAAAGCTTTGGTAAATGTTGAGCGATGACATAAACGACTACGAGGCGTGGTAAACTGAAGCCTTAACTATTAAGTTTAAGGGTACCGCGTTGTAGGCAGTCAGGACCCATTCAGTTACACTTTCAATCTGAACAGGGTTCGTACCAGCTTTGCATCTGGGGCAGCTTATTCCTGTCGATACCCCTGGAGGGAGGCGCCATAGGCTCTGCCCTGAACATGCGTTTCTTGCCACTCAGCCTGTCCCACCCGATCGGCACCCTGCTCCTCCTCCTGTATTCCACACGGGATGACCCATTAATTTGTGTTTAGGGGAAAAGGGTATTTAAAGTGTTTTAGTTATTTTAATTTAAAAAATAAATGTAACTAGTGAGAGTACATTGTTAAAATTTGAGAAATGACTTTTCGATGAAGGCAGTTGATCATTTGAAAGGATTATGCGTTGCTCTGTGAAGAGTACTTTGTGGCCCTGGCATATGGTTTAAAAAGCCCAGAACTAGGGTATGTTTTAGAACACAGTTCATGGCACACGGGCTTCACACGTGGTTTCTCTCTAGCGTATTTCAGAAATGCCGGTAACCCTCATCTTGAAGTTGTCCAAGAGCCCATCCTAGCTCTGCAGTTGGACCCAGACCAAGATGTCTCCTTTTTCCCACCCTGGAGCCCATGCGCCGGAACATTGTAGCTACTGTGCTAGAGAAACGGGATTAACCGTGCTGCGATGGGTCAGTCTGGCTGCTCTGCACTCGGCACGTCTGTCTCACCAGAACTTATACGCTGCTGAGGGAGGAGAGATCTGGAACTTTCATACCCTGCACTCAAGTGAGCCCTTTCCCGTCTATGGCTCCAAGGGCCTGAAGCCTGGATAGGGGCTTATCCCAGACAAGTGGGCCCACACTGCATTTCCCTGTGCCTCCAAGCCTGACCTGTGACATGCTGAGGCGAGGCTGCAGCCCCCGGTGGCTCACGGGGGATGGCCTCTATGCCATCAGCTTGCCTACTGCGGTTTGCCTTTTCTGTGACAGACTACATTGTTCCAAGCCCTCCCCCCCAGGAAAGTAGTTGACTGGAGGCCTTGTGTCTTCAATAGACTTACGTAGTTGCTTCCCTCATCTTTCCTATAAAATATAGTTTATGGTGTTGTATTTTATTTTTAACTGAAACTATGTACAAATGTAAATAACTCTTGACAGGGAGAACATATGTTAACGTAATATTAGTCTCTTATCAGCGAGCTAAACAAATGCGTCGGTTAAATTTATGCCGCACTTTGCGTTGCTACAAACATAACTCAAGTAGTCAGTTGACTTTTGAAAAATGCAGCAGTTAAAGAAATGTAAGGACTGATTTACGGCACTCTTCCTAATATTGTCCTTTTGTTATAAACTACTTAATGCCTTTTCCTTTAGCACCTCCGCCTCCCTTTCTGCAGGAACTGTCTGTAAAGACATATGTTGACCTTGGAGAGAGGCGTGAGGCTAGGCGTGTTTTCATTCGGTATGGGCATATCGTCACGTTCAGACACTTAGGAGGGAAGCGGATGACTGATAGGCTTGGGTATTGACATTGCGTCTAATGCTTTAGAATTTTAACAAAAAACAGGAAGCTATTGTTCTCATCAGAATTTGTCCACAAATACCAGGGAGTTTAGGGGTTAAATTATGTACTTTTCAAATTGATCTAAATACACAGAAGTTAGATGTTATGCTTTTAAAATTTAGATAAGAGAAAGATGCTCTGGAATTTAAATGGGTTTTTTATTTACTAGAAACTCGAGGTCCTGTAAACCTGTGACTGAGTTCTGCGGACGTGAACACTCATGCTCCTCTTCCCGTTATTTTCCGGGTGTGTTTTCAAAGGTGGGCATTGGGAGGATGGAGGAACAGCCTGGGATTCGTGAGACCCTGCAGCGGGCCGTGCCATTTTCCCTGAGATCTTTCTTTCCCATCTTTTTCTTTTTCTTCAAATAAATTTCTGAGGTTGCATATTGAATTTCCTGGTATATAGGATGTGCCCTTCTCCCACCCCAAATTCCCCAAAATCCCCTATATTGTGTCAAAGAATATAAGGTCCCTCACATGTGTGCGAATTCACTTTGTAACCCAGGGCAGCATTTAGGCAAACTGCACGAGAGACTGAGATAATAAATTGGAGGCTACACGTTCCATTAAAAAATCATTCCATCTTGTATCTAATGCTTGCCTAGAGCAGATAGATGGAGTTACTGTTTTGCCTCAGTAACAAGCAAGTTTTAACTTTTTTTATTACCTAGAAACTGAGATGTCATGTTGTTAAACTCTGTTGATCTAGCAGCAAGTGGAATTATTCATCTGGAATCTTATATTCAGTGCAGAGCTTAGTTTCTCATTAAGGATAAAAGCTTCAGTCTGTGTTGTGATGTGTGGAATTTGCATGGCTGAACCCCAGTGTGCTTGTGGATTGTAGAGGCTGTGACTAATCTGACCTTTACAGTCACAGTCTGTATGTTAAAATTTGTCTGTGACTCATATAAATGCTTTTCCAATGCAAAGGTTGTTTTTATGACTGTAATTTCTCTGCAAACAGTATTTTTAAAGCTTGCATTTCATTCTTTTTGGTAACAACTGACATTTTCCGAAGATTGCTCTGAATGTCCTTGCCCTGATCTGTCCCTCTTCACTCTGGCTCTTGGATGTATTTCTTTTTTTTTTTTTTT
>NW_006159525.1:1501850-1503312 GCF_000334495.1 Tupaia belangeri chinensis
CTTCCCCTTCTAACTTCGACCATTGGCTTTCTTTCTTTTTTTTTTTTTTTTGGAGAGATTTTTCGCTATAGGGCTCGTGCGCTCGCCAGCCAGACAGAGAGAGACATTAGAGACAGAAAGTGAGAAATCACCCCCCAGGGGGGATGGTCACGCCGCAATCCTTTCTCCTCCATTCTCCTCTCGGGAGCTTGGGCACGCACGCACATGCGCCCGGCGTGAGTTTTAAGCCACTGGGTCCAGGACGCGAACCACGGTCGACTACATGGGAGTCCAGCGACATAGCCATTACGCTAACTGCTGGTTCCCTGCTCTTGGATGTATTTCTAACCGTAGCTGCCAGTGTCCATTATAACTCGACCATCACGTGGAAGGAAGTGCCCTGATTTTGTTTTGTTTGGTCTTTAGATTTTTGCCGTAGGGTGCATGGGCTCCTCGGAGAGAGAGACAGAGAGAAAGTGAGAAGCCCTCCCTGCCCCGCCATGGCCGTGCTGGGACTCCAATGGTGGAAGCTCCTGCGTGCTGGGTACTCACAGGCCTCCTCTGGGGGGTTAATGGAAGGCACTGCTAGAGCTCACCTGTAAGCTGTCCTGACCACAGGGCCATCACAGCCTTCCCCAGGGGGGTGTCGGTCCCCCCATGTCCTGACCACAGAGCCATCGCAGCCTTCCCCAGGGGGACGCCGCCTCCCCCCTCATTGTCCTGACCACGGAGCCAGGAGCCATCGCAGCCTTGCCCAGGTGGATGTCTGTCCCTCCCCCCTCCCCCTTAAGGTTTTTATCAGCACTTCTCTCCCTTCAAGAATTCTGGAGCATTTCAAAGTTGATGGATTGTGATGTAGCTTTCAAATTTTCCATGAAGGCCCGTCTGTCACTTTTCTGGAGCAGCCACATCTACTGTCCACCTCCTCAGGCCCAGAGCTGCAGAGGGGAACCACATTCTGCCGTGGTTTCGCGTTCTTGCTGGAAATACTTTTTTTTTTTTTTTGGAGAGGTTTTCGCTATAGGGCGCGTGCGCTCGCCAGACAGAGACATAGAGACAGAAAGCGAGAAATCCCCCCCCCAGGGGGGATGGAAATACTTTTGAGCATGGCTTAAGACCTTTGCAGCCCTCTGTAGTGATGCATGCAGATCCGCAGACTGTGCTGCTGAGGGACACCCAGAAGAGGTCAGGTTCCTAACAGTGGCGGGAACCCCCCCGCCCTTGTAAGAACGACCTTAGCTGCTGGGAGGCTGCGGGGCCCAGCGGGGCCCAGGCGGCAGAGCATGGCCTCTGGGCCATATCAGTGTTTATCCCAATAAACCTCCTGGCTGTAGGAAGCGCTTGTGCCCGTTTCATTAAAGATCCGCCTTCTGCACCCACGTAAAGCTGCGTCTTTGTTCTTCACAGTCGACCCCAGGGGCTCAGGCCACCGCCCTGCGGGACCCCGCGTCACAGTGTGCCGCCATGGCGCGGCGGGGCGATG
>NW_006159525.1:1503504-1507988 GCF_000334495.1 Tupaia belangeri chinensis
GAAGCCGCAGCCGGAGGCTCGTTCTAGACCCGCACGCTGTGAACGTTCCGCTGGACTCAGCCCCTGCTGTCTTCTTCATGCGGGTGCGGCTGGGGGAGACCGGGGAGATCTTCCGGGCGCCCAACTGCCGCATCGACATGACCGTGCGGGAGCTCAAGGAGGGGCTGGAGCTGGTGGCCGGCATCCCCTTCAACTTGCAGCGACTCCAGTACCTGGACCAAGGTGGGCCCCGCCCCTCCTGCAGAGGTGCTCCCTCAGCCCAGGGACACCCAGCCCACTTCTGAACCTGAAATCCCCAGGGAAACAGGCCTCCACGAGCACCCCAGGCGTCAAAGCAGACCCCAACCACAGAAACTCAGAAGGAAGAGCCCCAAGGCCCTGGACACAAGGGGTCTGCCCGGTCCCCACAGCAGGCTTGCGCAGACCCCAGAGCTTGTCCACAGCGGGACCCTCTACAAGCCCTGGGTGTCAGGCTGTGGCAGCCAACCCTGACCACAGCAAGACTCGGCTCGCGAAGCCCCGCGGGACCCCAGAAGCTCACACCCTCAAACTCCCCAGGTCTTCGTAAGTGACCCAAGTCCCAAAGCCAGCCATGCCCACATGAGACCGTGATCTGAAACAGCTGCTCTTGGGGGACTCTGAAGCCCAGGGCAACCTGCCTGTGCCAGCACCCCAAACTCATTGCAAACCTCAAGTCGTGCTGAACTCATGAACGTTAGACCCCCCAGTCCTCCAGCTACCCATGTCCACATGAGGATGCCAGAGCCTGAAACAAACCCTTAGGACCCCCAAACCCAGGACAAACCTGCCCCAAACGGAACCCCAAATCTCCAGGCTAAGCATGACTACCTCAGAACCCCAAATCCTCCAGCACCTGTGCCCACAAGAGGACATCGACTGAAAACAAATCCTGCCCATACAGCCCACAAGCCAGAACAAGTCCGGCCAAGTCTGAACCCCAATTCTCAGTTTTCACATGAACCCCATATGACCCTCAGAACCTAAACTCTTCTGTAAGCACGCCCATACAAGGATGCCAAAGCCCAGGGCAGACCTTGTCCACCTCGGGTCACATGTGAACTCTGCCCGCGTTTGAACCTCGGAACCTGACGCTGCCCCACGGCCACGACAGAACCCAAAGTCCCAGAGCAGACATGGTCAATTCCAAGCCTGCGATCTCCAGCCTGCACTTGTGCATCTGAACCCCAATCCAGCTACTTCTGTCTACCCAAGGGTGGCAGAGCCCATAAGGAGCCCGGCTCGCGGCTGGACCCCCACTGTCAAAGTCAATTCTGCCCACGTCTGAAACCCTGCCTGCCCCAGAATGCCTATCCAAGCAAAGTGTCCTCATTGGGGCTCCAAAGAATGAGGGAAACCCTGCTCATAGCAGCACCCCAAAGTTCAAGTCTGAACCCCAGTCTGCATGCCAGCCATGTCACATCAGCACCTCCAGGTCGAAGCCAGTGCCCATCCTGGAAGGGCGGTCAAGGTCCGAAACCAGCCTTACAGGAATCCCAAACTCAGAGCCAGCTGTGCTGTATTTAAACCTGAATCTTTCAACCAGTCCTACCCATGTAGACCCAAGCCTGTCTATGTCAGAACCCCAGATCTCAGAACGGATCCTATCACTAGGAAGACTCCCGTACCTCAGGGCAGAGCTTCCCGGTTCCTCACTCCCACTCGCTGCACTACTCAGAACTCTGAATCCCAGAACACGTCCTTCCCATGTAAGGGCTTCAAATCCCAGAACAGACCCTTCCCGTACCGGGACCCCCAGACAGACAGCAAAGCTTGCTTTCTTCGGAAGCCCTCTTCAGGACCCCACATCTGAAAACCAACCCTATCCGTGTTTGAACCCCGAATACCGGCACTAACCTATCCATTTCAGAACCCAGTACCCACAGCTCCCGTGGCTAAATCAGGGCCCCAAAGCCCCCTGTACAGACAGATCCTATGTGTCAGGTACCCAGTAGGGCCCTAGAGCCCGTCTCCCTCCTCCGGCCTCCTCTCCTCGACCTGAGAATGTGGCTTTTCCTATCCAGTTCCCTGGGTATTTAGGATATGAGAACAGGGTCAAAGCCCCTGGGCTCCATCATCTCCCCATTCAGTAGAAACCAAGGCAAAAACGCTTCAAGAAAATAAAGAGAAAAAAATCCTAGAGCTGAAGCACACAGAATCCGAACAGCCGGCATCGCAGCGACGGCAGTTGCGTGGCAGGGGCCGAGCAGTGATGGAGACGGCGACCTGAGAGCAGCCAGTCTCCGCCAGCTCCAGCGCCCAGACGCTGCCCCTCCTGGGCTCAGCTCCCTAAGCTGGAAAACGTTATCCCATTCGCTCTGGAATCCTCAGTGTCCTTCCGCTGGAGGCAGAAATGACTCCGGGAACCCGTAATGTAAAGCGAAGGCCAGAATCCCTTCCTCTGCTCTCTGGAAAATAGGTTAAGCATTTATCATGACATTTATTTTCCTATAGGAGTATTCAGAAGATCCTCGGGCATTTTTGAGGCTTTGTTTTGGAAAGCAATGTGCCTTGAGCCTAGTCTGTATTTAGCATGTTAAAAACGAGGTGAGTTATCGGAGGGCTTTAGTAAGAGTTCCCAAATAAGTAATTTGAAAATTACAGATCCCCAGCTACACATGTTCGGCACCCCTCCGTTCTTCTATTTTCTGATGAGCTCTACTCAGCCATAACTTCGAGGAAGCTAAGAGGGGGCCCTGCTGATGTCATGAGGCCGTCACTCGGCAGACACTTCGCACTTCGCAGCTGCTGGAAACCCTACACCCCCTGCACCTCGGCCCTTGCTGTGGGTGGCCCGCCAGAAAGCTCAAAGGTTCTACCTGGTTGTTAGATGACACCTGGCCTACTGCATATAAGTAATCCTCTGTGTCTCTTCCACCCACTCCGAGGCTGCCGGGGGCAGGAGGGAGGCCCTGAGTTCATGTGGCCAAAACCTGAGAGACACATCTCGGGGGTGAGCAAGCACACAGATGAGGGTGGCCCTGCCCTGCTGCTGCCAGTGTGAGCCTGCGTTTAGCTGGTGCCAATTAGTCTTCGAGCCCGCCACAGCGGCTGCCTGTTACAGGAGGGTGTGCTCTGAGGTCTGCGAGAGCCGTTCGGGTCGTGGGGTTTGCACTCTCACACGGGACAGCCCCTCCCGTCCCCGGTCCAAGTCTCTGTGCTTTGGAGGAAAGCCTTGCTGTAGGCGGGATGTTGGGTTGTTGCAGCGCTAGCCAGCGGCACCAACCGTAACCAGACACGGCGTTGTAGCCCAATGTGTGTAACTCGCACAGCCGTGCTTGGCCGTCTGTGATGTGTAACTTCCAGCTTGGGTCGTTTCCGTAGGGTTGGCCTCAGAGTTGCTGTGGAGTTTAGTGACTCATGTAACCTTTTGCAATAAGACAAGTTGTGATTATAGAATTTTATAAATGGTTGCCGTTGGATGTTTGGTTTAATTCCTATTTGAGCTGAACCAAATTAATCTTCTAAAAAGCATCTATGACGACAGTCAGACTCCTGCAGAGTCACCAAAAGGACTTGTGTTCGAGGTGCTGAGATGATCTTTGTGGTACCCACGGTCAGGTCGTTTAATCAACGTGTGGTTTCCCTCTAATACCCAATCTCCTCTGCAAACATTGTCCACAGGAGTCCTGATGGACGACACGACCCTGAGGTTCCATGACGTGGTTCCCGGCGGCGTCATCTCACTGTGTATCTGGCATTATGGTGGCTGGACAGAGCTGGTGCTGGCAGCTATGGAAGGGGACCCCAGCAAGGTGTTCTCACGCGTCTCTAAAAGGGTGTCATACTTAGCAAACAGCCGTAAATCGGGGTCAGAGGGTGGTGAGTCTTGCTCGTGGGTGTTTAAGCGGAAGTTTCAGAGTAGCAGAGATCGTGAGGGGCCAGCCCTAATCACCAAATACCGCAGTGAGTGTTTGCACTCGTGCTTCGGGTTTCCGACTCAACTGGGCCGGCTTACGGTTCATAACCCACTCACCACCGCACCCCACAGGAGTCAAGGCAGCCCATTGTCCATCCACATGGGCTTTCATAAAGTTGCGAATCCAAGTTCACACTGTGAGCGGGACTCTGAATAACTCGGCAACACTCCGCCAGCACTCTGGCCTTCCCTGTGGTTCTGCAGTGGTGGCAAAACACCCGGGGCTTGCCCAGACCGGGGAGCCAGCATCCCCCAGACACGTGCCAGGTGGCTGTGGTTTGCAGGCCTTGTGCTGGGCCCACAGCTGGGCACTGAGTGGGCAGAGGGGGAGGAGGGGAGGAGGGCACCTTGGTGTCCTGGCCCTTGCTCTGGTGCCTTCCCCCGACATCCGGGGTCAGAACTGCTGTCCCCCTCTCTGGGGTGCTCCCATTCTGCCAGGCCAGAGTTCCTGTCTGTGGGTCCCGTAGCCTTCCTCCATGCCCAGAGGCTTAATCTACTGCACCAGGAGTGCACTCGGGGCCGCTCATCCCTGAGTAAGTTCAGGGCA
>NW_006159525.1:1508363-1518470 GCF_000334495.1 Tupaia belangeri chinensis
GAAACAGTGGGCACAGAAGTAGACCAGAGGCCAGAGCTCAGGCCCTGAAGCCTGAGCCCTCTGAGAGGTCCTTCCGTGTAGATACCTTCCCCAGCAGCCACAGCCACCTTCCTCTGGACTCTCAGCAAAGCTATTTTCTCCCTTCAAAACATGGGCAGGAAGGCCTTCCTGCCCCCGAGCCCAGCAGAGGGCAAAGCCACAGACCCTGAGCACGCCTAGCACGTCGCTCCCGACCTCCTGACCTCCCGACAGCCCAGGTCTCGGTCTGGGCTTGCCCCCTCCTGTCCCACCACAGCAATGCTTTGCAGTTGGAGCAAACCCGCCCGACAGCGCCCCGCGGCGGCCTGGAGCGGGCGTTTGCAGAATGACGCAGCCTTCTATCCTGTACAGCTGTCCTGTCTCGGCATCGCTGACAACTCCCTCCAGACTGTGAACTCGCAGCAGCTGGAAGGCAAGAAGCAGAAGCTCTGGACGTCCCCGAGGGCATTTGTGGCCTTGTTCATTACCTCCCACAGAGGCCTCTTTGATGCCGTGCGGTACCTTCTAGAAAATGGTAATTCTCATAGGAAGTGGAGTGTGTGCGGGAGTCGGGGGTCTCTTGCAGGTAGGGAGAGCAGAGTGCCTGGTGCCCCTGGGCCTTCAGCCATGGTGCTGTGGGCGTGTCTGTCGCCCACCCATCACAGTCCCCATTGGGCCCCTGGCTCCCTGGGTTATGTGTCTTAGGACATGCCAGCCAGAAACCACCCCCTCCTCTTGGCCAAGCCACGGGGTTCTTCCTGCTGCTATGGGACACCGAGAGGCAGGAGCTGCCCAAGAGGTTTCCTGGTTTAGTTCCAACCACACACCTGCTGGGGATAGTCTCGCGCGGCCTGTGTGGTTCTCAGCCCCACCTGGAGATGGGCTTCCAACAGGGTCCAGCCTCAGGCCAGCACGTGCGGCAGGTGGTTGGCAGACTGGCCGGTCCTTCCTCCAAACCTCCAATTATTTCCTCAGGGGACGTCACCCCAAAGTCTCTGCTTACTCACCTCCACTTAGGAGTCTGTCTCAGCTGACAGTGTTGTCTCTGCGCTAGAGGGCCTTGCCCGAGTTTCTGTGGGAATACATGTTAGCCTCCCTGAGGGTGGGATATTGCTGGGAAAAGATGCCCACGGAGCGAGGGGACCGTTCAAAACCTGGGCCGCAGCTGTAGAGAGCCGCAGCTGTAGAGAGCCGCGGCCGCCGGCCCCTGGGAAGAGGGAGCACCAGTCCCAGGAGTTCACTCCCTGGCTTGGGCTCAGGAGGCCTTCCCGAGGGCTCCCATCAGCTGGGCCCCTCCAGACGC
The DNA here is from genome assembly GCF_000334495.1 of Tupaia belangeri chinensis. Classification (NCBI taxonomy): domain Eukaryota; kingdom Metazoa; phylum Chordata; class Mammalia; order Scandentia; family Tupaiidae; genus Tupaia; species Tupaia belangeri. The sequence continues at coordinate 1,509,685 of NW_006159525.1, forward strand.
CCCCATGCTGCCTGTGCCTTGGCTCAGCCTCTCTCGGCCTGGCCCTGGCTCTTGCACCTCCCCAAGCAGGGAGATCGGCTAGGGTGTCGGGTGTTGCTCGGCCATGCACTGGGTGCGAAAGCCGCCAGGGCGGGGAGCTCCCGGCCGTGTTCCCCACCTCCCTCCACTGCCTGCTGCTAGTTATGAACTGACACGTGGGCTTTTCACAGCACGGCAATCCTTTCAGCTCATTCTCACTCTGTGCACTGTGATGTATTTGAAGGCACCAGTTAAAAATGGCAGGCAGCTTCGGAAAGTTCCTGTGCTCTGCAGACAGCTGGGAGGAGGCGCCGTGGCTGACGCCGGCACCCCGAGAGCCCGTTTCGTACCTCACCTCACCGCCACGGCTCATAAAAACCGGCCGCCGAGATGTCGGCTGGGTTTAATGGAATCGCCTTGTTTTCTGTGTCATGGTATCTTTTACCCAGAATTCGATTCAGTTCCACAAGTCCACTCAGGACAGCTGTCATTGGCCCATCCGCCTGCAGGAGGTGGTGAGGAATTTAATCAGTGAAATCTTCCCATGAGTCAGGCTGCCGGCCGGCCGTCATTTCCCCAGTGCCTGTCTTCTCCAGGCTTCGAGCTACGTGCCGGGGATGAAAACAGCTGTGGTCAGAACGTGGCCTTGCGGGGTTTACGAGGGGAAGTTAGCAGACTGTTACAAATAACGAATTGCACGGTCAATTGTGTACGGATGTTCTGAAGACGTAAAGCAGCTATCGGGCGTACACGGAGGGTCGGTGGGGGGCGGGCAGGAGCTCGGGAAGGGTTTCCTGAGGAAGCACATGGAACCCAAAGGAGAGTCAGAGCACAGAAAAAAGCAGGGTGGGAGTGTGGGTAGCAGGGGGACGGCAAGTGCAAAGGGCCTGGGGCAGGAGGCAAAGCAGGGTGCATCGGGGGTAAAGAGGAAAGAGCGCAGGCGTAATTGGGGCCCTGGGAGCCGTGGGGAGGAAGAGCATGGAGTGGTGCTGAGGCAGTAGGGGAAGTGGGGGAGGCAGAGCGGGAAGACCTAGCCCAGTACTACGGGCAGCGGGATGGCAGGGACGGGACGAGCGGGACTACATCAGCCTTCTAGAGAGATCATGGCTGCCCTGGCGGGGGACAGACGAGGCCACGCTGGGGCGGAGGAACAGCAGCCATCAGTCCCCGAGGGCTCCCTCCCGTGTTCCCCCTCCTGACCCGTCTCCCAGGCCACCCTGCTTGTCTTGCAGGAGCCAACTGCCTCGGCCGATCCCCCCTGGGCCGGACGCCCCTGCACGTGGCCGCAGCCATGGGCCGGCTGGACTGCATCGGCCTTCTGCTCGAGCACGGTGCCTCCATCCACGACAAAGACGCCAAGGGGGAGACCCCCATCGCCCTCGCCCGCCGCCTGAACCGCAAGCAGAGCGAGCAGCGCATGCTCCTCCTGCACTGGGTTATGAAGACGGGGGCCACGGACCTGAGCGGCTCTGCCCTCACGAAGGCTTTCCAGAGGGTCAAGTCTGGCTTCGCTTCCAAGTACAGGACCCAGACTCGGCTCCCCGTGGCAGCACTGGCCTCTGGACGCTGACTCCGGTCACTTTCCGCAGTGCAAGCCCACGGTGGCCCGGCGAGCAGGACACGGGGAACGTGCTGGGTAAACTGTTGGACGCTGGCTTGTCTGTCCTGGTGGTGAGGACTTGGGGGCAGGGGTGTGGGTCCCCGACCACGTGCTCCACCTCTGCGTTCGGGCAGTAACTCACTGCGGCCCCGAGAGGCGCAGATGCCACTTGGGCATCGACTTAAGCTGTTTGCAGATTGCACCCGAAATGCCGCCTGGGCAGGGGAGCCCATTCCCTCATGCCCTCGCAGAGACCCAGCGCACAGCATGATGGCAGCGGGGACAACGCGGTTGTCGTACAAAACAGGCATGGCAAACGTCGGGGTCGCCGCGTCCTGGTGCTGGGAGTGTCCGTCTGTGAAACCCGTAAAACACAATCCTTCCACAGCTAGGGGCACTCCCGAAGTCTGCCTGAGCCATCTTTGGGCGGCCCGCCTCCCGAGTCGGGGGTCAGGAAGAACTCTGCTCCAGCGTGTTCTAAAGGGATGCCTTGTTGAAAGGGGACAGTTGAGTTGACCTCAGATGTGGAGGGACCAGACGACGGCGAGTTCATACAGGGCGGTGGGTGCTGGGCGCTGGCTTTTACCCCACCCTGGTGGCCCGGGAGGCCCCCCCCCCGTGTTCTCCTTTTCCTAGAACCTGGGGAGCACCTTTCTCCCTCCCTCGGGGCATTCCGCCTGGAGTCTGTCCTCACGCGGGGCTCTCCCTGCTGGGCCCGCCTGCCCTGGGTGAAGGAGCTGGAGGCACGGGAAGGAGACCCGCGGACGGGGTGCTGTGAAGCTCTGGTGGAGACGAGCTGGCCGCAGCTGGATCTTCTCAGAGCCAGGCGCCTGGCCTTTTGAGCGGCACCTCCTGCATTTTAAACGTTGCCTGAGCTTGAGAAGAACATGGCAGGGTCCAGAAGGAGGATTTGGGGCCCGCCCACAGGACGGCCTCTGTCTCAGTTTCCCCGAGAAATGTGGCGGAAGCAGCTCACATCTCATTGGGATGGTCCACAGCAGGGGATGGCCACGGCCTGCCGGGTGACACTTCTCGTCCACCTCCCACAGGCCACACAGGCCATGTACCCTAACAGCTCCCGAACGACCACGTGTGGCCACGGCCCCTGCACAGCAAGTCCTGGTCTCCAAGCGATGGGCAAAGGCCCTGCACCCCGGCTGCCCTCCTTTCCGGCTTCATCCCACTGACCGGATGCAGCTTTTAAATTAACTGGCTGCATCCACGTCTGTCATGGTGGACGACCAGTGTCGACGGTGTGGTTTCAGCTCAGTGGCCGTGGCTGCGCCGGCTCAGCCTTCTGTTTGACAGTCAGGGAAGTAGCCCGGCCGCCACCAGGGCAAACTCGAGACCGCTTTTGGCAGATGCTCTCCAAAGGCAACGGGCAGACGTTAAATAACCCCCGCCCCGCGCTCATTCATTTAGCTAAAGCCGGTCGCGAGGGGTGACGTGGGTGCTCCTCTAACAAGTGTCATTACTCAGAGTGACATGTTTGCCAAGAGCGCGACTAAGCTGCCTTTGTCGTTACGGGAGCCGAGTGCCCTAATATTGGGCCAAACACTTTTATCTTCCTAAATCCTGGATTCGATTAGATGCTTGGCCAGACCTTGGGCAAATTCCAGACTCTCTGCGGTGACATTTTGTCCAGTCTGTAACAGGGTCATCTGAACACGTGCATAGGCCCTAGGGAATGCTGTGTTCCCCCCTCCCCTCCCAATAGGGCAAGAGAGACAAAGACAGAAAGAGGAAAAGAGAGAAATCCCTCTCCCACCCCAGGAAATGGCTTGTTGCTGTAATCCCTTCTCTCAGGATCCTGGGTATATACACACACGTGTCTGGTGTGAGTTTTAAGATGCCAGGTCCAGGACTCGAACCATGGTTGACTATGTGAGAGTCCAGGGACATGACCATTACGCCATCCGCTGGTCCTCATTTTGGACAATCTTAACATCCTGTTTATTAAAACAAGCCTGTATCTGTTTGCAGATTGCACCAGAAATGCAAGTAAAATAAATATATAAAATGTAAATAAATAAAATATGCCCTAACCATAGAAGAGTTAAGTTGCAATTGGGTGATACAAGGTTACATTTTGTGCAGAGTTCATTAAACATTTATTTTGAATTTTTTTTTCTTATGCTTTGGAACCCAACAGAAAAACGAAAAGGAATGTTTGTTTGTTTGTTTGTTTGTTTTGGTGGGAGCAATCAATCTCAGAGATTTTTGTAGAACCCTGAAATCCTTGTCGGCCCAAGGCGGGGATGGTCAACATGGTGGAACAGCCGCTGCGCGCTTGCCTGGTGGGCCTGACTGTAGAGAGGAGACGGGCTTCCTCTTGGACAGACCCCAGTCTGTCTTCTGGGGCAGAACGTCCAGTCTCACCGTCTTCTCAGGCACCCCCACGTAGGACTGGCCTTCCAAGCACAGAGGAGATGGGCCCGTGCAGAGTTGGAGCTGCAGGGCTTGGGGTCTGCGTGGACTCTGGCCTCATCTCGCCGGCCCTGCCATGTGGCCGTGGCCAACGCCCCGCTGACTGAGCAGACTCTTCTGCAGAGGAGGATGGAGACTAATCACGGTCCCTGGACCCTCGGTGGTCGGAGGGCTTGAGCGGGAGAAGTGTCCAGCCGCTGTGGCTCACACTGAGAGAGCTTGGCTGGAGTCTTGCCGAAGTCCTGGTGAGATGGTTAGCATTTGAGAGGGAGGGAAGTTAGACCCACTCCCTGGCCCCCCTAAAAGCATCGAACACTGGCGCCCCGACCTGTGAGCTCAGCGCCCTCACAAACCCAGAGCTGCATGTCCCTGGGCTTCCCGGAGGCCCCAGCAAAGGGCACCCCTCCTGGCTATCGGGGACGCTGCCCCTCTGGGAGCCTTACAGCAGCCGGGAGCAGCCCTTGGGCAGGCGAACCCGCAGAGGGGCACACTGCGTGGGCAGATGATGGGGACAGCGTCGTCGGCCACTGCGTTCCATGGACCTTGGGGCCAGAGTTCTTGAGCCAAGGTTGTGCCCACCTCGACCCACTCCCTCGCTGTCTGGCTTCCCAGAACGAGGTCTGCTGCCCTCGCTGAAGCGCCAGCTCCTTGTGCCGGCGTTCTGCTGGCAGCTGCCTCCTCCCGGGAAGTGGTGTGATGGGAATCAGGGTGACGCCAATGGCGGGGTGGACGGTGACTTGCACATTTGGCCCAGGCTGTTGGTGCTGTCCCCTGGGTGGCTGAGCGGAGTGGCTGGGCTTTCCGTCTGGGCTGCAGTGTCTTGACACGGTCGCTTTCCAAGCACACTGAGGGCTCACCCTGGCTCCTCCATCTTGGGCCTGGGTGCTCCCATGCCCCAAGCAACTCTCCACCCAGGGCTTCCCAGAGAGTAGGGGGCTCCCTAGGCCTCTCTCCTGGGGACTTCAGGCGGCCCCTTGACACTAGATCAAGCTATAACAGCAGAGCGCTCCTAGTCCTTTAAATGAGTCCTTCTCCACGAGAAGCTTCCTTTTCATGCCAATGCGTCTTCAACACCTCTCTGACCCCCCTCACCTTTTAAGAAACACTCAAGGGGCCAGCAGATGGTGTAATGGTTACCTCATTGGGCTTCCACACCGCCGACCTCAGTTCGAGCCCCAGACCTAGAGGCTAGAAACTCATGCCGGGGGTGTGTGCCCCAAATTCTGAGAGAATGGAGGGGGCTGATTTCTGTCTCTGTCTCTGTCTCTCCATGAGCACATGTACCCTACAGCAAAATCTCTCTTAAAACAAACAGAAAAAAGAAATACACCAGGCCCAGCTGCCGTGGCGTGGCATGGCACGGCGGCAATGCAGGTTTCCTCCAGGCTGAAAGCCGAAAAGCCGACTGTAGGTTTGCATCCCTGGGTTGGCCTGAAAACAAACTGGCACAGGCCAAGGCCCTCGGGGAGCCGGGCAGCTGGGGAAGGGGACTCTGGCATGACCAGACCCTCGAGGGGCCATCTTTCTGGTGCACGTGCCCGCGCTCTGCCCGAGAGCACGTCCGGAAGACTTCCATGGGTGGCAGTGGTTCACGCTGCTTAGCAGTGGCCATGGTTTAGTGGATCTTGGGCTAGGATTTGATCCCTTTCTGCCCTCCTTCCATGGTGTGGCTTCAGGACAATGGTCACCTCCCAAGAGCCCCACATCCCCCTCGCCACCTGGTGGTGTTGGTGAAATGAGATGACAATGGGAACGTGTCCCGCAGACCTGACGCCCCATCGGTGTGCCCCCGAGTGTGCTGGGATGGAAAGGTCTGGGCTTGCAGCCTGGCAGATCAGCTTAGCGGCTTCGCCCACGCTGCTGCGTGGTGTTGGGCCATGCCGTGGCACTGCCAGGACCTCGGTTTCCTCCTCTATAGTAGCCGGGAAGTCAAGCCTGGCCCTGCTGTCACCGGAGGGACCCCTGGCTCAGAGCAGACACCTGAAAAACGGTAGCCGCTATTGTAATTACCACCACTGTTTAATTTGCTTCACATGTTTACTCCCCGAGAATCAACACGCTCCCGGTTTCCAGAGAGCCTTGTACATCCTCAGCAAACCTCGTACAATAAGTGTCTCATCCAGAACTAATAACCCCCCAAGTGGGAGATAAATAACTTCCCTTAAACTTGCTGATTTTGGTATTCAGTAGAGGGCTACCTCAGCAACTCGCTAATGTGTGTTTTCAACTTGCAGACCAGTGCTGCAGGAGAGGAAAAAACACTTAAGAGGGAAATTCCAGTGGTGGGGCTCTGCCTCCGCTCCCACCGCTCCCACGGTGGCAGCCAGCAGAAGGCACAGGAGCCTTTAGCGTTTAGGAGAGCGTCCTGTGTTGGTAGAGTCAGCCATGCTGCAGTGTGCCACCCAGAGCCCCAGAGCCGGGCTCAGCGATGGCCGCGGATGGGTCTCTGCTGGCCCTGAGGCCGTCTCAGGCTGTGCATGTCTGGACACGAGCCATTTCTGGAGAGAGCATTAACAGTGCGTGTCACAACCTCCGAAGGTCTGTGGGCCTCCCACTCCCAAGATCCCCAAACCTGCCATGCATCCAGGCTCAGCCACTATCTGTCAGAGAACCCACGTCAGCCCGTCCATACCAGGCCCCCGGACACGGGACTGGTCTGCAATGTCAGCTTACGGCTGGAAAAATGATAGATGCTGACAACATCCCGGACTGCGGTGTGCAGTGTGGGAAGTGTCTCGACACGGCAGCAGCGGCTGGCGATGCCAGCTTTGAAGAGCTTTGCAGGATTATGATCGGACAGTGTGCATTCAAAATGCCCAGACGGTCCTGGCTCCCCATGTCGTGCAGGGGTGAAGCCTCAGGACACGAGACCTGTCTGTGGGCGTCCACCAGCTGTCTGTGGCTGAGAGGGCCGGAAGCCCTCTGCCCGTCCCTGGCAGGACCGACCGATCCAGCTGGCAGCGGCGGATCTGCGAGGTGTTAGGAGTGAGTCACGGCAGTGCCCGGAGGTGCGTGAGCGCAGGTCCACGTCTGCGAGGCAGCCGATTCTGCCTGACTGACATTTCGAAGAAGCCAATCCACCCATGTGGCGTGGACGGCGGAGACGCACCCCTGCCTCCTAGTGTGCTCGTTTCCGGGTGGCGTGATTGCTCGTCACGTTCTGGTATTACAACTGGCCTAGCTTCTTACACTTCTATTTACTTTACAATTTATTTACACGTGTCACACATCACCGTGGGAAAAACACGGGTTTCCAAAGCACCGGCGCGGCAATCCAACCGCCGGCCCGTCTACAGCAGCGCCGGAGAGGTCTGTGCGGCCGCGGGCTTTCAGCAGCTGCGCCGCCGGCCCCAGCCCATCGGCCCTGCCTGCGTTCCTGTGTCTGGTCAGCAACTGTTCTGTGATGCCCTCCTCTCCCCCACTTCACCACCGTGACGCCTAGGGTGCTCACGAGTCGTGCGGCCACCACGCGACCAGTCCCAGCCCTGTGCCCAGTCACGGCCCGGGGCCCTCCTCGCCTCCAGCCCGAAGGGCCGCCGGCCTGTCTTTTTCGGGGCTCTGCCTGTTCCCGACAGTCCATGTGGCGGAGCACGTGATGCGTGGCCTTTCGTATCTGGCTTCTTAGGGTGACGTCGCTGAGGTCCAGAGTGTCGCAGTGGGCCCTGCCCCTTCTGGCTGAGCAGTTCTGTTGTGGGGACCCTTCTGTTCATCTGTGTGCAGGCGGTGGACGTGTGGCGGGTCCTGCCTTCCGGCTGTGATGCATCGCCGTGGCCTCAGTGTCCTCGTCTGAGCCCCTGCCTCCACTCTGTGGGGTCACGGTGGCTGTGTGGCAGCGCGTCTTACTCCTGTAATGACACTCAGCCCCGCCAGAATGAAAGGCAGGACAAGGACCCCCACCCGGGCGCCCTGCCATTCTGCTCGCCGCCTCGCGTTCAGCCTTTTCCGTGATCCCGGAAGGCACTCTAACATGGGCGGTGTGTGTGTGCGTGAAACCCAGACTCTGGGGTCCCCTTCCCAGGGGCCCAGATTCTGCAGCTCCTGGGAGATCCCTAGAGTCTGCATTTCCAGGAAACTCCCAAGAATGCTGGGGCTGAGCTGTACAGAGTGCGCTCTTTTCCCTACTCATTTTTAAGGCTCAGAGAAGGTGAGCAACTTGCCCAGGGACACACAGCACCCAGCACCTGCCAGTGTGAACCTTGCAGGTCCACAGACTGTGCCCTTCTGCCAGAGACGAATGCAGGCTGGGGTCGGCCTGCCTGGGAGGACTTCCTGGGGGATCTAACCTCAGTTGCTCCTGGAAGCCTTCCCCATTCATAAAATACACAAATGCCTATGCTCACTCACAAAGCCCGGGCTCGGGGCCACAACACAGGCTGGGCCGGCACCGCCCCCGGAGCAGGAGGGCCCTCACTCAGACCCCACCCGCTCCTGCTCCTTCTCCCCGGGTCTCCCAGAGCCCCAGCGACCCTTAGGCACTCCCTGAGGGTCGGGCGCACTTTCTCCCGCTCTGTCTTGGATTCAGAAAGAGAACCCTGCGCGTGCGCGCTTCCTATGGCAAAAATCTTAGAGGGAAAAAAGCAAGCCCGGCCCAAGGGAAGCTCCCACCAGGTGGCGCTATTGCCCGCTGCTGCCGCAGGTGGGTGGACGGCGGCCACCAGGTGTCGCAGCGAGACCGTGGGTGAGCTAAGACCCCCTTTGAAGCCGTCCACCGCCCTGACCCAACGGGAAGATGGCGTTTCAC
>NW_006159525.1:1518909-1532662 GCF_000334495.1 Tupaia belangeri chinensis
CCAACGGGAAGTTGGCGTTTCACTCCTTAATTTCCCCCCCCCCCCCCCCCTTTTAAGCTATTATACCCCAAGGATCTTCCTTTCTTCATTCTTTTATGCCGTCTTGATCTTGGCATAGGGTGGGATTAAACAAATATATATAACTTTATGAGAGAGTATTTTCTCGTGAAATTCATAGTATAAGAATTTGGGAAAAAACACACTCCAAAGAGTCTTCCTCCGGAGTTCACGAGTCAGTTTTAGTGTCGGGAGTAAGTGCCAGATGGCTTTAGAAACAAATCCCGTTTTTCTGCCCCTGCCGGTCTCCTGGACGGGGCAGTGTCACTTCTTGCCATGTGGGAACCCGCCGCCTTCAGAGTCAGGGCAAGAAACGACACTGCCCGTCCAGGAGACCGGGAGGGGCAGGTGTGGAGGGGCGAAGAATCAGAGCTGAGACCTGAGTCTCCACAGAGGCCCAGGGCAGAGTTTGGGTTTTCCTGAGAGCCATGGAGGTGACTGAAGGGGGCGGGGATGGGGACGGCCCCCACTGAGAGTCGCACGCAGGTGGGTGAGAGCCGGCCTCGGACAGGTCGGGGCGGTCGCTGGTGTCCAGGCGGGCAAGACAGTGGCTGGCCCTTGGGCGGACGGCAGGAGATGGAGCAGGTGCTGCCCCAGACACTCAGGAGAGAGGCCTGACCTTGGGCTGAGCAGCTGGGGACGGAGGTGCCACCCCCCTGGGAAAACCGGGCAAAGGCTAGTGAAGTTCAGGGGTCCACGGGAGACACCTGATTGTTTCGAGGCCGTGCCTCAGAGACGGCAGACGTGTGACTTACACCAGAAAAGGGCTCTCGCCCAGTCTAGAGCCGGGAGTCTGCACGGTGTGGCCCATGTCACCAGGCCACACCTTTCCGAGGCTGAGGGGAGGGCCCTGCTGCCTCTTCCAGCTCCTGGTGGCCTTGGTGCTCCCTGCAGGTGGCTGCATCACTCTGGCGCCCACCTCTGTCCCACGTGGCAAGTCTCTTCTCAGGGCTGGTCCTTGGCCTAGGCCTCACTGGTGCAGGACAGCCTCACCTCGATCGTACTCTCAAAGACCCCTTTTCCACATACGGTCACAGGCCCAGGTCCTGGGAGGGTCTATCTTTGGGGGCCACAGTCCCACCCACCCCAGTGTCTGTCACTTGTCCCTGTGGCTGTGGACAGGAAGGGGCTCGTGGACACGCACGGTGAGGGGTCAGCCAGCCTGGGACTGAGGCGAGGGCTTAGAGTGGAAGACAGAGGCAGCCAGGGCTGGCTCCGCGGGCCCCATATCCAGGAGTCAGGAGACAGGGACCAGCAGGGAGGGAAGGGGTGCTGGTGAGGCAGGCGGGAAACAGGGCAGGGAGGGTGTGGTCACCCAAGCTGAAAGCTGCTGACGGTGGGGGTGACAGCATGACCGTCCTTCCCAAGGACAGTTCCTGTCGAGCCTTGGGACAGGCGTCCCACACGGGGGGACCGCAGAGGGAATGGCCACCTGCAGTGGGACCGTGGGTGTGGACTGCTCCTCTCCAAGAATCTCGGCCCGGTGAGCGGAGGAGGCTGCTGTTCTGTGGACGGGGACAGCGGGCACGGTGGCCGTTGGTGTAAGAGGCTAATCACAGCAGGGGTGGGGGGCTCCGGGCAAGGCCTCAGAGGGCGGGGTCTGCCTCGTGGGCTCGGGGCTCACAGGCCTCTTCCACACGTGGGCTTCTCCTTGCCCAGGTCCAAATTCCCAGATCTGATGAAAGCTCTCCTCCAGCCAACTTTATAAGCTTTTGCCATACATTTTAAGAATGTAGAAGAAAGAATGGCTTTGGGGCCGGCAGGTGGTGTGGTGGTTACAGGGGCGCTGGACTCCCTCATGGCCGACCGTGGTTCGAGTCCCGGACCTGGCAGCTTGCCTTCTCACTCCCCCCGCCCCCCCGTCCCTCTCTGGTAAAATGAAAATAAATGAATAAATAAAGTTATTTTAAAAAAGTGAAAAATAAAAGAGAATGGCTTCGCTGAGACGTCTCCGATGGTCGGCACACCGCAGGCGTCACCACACAGTCAGTCAGTAACGGTGTGCTACGGGCCGGCCCTCAGCTCCGACACTCCAGTCGCTCCCAGAGGAGGCCCCCCGCTCACCGAGCGCCCGCCGGCCTCCCCCAGCCCCGGCAGCGTGTGCATGGGCTCACGTGGGGCCTCGTGGCTGGCTTCTTTCTCTGGCAACCTGTTTTCGAGGCCCCTCGTGCCACGGCAGGTCTCCCTTTTGTCAGGAAGTACATCCGCTGGCCGGGCACACCCGCGCCGATTGCTGTGGTCGGCTGTCGGTCGCTTGCCGCCTCCCCCGGGGCTGCTCTGAGCGTGTGCACAGAGAGCAGATGTGGGCTTCGATTCCCGTTCTCGCGGGTGTAGACCGAGGAGTGGCACGCCGGGCCGTGTGGTGATCTGGGTGTCATGGGTGGAGGTGCTGCCGGGCTGCGCCTGAGCCAGCTCACCACTCCGCATTCCCCCAGCAGGGCACGAGGGCTCGGGTTCCCCGCCCTGGCCACGCGTGTCATCCAAGGCCTTTGTGAGAGCCGCGACTCCTGACCTGGGTCCTCCTCCACCTGCGGCCTTCCTCTGTGAAGACTGCGCTCCAGCCCAGGGGTCGTCATCACGACGGGACTTCTGCCGGGCTGCGCCTGAGCCAGCTCACCACTCCGCATTCCCCCAGCAGGGCACGAGGGCTCGGGTTCCCCGCCCTGGCCACGCGTGTCATCCAAGGCCTTTGTGAGAGCCGCGACTCCTGACCTGGGTCCTCCTCCACCTGCGGCCTTCCTCTGTGAAGACTGCGCTCCAGCCCAGGGGTCGTCATCACGACGGGACTTGCACACTTATGCGGCCCCGTCCCAGCCAGTCACGGCTGTCTGATCACTACTGACGCTCAGGTGGTCCGCATGTGGCCGGCGGGTGACACACTTTACACAACTCAGTGACTTAGTAAAGTTACAGATCGTGCAGCCTCACCACCGCCAGACGTGAGAACACGTGGCTCGCATCTAAGCTGGCCACCTGTGCTTTCTGGTCACTGTGACCCGAGGCAGAGAGTGCCCGAGGCCCGGCCGGCAGCGTCTCCTCTGGCTGCGCTTAGGCCCCCACGCCTGGCCCCTCAGAGCTCTTAGAGCAGCAGCACCCGCTCCTCCGAGGGCCTGTAGACTCACGCACCTCCAGGCAAGGACAGGTTTTCTGGGGCGCGTTACTCCTCGCCGGCCTTCCCAGCTCTGCTGCCCCTGAGTTCTCTCCTCTCCTCTAAGGCCCAGACTTCTGCTTTCCCGAGCTCTCTTTCTTCTCAGAGCTGTGCACAGGGCTTGATTCCCACGCTGGGAGGGGTCAGCAGGGGAAAGAGGGTGCGGATGGAAGCGTGACTCAGGGCCTTGTCCCCCTGGGCTGCTGGTCAGTCTTACGGCTGCTGCCCTCCTGAGGCTGATACCCACATCCCTGACACACATGGTTCTTACAGGCCTGGTGGCGCTGGGACGGATGGGCCCATTCTGTCACGGGAGTCTTAGGCACAATCAAGAGCCCTAGGACCCCTTCCAGGCAGTGGCCGATGGGTAGTGTAGCCACTTCCCCTTCGCTAGCTTTGCCGCACTCCCCACCTCTCCCTCTTGCCTCTCCCACCCAGCCTTCTCACCCATTTACGTGACTTGCCTGGTCCTGGGGCCACTTGGTGCTAGATCAATGACTTACACTTGAAGAAGTTTAGGCTTTTCTTTCTGACTAAAGGCATTTACAAGTCTGCTTCAAGAGAGAGGAGGTTAAAGAGAGAAACAGCAAGTAATGTAATATTTTGGTAACCGTGCTGCCATGAACTGCTGATGATTTATTCTGAGAAAGGCTATAGACCGAGAGCCCCGTGCCCTCCTCCAGGAAGTTTAGAATAGGCCAGAGGACATGACGCTGTGGAATTCTGCCAGAGCGAGTTCATGAGGCGCGACCTTGACCTCTTTATATTTGGCTTCAGACCCTGCGACCCTCCTTTTGGAAGGAAAAGAAAATCTTGTCCGGCATCTTTTGCTGTTTTCTTTTTCAAGTAAACGTTTTGCTAACTCCTTGGGAACAAGGACCCGACATCCTGTTTTCATGTCCGGAGTGGAAGATACGGATCGAACTTAGACCTTGACCCTATGCATGGGCGAGCACGGTTCACACAGAAGAGCCGTCTTCCCTCTTCCCAGGGCCTGCGCCCCAGATCGGCACAGCGCTTCCTGCTTCGTGAAACTTCTCTTTCCCAGGGAGCCCTGAGGCCAGGGCCAGCCCAGGGCAGCCCAGGGGCAAGGGCTGCAGGCCCCTCGGATGGGGAGAGGGTGCCTCAGGCCTCCAGGGGGCCCGGGGTTCTGGTGTGTGGATGCTGAGGCTGTCTGCCGGGCAGAGAGGCAGACCCATCAATTTGGGGGTGTTAGCAGGACGCGCTGCGGCGAGGGAGGATTCTCAAGTCACCCAGGAGTGTCTGCACATATAAATCAGATTCCTCTGCGGGCTGAATCCCAGCCAGTATTGATCGAATCGAGCCTGGTAATAAATTGGGTGGCTAGATCGGGGGAATTAAAGCAGGCGCAGGGCGCTGCTTATAGACAACATTTAAGTGAAATGCATTGACCGGGCCTGGAGCGCGGTTGACGACAGTGGCGCCAGTTTGTTGATGACATGAAATGGCGAGGTGGAAGCCGCACGGGGAGTGGCCAGGTGCTTCCTAAAGGATCCGGGCCAGAGCCAGGGCTGGGCTGATGAGCGAGCTGGCGAGTTCACTGCTGCGCTGCACCAGGGAATGAGGCTGGGCCCGAAAGTCCCCCGCCGCTCTGGCCCCAAACCACGTGGAATACTGATCAGAGGGCACTCAGCCTGCGGCCCCGGCTGCTGCGGTGCCACCCTGCTCCATTTCAGACGGCCCCACCCCTCCTCTCCCCATCCCCCATGTGCGGCCTCTTCCTCTGAGCCAGCACGAGGACCTCCAAAAAACGTTCCGATCCCACCACTCCTCTGTTTCAAACGCTCCCCTCCGTGGCTCCCTATTGCTCTTTGGTTAAAATCAAACACCTGCCGGGACCAACAGTTAGCATTATGGCTATGTTGCTGGACGCCCATGTAATCTACTGTGGTTCGAGTCCCGGACCCGGTGGCTTAAACTCATGCCGGGCGCGTGTGCGTGCGTGCCCAAGATCCCAAGAGGAGAATGGAGAAGGGATTGTGGTGTGGCCATCCCCCCTGGGGGGGGTGATTTCTGTCTCTATGTCTCTCTCTGTCTTTCTGGCAAGCGCACGCGCCCTATAGCAAAAACCTCTCCAAAGGGGAAAAAAAAAGAGCAAAATAAAATCAACCACCTGCCCTAAGGCTCCAGGCTGTCTGCGTGCTCCTGCCTCTGTGGGTCTCGTCCGGGCCTGGTGCCTTCCTGGGGCTCAGGCAGGCGTCCTCTGGTCTCCATCTTTGCCCATGCTCTTCCTCCTACCTGAGTACCCCTCCAGCCTCTCCTCGTCTGGGGAGCGTTGACTTGCCCTCCCATTCCGCGCCTCTTTGTTGCCCCAGCAGAGCCCCTCCGAACCCCCATGCACCCCGAGAGCGCCCGCATGTCTTCCCGGTGTGGTGCTGTCACTCCCCGCTGTTTGCTGTGGCGCGGGTCCCCCTGCCCTAGTGCCACACTCACCTCAGGCCTAGCAGGCCGAGTTCCCAACAGTGTCCTGAAGAGCCAGCCGGCCACAGGGGACCCGCATCCCACTCCACTCAGTGACGTGCAGCATGGCACGTCCATGGAGGTGGGCAGTCTGCGGCTGCGAGGTCCCGGGATGAGGGCCGTGCCCATCTCTAATGGGGACGAGGGCCGTGCCCATCTCTAATGGGGACGAGGGCCGTGCCCATCTCTAATGGGGACGAGGGCCGGGGACGAGGACCAGGGACGAGGGCCGTGGCCGTCACTAATGGGGATGAGGGCCATGCCCGTCGCTAGTGGGCACGGGGCGTCTTTTGGGGCCATGAAAAGCTCTGAAGTAGGAGGTATGGTGGTGACTGCGTGGTCCAGAAGTGCTAACCTGCTGCGCTGTGTCCTTAGGTGAGAGACCTTTAAGGTATGTAAATTGCATGTTAATAAAACTTTAATTTTAAGACATCAGCAAATATTTGGAGGAAAGGCTGTAAACTTTAAGAGGGGGATTCTGCTTAGCAGAGAGTGGCTTCGTTACCTGTGTATTTACGACAGCGTGTGGATGGGGCAGGACGGCTAGATGGGTACGCAGGTGCATGGCTGCTCTGTCCTTGGGGTCTGGCTGACCCGGCTGGGAAGGTAAAATGGAGGTGCAGGAGTGACCCCAGGGAGGCCGCAGCCTGGCGCTGGGGTGGTCAGCTGGGCGGAAGGTAGGAGGGCGAGCTGATCGCTGAGGGTGGGCATGCCACATTTCAGGCCAGCGGGACCCTCCAGAAGTGGCACAAAGGGCTTCCCTGTTGGGACCCTGTCCCTCTTGCAGGCACACGGAGGCCTCAGACAGCGACCGGGCCTGGGAGGGACGCCCTTTCTTGCTCTCTGCCGTACCCTGCCCTTGAGGACATCTGGGCAGGCTGCAAGGTCTCCAGTCACTCATGCTGGGTGTGATGGACTCCAGCAGGGGGACTCAGCACGGGGCACCCAAGCACTCACGTCCCCTTGACGCCCTGGGAGAAGGCCCTGGGTTGCATGGACATTGGAGTCCCCGGGACTGACCTGCTCTTCCCTCCCTTCACTCTGCTGCTGTCTTGGCTGTGCTGCGGGCTCAGGGACGGGGCTGCGCAGGTGAGAAGGGACCACTGCGGTCTTCCTCATGACCGGGGCCATCATGGCTCTCCCGGGCCGTCATGTACTCGGAGCCCTATGGGTGTGCAACGTCGCTCTTGCTTGGAGCACGCTCACGCGTGGTCTGGAGCCCCCACTCCCAGCCAGAGCCTCGGCCGGGCCATTCGTTTGCCCTGCTAAGACCTGAGCTTGCCACGTTTCACCAACCTGTGGGCACAGATAGGACCACATGGACAGTCCACGTGCCACAAGGTCACGCCCTCGTCATTTGCTCTGCTAGCGTCCTAGAGAAGCCCCTTGCCCTTTCGCCCCACGCATTTCTGGGGGACTCTGCACTGTCACACATGCAGTCGTTGGCTGCTGTGTCTGTTGGCCACCACTGCCCTCTGCTGGTGGGTCTGGGTGCTGCCCCGTCGCTGGGCCGTGTGGGAGGAGCTAGACCTGAGAAGCTCTGGGCAGCAGGGCTGTGGGCGGGGCTGGTTCTCTCTTCTGCTGACTCCACACGGTGATCGGTGATCTTTCTTGCTGGGGGCTGTACTGACCGCCACATCCAGCATCTATGGGCACGCTCTCAGACCAGCCAGGGAGGGCTGACCGTCTCTGCTCCCCACTGGGAGAGCGTGAGGCCCCAGCACTTATGAGGTTCAAATCTCAGGGCTCTAGGGCGAGCCTGGGTTTGAATCCCATGTGTCCCACACTCCCAGGAGTGCAGAGCCTCGTCTAGCCAAGCTGGCCCTGTACGGTCACCCCCGGGAGCACAGGCGAGCATCGGGTGTCCCCCTCTCTGCCTCCTCGCTCACCAGCACCTCCTCGGCCTCCCTGACCTCTTCGTTGTGTGCATGTGTGATCACATGTGTATGCATGTGCATGTGGGTGTGTTAGCAGAAATGTATGTTTGTGTGCACATGTGTGCGCATGTGAATCTGAGTACACACGTGTCTGTATACATGCGTGTGTGTCTGTGTCTGAGTGTGCACGTGTCTGTGTGTACGTGTGTTTGTGTGTGGTCAGGAGGCACCCTCTTGAAGAAGTGAGATCGAACTGGACTCCTGAAGGAAGTGACAGGTCAGGCACCGTCCAGATCATCAGCATGAGCTGGGGAGGACATTGCAGCCAGGGGATGGCCAGGCATAGGCCTCAGCAGGGATGAGCACCAAGTGTCGGAGGGTTCGATGCAGCGTGTGGCGGGGGCTGTAGGAGACGAGGAGGGCGGGGAGGGGGCGGGGCTGCTGGGCCTGGACTGCCGCCCAAGGACTTCAGGTCAGTTCGGAGTGGTGCGGGAGGTGCAGAAGGGCCCCTGGCAGACGGGCAGCATGGTCTGCCCTTGTTCCCGGAGCTGACTCCTGGGGGTTCAGCGCGTGCAGCGGCCTGACCAGGGGCCCAGGGAACCAGGGAGGAGGCTCCGCAGGTTTCAGACAGCAGGTGGCACTGGCTCACACATGGGTGTACCTGGTAAGACCGCAGGTGGAGCAGGGGACTGAGCGTACAAGGGGCGCTGACACGCTCTGGCTCGTGTGGGGCTGCTGGGCTCCCAGTGGGCAGTGGGGAGCCACGGGAGGCTCCAGTGCCTCTTCCTCGGTGCTTCTCTGAGCTGCCGTGGCCCCTCAGAGCTGCCTCTGCAGAAGGCTGACCTTCTCCGGGAGGTGACACTGTGACCCCAGCCCGCATGGGGAGCCTTCAGGGCTGGCATGGCTAAGCCACCCCTGTGGATTATTGAGAGCTCATGCTGGGTTCTGGGGGGTGGGGGAGAGGGCGGGGAGGGCCCAGCAGGGCCTCAGGAACCCCTGCAGACCTCGCTCAGACCTCCTTGCACCCTAGGCTTCTACAGGTCTGTCTGCAGGAGGGAGCAAAGGGCTCTCTCTGGAGAGATGGGATGGGCTGCTCCGCCATCCCTCACCCCGGAGCCAGTCAGCGATGACTTTTGACCTCAAAGAGAAAGTCCTTGGGGGGACCAGCAGTCAGCGTAATGGCTATGTCGTTGGACTGCCATGTAGTCGATAGCAGTTCGAGTTCCGGACCCGGTGGCTTAAACTCACGCTGGGCGTGTGTGCGTGCGTGCCCAAGATCCCGAGAGGAGAATGGAGGAGAAGGGATTGCAGCGTGGCCGTCCCCCCTGGGGGGTGATTTCTCACTTTCTGTCTCTCTGTCTCTCTCTGTCTTTCTGGCAAGCGCACGCGCCCTTATAGCGAAAAAAACCTCTCAAAAAAAAAAAAAAAAAGAGAGAGAGAGAGAGAGAGAAAGTCCTTGGAAACAAAATGGAGCTTAAGAGCTGTGGTCAGGCCCTTGGTCACGTCCGGGGATGGTGGCCTTGGTGCTCCAGCCAGGTTGGGTCCCTGTGAGCCCTCCCTGTGGCCCCTCGTGCCCTTGCCTTTGACCGGCTCCCTGTGAGGTTCTGTATCCAATGGCGTTGCCTCTGCTCAGCGCTGTGCTTGGTGGCTCAGGGTGAGTGGATGAACGACAGAAATCCTCCTTGCCTCTCAGGACACTTTGGGGTGTAACTGACAGAAAATCAGCTCGAACCAGCATACATGCCAAAGGGCGTTGTTGGTTATAAACTGCGAAGGACAGAGCACTGTCAGGTGGAAGGGCTCCAGGCGTCAAGCATGTCATCAGAGTGTTCTCTCCCCTCCGCGTTCCCTTGCATGTTTGCACCCTTCTCGTTTCCTGCAGACTGATGCGTCAGGGGAAGCGGTGGCAGGAAGCTGTAGCTCATTTGGTCTTCAGAGTACGAGACCCCAGAGACAAGGAGAAACTCTTCTCCTGGCATCGAATCTCAGGGAAGTCCCTGATTCGCGTATTTGAGTCACGTGTCATCTTGGAACCAATCCCTGAGGCTCAGTAGGATGGAATGTTCCACTTGGCCAGCCTGGCTCATGGCCCACCCCTGTACATGACTTCCGCATGATCGCAGCCATGGGGGAGACGTGTCTGCTTTTTCTGTTCTTTTTTCTTTTCTTTATTTTTGAAGGACAGTGTGTTGCTGTATTTCTATTCATCGCACTGTTCTATAATTTAAAAAGACGAACTTTCTTTTCCTAGACTGACCTAATCCGGAAGCCAAACCTGATGTGCAGCTTTTATTTGACTTTGAGACCTTTCACGACTCTCACGATATGTAGAAGTACAACCGAAAAATGACCAGGGCAGAGCTGACAGTGAACCCCTAGCCTCTAGTTTTAGCCTTTAGCTGCCTATTTGCTAAATGACCACACATCAGACTCAGAACATGGCCCCAGAAGGTGTCCTCTGCTATCATGTGGTCTGAGGGTTCAGGTCTTGGGACCCATTATCCCAAATACCGCTCAGGAGTGGTAACTGGACAAGGCCCCTTTCCCTGTGGGCTGGGAATGAGAACTCTATCATAGGCCATTAAAAGCCTTAGTTTGAGGATATTTCATTCCATTAATAGAACCCGAATTGTGCTAAAAGCCAAATGGTTATCTCTGGGAGCTGGGGAGGAGGTGTGGATTTTCCTCCCTGAATGGGAGTCTGTGGGGGTCCTACGGGACCCTGCCACCTGTGGCCACCTGTGGTTCTAGTGGTGGGTCTTGGCCAACTTCCCAGTAGCCACCCGACGTCCCCATGCGGGGTCCTGGGAGCTTTCGTCTCTCGGCGTCTGGCTAGGGGGGTCTGGAGAGGATGGCGTTTGGTTGAGCATGGTGCTCTGTGTCCCGTTTCCCTCCTCTGAGCCCTGCGACTGTCCCCAACCAGGAACAGACGTGCACGCGCTCATTTACAGTAAAATGAGCCTGAATATGTGGTGGCCTGTTCCTAAATCTGAAATAAGGAGCGCTGTAGGTAAAAGAGGTTCCCGAGCACAGCGTTTCTTCAGCTAATTGCACGCTTTTCCTTCAAGTCTGGGACGCACACCACGGGGTGTGAGGCTGGGATACGTCTGTTCCCTCTCGATCAGTCATGACCCAGTTTCATGTTAACTCTTCCCGTCAGCCTCCTCTGGCATCCTGGTCATCGCCAGCGCCTTTAGCATCTGAGTGACATCCCCATGGCTTGGTGTCGTCACCCCACCTCTGTTGCTGGAGACAGATTTCCAAATTCCCCCCATCAGGCTGTCACTCAACACACATCTTGTGAGGCACAAGTTACGACAGCCTTCCGTTTGTCCTGCAGGTGCGAGCCGGTGGTCTTCACAGTGCCATCCCTGACTTGACTGCATTTTAAAGAGAGTTTAATTGGCTCGTCATATTACTTTTCTCTTTGCTGTGACAAATTCACCCCCGATAAATGGCTTAAAGCAGTACTTGTTTGCTACCACGGTCTTTAGGTCAGGAGTCTGGCCACAGATGACCTGAGTTCTGTTCTGGGGTCCCCCGGGCTTAAGTGGAGTTGAGGTCTGTGCTCTCATCCGGAGGTTTGGCTGGGGCAGAGCTTGCTCCACACACGCTCAGGTTGTTGACGCGGTTTGTTCTTGTGGCTGTAGAAGTCATGGAGCTTGTTTCTGCAAGGCCAGTGGGAGAGACAGAGGCAGAGGCCAGAGAGGGACTCTCAAACGGGGCCCGGCCCATGAGGACCCCCTGAGTAACAAAGTCAACTGAGCAGTGCCTTTATTATACGTGCCAGACCAGGGTCCTGCAGGGGTTTAAATCCTGTGTGACGGGAGGGTGACCCACTGACACCCCCAGACTTTGTATTTTACCCTCCTCGGCCCCATGCCCGGGCATGTCCCCCACTTCCTGCCTGGAACATGGCAGCTGGGCCCCACCGCGCCTTCCACCAGTGACTCTCTTCCTAAAGCAAACCTAGTGTGGCCTGATTGGACCCCGATCCTAGTTTTGGCTGTGGGGTGGGGGTGGGCACTGAGCTAGGTGGGATTGGCCTCATTTTCTAGTAAGGAAAGGCTGTCTCCCAGTCCCAGGGGCTATACCTACAAACTCAGAGGGCCCAGAGCACCTGATGGTGGGGACTCTCAGCTCACGAACGTAGAGAGTGCCACCCTGTGTCTCGGGGAGGAGAGAGCAGGCTGGGAGGTCGCACTGGCCCAAGGACACCAATGACCTGCTAACAGCTCTTAGCACACTTGCAGGCTGGCCTGGTTTTGCGAGGGGTAATTCTCCAGGGCCCTTGTTTCAGTTGGGGTCCAACCACAAACAGCCACGAGGAGGGCATGCAGAGGGGCTTATTGCAAGGAGCAGGGGGGAGGTGACTGTAGTCCTGACCCGGCCCGCCTGGAATCCCTGGGGCGGCAGGAGTACAGGCTGGTCTCTTGGGCATGGTCGAGGCGCCGTCCATGGGCAGCATTTCTTCTCCGGGAGCCTCAACCTGCTCTTAAGGCCTTCGCACGGGTGGGCCAGGCCACGTGGGCCACGCAGGAGCCTCTCCGTCACTTACGGTCAGCCTGAATCACATCTGTAAAACCCCGACTGTGGACAGCCAGGTATGTGGCCTTGCCGGGTGGACAATTCGATCTGTCCCTTGCATTTCTCTTTTGAAAATATACGGGAGACTCCTGGGAGGCTGCAGGTAGTGGGGAAACAATCACACCACGATACGTATGTATGGATATGCGTGTGCACACGCAAACGCGCACATGTACAGGCACGTGAATGTGCACACGCACACGCTTCATATGCGTCTTGTACAGATAAGACCTCCCGGAGCCAGACGGGGCTGGCGACTCTGCACACATGGTTCCGAGGTCATTTATATGCTCCCCTAAGTGACAAGGTTTGCCTGCATAACTAGCAGTAGCAATAAACAAAAATAAAATACGGGGTCGTCCGTGGCCAATTACTCATAACAAGGCGGCAACCTCAGCTGTAGGCAGGTGTGTGGGGAAGACTGTGAGCTTGACTCCTGCCCCCAGCAGTCACATGGCATGACAGCTGACTGTAAGAACGTGACACATGGTGTTAACTGCTGCACTGGCCCCTGGGTCGGGGGGGAAGTGGGGGACAGAGCCCCCGAGGACGGAAGGCAGTTTGGATGCCAGCTCTCTGTTCACCTCCCCTGAGGATAACCACCCCTTGTGGGTCTCGGGGCATGGGCACAAGCTAAAGTAATTTTTGAAAAGTCAATATTAATTTTGAAAATTCAGGGTAAAACACTCCTGCTTTAAGTAAAAGCAGATGAATAACAGCGCGGTCTCAGACCACATAGGAGCTGCAGGGACAGGGAAAGCCAGGGGTCCCGACCCTGTCTTCACTGAAAATATCGCTGTCTTGTTCATTATGGATGTGTCTGCGTAGTTTACGATATTATCCTGACAACTGACTTTTCTTGGCATCCCCTTAAACTTCTTGTCCCCTTCCACCCCATGCCTGGCCTGGGGAGGACCAGCCTGCAGGGACCGCTCAGGGGGGAATTATGGCATTTCCAGGGGCTGCCAGGAGGCGTGTCCATTCCACTCCCACTTGACCCTCCTGCCGGCCCTGGTCCTTCCTAGGTGGGCAGTCCTTCGCAGGGAGCCATCTCTTGGGCCCCCAGCCTTGACCAGCCCTGCCTCCTCTCCTTGGAGGCGTGAGGGGGTCCTCAGCCTGGCCTTTGCGAGACTCAGGCCCCGAATCGTGGGAGCCCACCCGGCCTCACCAGGGGAATCCTCAAAGACCCTGCGGGCGGGCTGCTCTGCTCCTGCAATGCCAGGCATGCCCAGCAGGGGGCGGTGTGGGCACGTGGGTCACTCTCCTGCTGCTCTGAGCCCTAGCTGCCGCTGTCCCTGGAAGCGCGGAGGCCTCTGAGTTCTGGTCTTGGTGAGTGGCACGGAGGCATGTCTGTCCTGTCTGACCCAGGCAGGGGAGGGTTTGGGGCACAGGAGCCTCAAGGTCCTCCCAAGGTGAGGACAGAGACATCAGCAGCTGCTGGGTGATGGGAGAAGTCCAGTGGTCCCACAGGTGGGGTTCCAGCAGGCAGGGGTCTGGTCCTGGCAGTCAGGGGGTCCCGGCAGGTGGGGGTCCCAGCAGGTGGGGGGTCCCGGCAGGTGGGGGTCCCGGCAGGTGAGGGTCTGGTCCTGGCAGTCAGGGGGTC